>NC_138778.1:39456479-39866479 GCF_965119305.1 Pelophylax lessonae | reverse complement strand
GTTTTTGGTTTGTAGATACACGGCACTTTATTACATACTGCAGCGTGTTTATTTTTGGTGTATTTATTTATTTATCCTGCGTTGGTTTTTATTAAAGGGGGGTTGTTGTACTGCTTTTAAGGCAGGGTGGCTTCTAATAGCAATAGGACTCCCACGGGTTGATTTACTAAAGGCAAATAAACTTTGCAAAGGAATTTCTTGGTAAATGGGGTAAAGCTCTGCTGACTTCCATCATCCAATCATGTGCAAGCAAAAATGCAAGGGCACGTGATTAGGTATTCTTTGCATAGTGAAATTTCACCACATTCACCAAGTTCTAGGGCACTGGTCTCCAAACTGCAGCCCGACTCTTTGCTTGCCTTTATGAAGCCCATGGGGCCGATTTCCTCCCACTGACATTAAAGGAGTTGTAAAGGCAGAAGGTTTTTTATCTTAATACATTTTCTTTGCATTAAGATAAAAAAACATCTGTGTCCAGCAGCTCCCTTCAGCCCTCCTAACGCTTACCTGAGGTCCCTCTCTGTCCAGTGATGTTCACGAGTGTTTCAGCTGTCCGAGATTCTCCCTCCAGATTGGCTGCTGCTGCTGGTGTCAATCAAAGTCAGCCAATCAAGGGAGAGAGGGGGTGGGGCCAGGTAGGGGCTCTGTAATCTGAATTTGTTTAATGGCACCCCATGATAATCAAGTCACCCCCCTTATTATTAAATTTTCACATTGCTCTTTGTCCCTTCCTTTAGAGCAGGGGTGTCCAAACTACGGCCCTCCAGCTGTTGCGGAACTATATGTCCCATGAGGTCTTGTAAAACTCTGACATGCACAGACATAACTAGGCATGATGGGAATTGTAGTTCCTGAAAAACTGGAGGGCCATAGTTTGGACACCCCTGCTTTAGAGGGTCTCATGGATACAACTCTTTCACCAGTTGATTCCTAGAACCCCGAAATTGCCCCTTACAGATTATGGTCAATGCCTCCTACACTTGCCCTTTCCACATTATACCTTGATGGCCTAAAGACAAGTGGAACATTATTTCCTACACCTGTATAACTAACCATCTCTAGCTCAATGATCCATAGTCACAACTGCTCATCCACTGGTAAGAAATTTTCTATGGAGACTACGGTGACCACTGCAGATGCACTCCCGGCAATTGCCAGATCTGAAATCTCACCCTAAAATGCTAAAGAGATACTTCAACTCCCCTTACCACAGAAGCAAACTTAGAAAAGTACTTTTAGTCTAGGATCTCTTTACAAAGTAATATAATTCATGGCCCGCCTTGTCTGAACAGTATTACAGTAAATTCTGTTAACAGCTGTGCTTATCTCCCCATCATATATCACCAGAACATGAAGCTATTTGTGGAGAACTAGTACAGATCACCACAAAAGGGAGAGGGGGGGGGGGTAGACAAAACTTTCAAATTGCTCTTTGTCCCTTCCTTTAGAGGGTCTCATGGATACAACTCTTTCACCAGTTGATTCCTAGAACCCCGAAACTGCCCCTTACAGATTATGGTCAATGCCTCCTACACTTGCCCATTCCACATTACACCTTAATGGCCTAAAGGCAAATGGAACATTATTTCTTACACCTGTATAACTAACCATCTCTAGCTCAATGATCCATAGTCACAACTGCTCATCCACTGGAGTGAAATTTTCTATGGAGACTACGGTGAACACTGCAGATGCACTCCCGGCATAGCCAGATCTGAAATCTCACCCTAAAATGCTAAAGAGATACTTCAACTCCCCTTATTACAGAAGCAAACTTAGAAAAGTACTTTTAGTCTAGGATCTCTTTACAAAGTAATATAATTCATGGCACGCCTTGTCTGAACAGTATTACAGTAAATTCTGTTAACAGCTATGCTTATCTCCCCATCATATATCACCAGAACATACATTCATTAACTTTGTCCTTTCCTGCTTTGTAAAGACAACTTAGCTGTATCTGTACACAGTGCCAGAGTCCCACATTTCCTGTAATGCGGAGAGGCAGCTTTACTTTTCCACCAACGCAACCTAAAGTAAAGTTCTCACCTTGGAATTTCAGAAGAGCAGATAAAGACAGAACTAAATGTTTTAAACCTTGAAAGTGAGAAAACAAGAACGAATTTTAGTTTTGTGACTATCAGAGTTTGAACTGGAAAGGGGTAGAAAGGTCACGCCATCTAAGTAACACTTAAATAGAAAATGTCTCTAATATCAGCATTCCCACAGTCACAAACAACATTTGTCTGGTATTAACAGAGCAATTACAGTGAATACTATGGATATTTGAGCCACTATTACAGCAGCATTGGCATCCAGCCTTGAGCGATATTTAAATATCTTGCTATTATTCTTGCCTTCATCACTCTATTAGATATATCCTATGGGATAAGAAAGTGCATTATATTTCATTTAATAGGGTCTACATATGAAAAGTAATCTATTATTATTCATATACAGATACATTATATAGTTACAGGATATAGGCACAAAAACATAAAAATGATACAAACATGGAGAATTGAAGAAAATGATACAAACATGGAGAATTGAAGAAAATGATACAAACATGGAGAATTGAAGAAAATGATACAAACATGGAGAATTGAAGAAAATGATACAAACATGGAGAATTGAAGAAAATTATACAAACATGGAGTTGAAGGAATTGAAGAAAGCTTGTACAGTAAAACCTTGGATTGCAAGCTAAATTTGTTTGAAGCATGCTTGTAATCCAAAGTACTTGTATATCGAAGCGAATTTCCCCATAAGAAATAATGGAAACTCAGATGATTCATTCCACGACAATTTATTTAATTAATTTTAAGGAGAGGAAAAAAAAGAATTTAATCAATTTTGGAATAAGGCTGTAACATAACAAAATGTGGAAAAAGTGAAGCGCTGTGAATACTTTCCGGATACACTGTATATCAAGACATCACTCATTTATCAAGTCAAAATGTATAAAAAATTTTTGCTTGTCACGCAAAACACTCTCAAACCAAGTTACTCTCAATCCAAGGATTTACTGTATATTCAATGTACCGGTAAATTGCACAATATGTTAATAGTACTTAAAGTGGAGTTCCACCCATTTTAGTCACTTTAGATGTATGTAATCCCCTTTAAAACGACTTTTACCAATGGAAAGTTTTTTTTTGTTGCTAGTAAATACCTTATTTTCTGCTTTATTTATCCTCTTCTCACTTCCGGGTCCGGTCGGCGATTACGTCATTCAGCGATTCGCAGTGTGTGCTGGGATGTATCTCAGGGCATGACATCTCGCATTATTACACAGGAGATGAGCTGTACGACGTGTTCTGCCCCGCCTCCGCCCCGCCTCCTCTCAGTGAGCTGTATGTATGTAGTGTATTGAGGCCGTGCTCCGCCCCGCCTCCTCTCAGTGAGCGAGGACTGAAAGCATTATATCCTCACTGAGCTCACTGAGAGGAGGCGGGGCGGAGCACAGCCTCAATACACTACATACATGCAGCTCACTGAGAAGAGGCAGGGTGGAGGCGGGCAGAGCACACAGTGCAGCTCATCTCCTGTGTAATAATGCGAGATTTCATGCCATCCCAGCACACACTGCAAATCGCCGAATGACGTAATCGCCGACCAGACCCGGAAGTGAGAAGAGGATAAATAAAGCACAAAATAAGGTATTTACTAGCAACAAAAAAAAACAAAAACTTTCCATTGGTAAAAGTCGTTTTAAAGGGGATTACATACATCTATGTAATCCAATTTATTAAAAATGGGTGGAGCTCCACTTTAACTATTAACTGTTAGAGCTGCCAACTGTTGCAATGATAGCAACTTTTACGTTACATTCCCAGGCTTTGTGACTGTAATTCTGTTTTCCCTAATGATTTATTTTCTATGTCTTTACAGAACCACCAAAACCTATTGCCCCTCCCGAACTCCTGGCAGTGGGAGCCACATATTTATGGATTAAACCAAATGCCAACTCAATTATTGGGGATGGACCAATTGTCCTGAAGGAAGTGGAGTACCGCACCACATCAGGAAGTTGGGCTGAGACTCATGTCATGGATGGGCCTACATATAAGTTATGGCACTTAGATCCAGATGTGGAGTATGAAATACGTGTCCTTTTGACCCGTCCTGGAGAAGGTGGCACAGGACCCCCAGGACCACCACTCACAACCAGGACGAAATGTGCAGGTAAGTTGCTTTATAACTGTGAAAATTAGAGAGCTAAATTCCCAGAAAACAAGGATCCAAACAATTTTTCACTGAAAAATAGGAAACAGGAATGATGGAACCATCTGGACTTCTAGACAGCTGACAAGGGGATTACTTTCTATCTGTTATTATTATTGGTACAACAAGAAAATGTGTAGGGGTCAAGAAGTGGTTTGGAGATGTCGAGGTATACAATCTATCTCCTAGGTCTGGCACCCACATGGGCAAAATGAAAGTGAATGACCAGTGATCGATAATTTAATTTATGTTAATTTGAACTAAAGCATGTGCGCGATGGAACACAAGTTCTTATATGTCAAAGTGATTCATATCAAGAAGCACAAGTTTTAAATCCTCTAACATTTGCTGATGTTAAACACTTGGACAAAATTCAAACATTTTGTTTTACTTTACATTATGTATGCTTTTGATAAAAAAAAGTAAAAAAAAAAAAATTAAATATGAACCACTTAAGCCCCGCAGTATTTGACTGCTCTAAGACCAGGCCCTATTTTGCGATTTGGCATTGCGTGTATTTAACGGACAATTGCGCGGTCATGCGACGCTGTACCCAAATGAAATTGACGTCCTTTTTTTCCCACAAACAGAGCTTTCTTTTGGTGGTATTTGATCACCTGTGCGATTTTTTTTTTTCGTTATAAACAAAAAAAGAGCGACAATTTTGAAAAAATAACAATATTTTTAACATTTTTTCATATGAAATTCTCAAAAAAAATTAAAAATCAAATTTTTTTAACATTTTAGGCCAATTTGTTTTCTGCTACATATTTTTGGTAAAAAAAATCGCAATAAGCGTATTTGTTTTGCGCAAAAGTTATTGCATTTACTAACTACGGGAAAGATTTATGTCATTTTTGTTGTTTTTTTTTTAACTAGTAATGGCGGCGATCTGCAAATTTTTTTGCGGTACTGCGACATTGCGGCAAACAGATCAAACCCTTGACTGACATTTTTGACACTTTGGGGGGTACCAGGGACATTAGTACAGTAATCAGTGCTATACATATGCACTGTTACTGTAAAAATGACACTGGCAGGGAAGGGGGTTAACTTTATTGGTGATCAGTGGGTTAAATGTATCCCTAGGGGCGTGCTTCTAACTGTCAAGGGGCGTGGCTTGTGATGTAACCACAGAGACATACGATCCTACATAGCAGGATCGTGTAGTCTCTGTACTTACATCAGGGAGAATGACAGGCGGCTTTGTTTACATCAGCCACCTGCCTTTTTCCCTCTCCTTCGGGAGATCGCAAGTGGCCGGCGGACAATGGAGCCGCCGGTCACGCACGTGGGGATCCCTGTGAAAGATCAGGGGCAGGATCGCGCCTCTGGCGGTGCGCGCTCGCCCCCTACAGGCTCCTGGGCGAGCGACGTAGCCCTACATCGGTTTGCCCAGGAGCGACTGACTGCCGCAGTAAATAGTCGTGCGGCTGTCTGCAAGTGGTTAAAGAGGTTGTAAACACACCTCACAAACATTTACCTATAGGTAAGCCTATATTAAGGCTTACCTATAGGTGCTATAAATATCTCCCAAACTTGCACCGTTTAGGAGATATTTAAAGTGCATACTGCCGATGACGTCATCGGCGCAGGCGCTCTGAAGGAACGGGCACCCGTGCCGTTCCTTCAGAGCTCAGTGCCGTGAACGGCGGCTCCCGCGCGCATGCGCGGGAGTGATGTAATCGCGCCTCCGGCCAATCAGATGGCCGGAGGACGCGAACCCGGAAGCAGGACGGCCAGACATGTCGCCGTCCTGACGCTGAGGTGGCGGCACGGCGGGGGCTTCGTTTTAAGGTAAGTACTACATAATGAGCTAGTATGCGATGCATACTAGCTCATTATGCCTTTCTCTTTACAGGGCTTTTTTTTTCTCGATTTTTTTGGGGGACTTTACTTCCTCTTTAATATTAAAAAAAAAAAAAAAACATCCTGAATGGGAAGAACACAGACTTTACCTTAAACAATTTGGGGGAAAGTTTGAAACTAACCTTAATAATTATCACTTGATCGTAAAAGTAGTTGATGCTTAAAACAACTTAGAGCAGTAGGGAATCAGTCAACGGTAAGTGAATTTAAACATGCTTGAGATAAATATAAATTTATATTCACTCAAAAAAGTTAAGAGAAAAATAAAAAAGGGGGCAGACTTGCTGAACCACCTGGTCTTTTTCTGCCGTCGGTCTTCTATTGCTAACAGGAGGTAAAACTTTTTGTCACTAGGCAGCTGAGAGGTAAATTGTTCTTTTTCTGCTTTCCCTACAGCAATGCCTATCTGTTGTTTCATAGAGGTAGCAGCTGGTGAAAACCTGCTTGACTGTAAAACAGGAGCTGCAAGAAAAAAAATATATATTTTTTCTCTGGAATAATTTAATGTTTCCACCCCCTCTGAACACTCCAGAGCTAAGTCCCACAATTGGGCTTGCTGGAAAAACATAGTGCAAAACTTTAATGATGTGCTGTAGCCCAGAGATGCCAATCAGTTCTCAGCTACCAGCACTGGTAAAAACTTTTCTGGAAATTATTTTGTCTCCTTAAATATATCACTAAGAGTTTACATGGAGTATTTTGTTCAAAGTTTTGCACTGATGCACCAAAATATATCGAGGAAGTGAAAAGAGTATTATATGAAGCCATATTAAAATATAACTTAAGTCAAAACTTTTTTTTATTTTGGATTGTGTAGGAAATGGTTAGAACCTCTGTTATTATTATTATTATTTTTTTTTTTTCAAAAAATGTTTTATTGAAAATAAAAGAACAGTGCATAGTAATGACCTATGTAAAGTACATTGCCAAAGAACGAGGAGCACATTGTACATGTAACAGTTACAAATCAGGCAAAATGTAACATCTTACATAACCATCAGTTTGCATAGCTTCTGAGATCATTTAGATCTCATTGACAGGTGCATTATACCTCCGTCTGACCTGCTTTAACCCATTTAGCTCCAGAAAGTTTTACCCCCTTAGGCCTCTTTCACAGTAATGGACCTTTCAGATCCGCCTGTCAGTTTTTCAGGCGGATCTGAACGGATGCCCCATGCATCTCTATGGGGCATCGGATGTCAGCGGAGACATGTCCACTGACATCCGATCCGGTCCTTCAAATCTGGACGGATGGAAACCCTATTTTCCATCCGTCCAGTGGATCGGATCGGATGGGATTGGATGAGATTGGACAGGCGGTCCGTTCTCATCCGATTCCCCCTATATAGAACAGCGGGGCTCTTACAGCTCTGTCTCCGCTCACGTGCGGAGACAGAGCTGCCATTCACCTGCTCAGCGGGGGATTGGCGGATCGATCCCCCGCTGAGAAAAACGGACTCCGCCGACAGACTCTACAGTGTGAAAGGGGCCTTAATAACCAGGCCATTTTTTGCAAAACGGCACTGCGTTGCTTTAACCACTTTACCTACGCTCACATGGAGGCTACTGCGGCAAAGTGCCGCAATCCCGTCCAGCGACGTAGACCTACGTCGCTGGACTCCGCCCCTTGTGGGCGGCGCTCGCGCGCCGCCGGAGGCTCGCTCCCGCTGTGTTCATTCACAGCGGGAGTCGGGCCAGCGGAGGAGCAGCGGCGATTGCCACTGCTCTGCCCCGATCGTCGGGGATCGAGTCTGGAGATCCGCCCGCTGTGTGTAAACACAGCGGGCGGATCTCCATAGTGACAGGGACTGACAGATCGGAGTGTTCAGCATAGCTGGACATCCGATCTGTCCTTGTGTCACACAGTCACCTCCCCCCCCCCACACGTCAGTAAGCACCAGGCATACATTAACCCCTCCCTCTCCAATAAAATTAACCCCTTCCCTGCCAATGTCATTTTTACAGTAACAGTGCATATATATAGCACTGATTACTGTAGAAATGTCACTGGTACCCCCAAAAGTGTCAAAAATGTCAGTCAAGGGTCCGATCTGTCCGCCGCAATGTCGCAGTCCCGCAAAAAAAATCGCAGATCACCGCCATTACGCGTTAAAAAAAAAACACCAAAAATGACAGAAATCTTTCCCTTTGTTAGTAAACGCAATAACTTTTGTGCAAACCAATCAAAATACGCTTTTTGTGATTTTTTTTTTACCAAAAATATGTAGCGGAAAACAAATTGGCCTAAAATGTTTAAAAATTTTGATTTTTACATTTTTTTTTTTGAGAATTTCATATAAAAAAATGTGAAAAATATTGTTGTTTTTTCAAAATAAACGCTCTTTTTTTGTTTATAGCGCAAAAAGTAAAAATCACACAGGTGATCAAATACCACCAAAAGAAAGCTCTGTTTGTGGGAAAAAAAGGACGTAAATTTTGTTTGGGTACGGCGTCGCACGACCGCGCAATTGTCAGTTAAAGTCGCACAGTGCCGAATCGCAAAAAGTGGCCTGGACGGAAGACAGCAAAATCCTCCGGTGGTAAAGTGGTTAACTGGCAATTGCGTGGTCGTGCGACGCTGTACCCAAAAAAAATTGATCCCTTTTTTCCCCACAAATAGATCTTTCTTTTAGAGGTATTTGATCACCTCTGCGGTTTTTATTTTTAATAATTAATAATTTAATAATTAACAAAAAAAAGAACCAAAATGTTGAAAAAAAAATGTACGTTCTGCTATAAAACATTTTCAATAAAAAAAAATTAAAAAATCTTTTTGGGTAAAACAAATCCTAATAAGTGTATATTGATTGGTTTGCGCAAAAGTTGTAGCGTCTAAAAATTATGGGATGCATTTATGGACTTTTTCTTTTTTTATTGTTTTTACTAGTAATGGCGGCGATCAGCGATTTTTAGCGAGACTGTGACATTGTGGCAGACAAAAGTGACACTTTTTGTTGACCAGTGACACCAACAGTGATCAGTGATAAAAAAAATGCACTGTTACTGTACTAATGACACTGGCAGGAAAGGGTTAACACCAGGGACGATCAAAGGGGTAATTGTGCTCCTAGGGAGTGCTTTCTAACTGTGGAGGGAGTGGATGCACTAGAGGAAAAGAGAGATCTATGTTTCAGCTTAGCTCTCTTTTCCTCCCTGACAGAACAGCCGTTCTGTCATTCCACCGAACGATCGGCGGGTCCCGGCGGCCATCGCAGCCACCGGACCCACTCATTGGCTCCCGCTGTGTCCAATCAGAGCAGGAGCGGTGCTCTGGCGGCACGCCACCGACATCTCGTGCACATTTTGCACAGCCGGGCCACCCTGCCGCTGTATAGATGAGGCAGGCGGTCCGGAAGTGGGTAACCGTGTTTTGCATTCTCATAGACTTGGGAATGCAAAACCTGCCTGACGTAAACAAAAGCCCATCAACACATATTAGTAAACAGTTTTTACAAATGTTCCCATTGGCATATTTCTCCTTTAGGCTGCATTCACATGTCAGCATTTGGATCGCAGGCAGAATCGCCGCGATTCCGCCCGCGATCCGGAGATTATTGCAAATGGCGGGACGCCTGTGCGTTGCCCGTGATTTGCAATAGCCCCCCAAACGCTGAGAGATGTTGCCGCGATTTCCGCCTGCCGAAACGAAAGCGAATCGAAATGCAATACGCTCCAAAGAAGCTTTTGTACTTTTTTGGGCGTAATGCGTCCCGCGATTTTTTTTGCGCGATGTTCCCGCGATCCGACAGGCGGAAATCGCGGCAACATCGCTCAGCGTTTGGGGGCTATTGCAAATCACGGGCAACGCACAGGCGTCCCGCCATTTGCAATAATCTCCGGATCGCGGGCGGAATCGCGCCACGCTCCATACACTGACATGTGAACGGAGCCTTATTCCTGTTCCAATGACAACTCAAAATTTGTAAATTTCCCTCACTTTTATTACCATGATAATGGTCCCCATAACAAGTAAAGAAGGTGAAACTTTTAAAGTAGACCTATAGGCAAAACTTTTCTTTTCCATTTTGGATACTTATTAGATTTTTTTCGCCATCTGTGTCCCATTGCCGAGATTTCCCTTTACTTCCTGTCCCATTGCAAAAAACAAGAAGTGGGAAGAAATGCCTAAACATTAATGGAATTTTCTGGGGGCCCCCCAGGTCAGCACCCCAAGTGTTTTCCCCAAGATTTCCCCTCTATTACTTTTCTGGGGACAACCCAAATTTTGGGATTTTCTTTTACTTTCATTTTCAATGCTAATGGTAAACAGGACCAATAGAGAGGATACATCTCATTAACTCCTTTACGACCGCCTGCCACAGATGTACTGCAGCAGGCAGCCGCTCCTGGGCGAATCGTCGTACATGTACGGCGCTTGCTCTCGGGAGTCTAGGGGCGAGCGCGCCGCTGCCGGCACGCTCCCGCCCCCGTTTGTCAGCAGGGAAGTCAATGCATGTGTCAGGCAGCTCCGATTGCGGCCTGACACCCGTGATCGTTCCCCGCTGAGAGAGAAGGACTGTTGTAAACACAGCCAACCGTCCTTCTCCCTGGGATGATCACAGAGCTCATGTGATCCTTCTATATAGGATCACATGTCTCTATGGTCATCTCAGAAGCCATGCCCCCCCCCACCTCTATGGTCATCTCAGAAGCCATGCCCCCCCCCCCACAGTTAGAATCACTCCCCTAGGGTCACATTTAACCCCTTGATCACCTATACTGTTAACCCCTTCCCTGCCAGTGTCGTTATTACAGTAACAGTGCATATTTTTAGCACTGATTACTGTAGTAATGTTACTGGTCCCTCCGATAGTGTCAAAAATATCAGTCAGGGGTGCGATCTGTCCGCCGCAATGTCGCAGTCCCGCAAAAAAATCGCAGATCAACGCCATTACTAGTAAAAAAAAAAAAACAATAAAAATGACTTAAATCTTTCCCATAGTTAGTAGACGCGATAACTTTTGTGCAAACCAATCAAAGAACGCTTATTGGGATTTCTTTTACCAAAAATATGTAGCAGAAAACAAATTCGCCTAAAATGTTAAAAAATTTAGATTTTTACATTTTTTTGGGGGGAATGTTATATAGAATGTGAAAAATATTGTTTTTTTTTTCACAATTGTTGCTCTTTTTTTGTTTATAGCGCAAAAAGTAAAAATCGCACAGGTGATCAAATACCACCAAAAGAAAGCTCTGTTTGTGGGGGAATACATACATTTTGTTTGGGTACAGCATCGCACGACCGTGCAATTGTCCGTTAAAGTAACGCAGTGCCGAATCTCAAAATATGGCCTGGTCAGGAATGGGGTAAAATCTTCCGGTCTTAAAGCGGTTAAAAATACGCTCATTGAGAATTTTTTTGTCAAAGACATGTAGCTAAATACATTTTGGCCTAAATATATGACAAACATTGAATATATTGGATATTTTTAACTGTCAAAGTAGAAAAATATTGTTATTTTTTCCAAATTGGCGCCTTTTTTTATTAATATCACAAAAAATGAAAATCGCACAGGTGATCAAATACCACCAAAAGAAAGATCTGTTTGTGGGAAAAAAAGGACGTAAATTTCGTTTGAGTACGGCGTTGCACGACCGCGCAATTGTCAGTTAAAGTCGAACAGTGCCGAATCGCAAAAAGTGGCCTGTACATACAGCAGGAAAATCCTCCGGTGGTAAAGTGGTTAAGGAGGAAGCACGAAAAAGTTGGGACCTTTGCCAGATTTTTTTTTTTTGTCTGTGAGAAATTTTAACAAACATCCTGACAGAAGTGGCGCTAGTAAATGGATCAAAAGGTCAATATCCAAACAAGAGATAAAAACAGCAGTTAAAACCTGACAGTGATTTTTAGCTTCTCTGCTGTATCTAAAATTACAGTAAAAAAAAAAAAAAAGTTAATATGCAAATAATGACTTTTCAATGGTTCATAGTTGCATAATCTCGATGTTTTATCAATGTACGAAAAGTGTATGAGACTCCAGCTGCAATAGCAGTGCTTTACCATAAGGCACATGAAGCTATCGTTTAGCACACAATTTGACAAATGGTGGATATAGACATAGACAACAAAGCACTCAAAGAGCTTTCCAGGTGAATAGCAGTAAAGATGTTTTATTCAAACCAACAAATAAAAAAGCTTTCGTTTTGTTCTCTTGAATAGTCCGGCAAGTGCCCTATTCTCATTTTATATTGGCTTCTCCCCGAGTTGCACCCACACTATATTGCTTGTTTCAACTCTGTTAATATCTACTCATATACAGAGAGAGCAAGAGAGGGAGGAAGAGAGAAAGAATAGGGAGAAGAAGGGAGGAGAGAAGAGACAGGGAACAGAGGAGAGAGAGGGAGAGAGGAGAAGAGACAGGGAACAGAGGAGAGAGAGGGAGAGAGGAGAAGAGACAGGGAACAGAGGAGAGAGAGGGAGAGAGGAGAAGAGACAGGGAACAGAGGAGAGAGAGGGAGAGAGGAGAAGAGACAGGGAACAGAGGAGAGAGAGGGAGAGAGGAGAAGAGACAGGGAACAGAGGAGAGAAAGGGAGAGATGAGAAGAGACAGGGAACAGAGGAGAGAGAGGGAGAGAGGAGAAGAGACAGGGAACAGAGGAGAGAGAGGAAGAAAGAGTGAAAAGAGGAAAGAGAGGAAGAGAGGAGAAGAGACGGAGAACGACAGAAGAGAGAGAGTCACAGTAGGGGAGAGAGGGGGAGAAGAGAGAGATGAAGAGGGGAGAGAGACACAGAGAGGTAAAATGAGAGAAATAAGAGGAAGAGGGGAGAGAAGAGACAGGGAACAGAGGAGAGAGAGGAAGAAAGAGTGAAAAGAGGAAAGAGAGGAGAAGAGACCGAGAACGAAAGAAGAGAGAGAGAGAGAGTCACAGTAGGGGGGAGAGGGGGAGAAGAGAGAGATGAAGAGGGGAGAGAGACACAGAGAGGTAAAATGAGAGAAATAAGAGGAAGAGGGGAGAGAAGAGACAGGGAACAGAGGAGAGAGAGGAAGAAAGAGTGAAAAGAGGAAAGAGAGGAAGAGAGGAGAGAAGAGAAGAGAAGAGACAGAAAATGAAAGAACAGAGAGAGTCACAGTAGGGGGAAGAGGGGACGAATAGATAAAAGGAGATAAAAAAGAGGAAGAGGGGAGAGAAGAGAGGAAGAGGAATTGAGGAAAAGGAGACAGAGAAAGAGAAGATACAGAAAGTCACAGTGGAGGGAAAGGGGAGAAAAGAGATGGAGAACGAGAGACAAGAGAGGAAGAAAGAGTGAAAAGAGGAAAGATAGATGGGAGAGAGGAGAAGAGACAGAGAACAAAAGATGAGAGAGAGTCACAGTGAGGGGAAGAGGGAGAGAAGAGAGAAGAAGAGGGGAGAGAGGAGAAGAGACAGAGAATGAAAGAAGAGAGTCACAGTGAGGGGAAGAGAAGAGAGAGGAAGAGGGGAGAGAGGAGAAGAGACAGGGAATGAAAGAAGAGAAAGAGAGTCACAGCGGGGGGGGGGGGGGGGGGAGAGAAGAGAGAGAGGAAGAGGGGAGAGAGACACAGAGAAGTAAAAAAAGAGAAATGAGAGGAAGAGGGGAGAGAAGAGAGGAAGATAAATTGAGGAAAAGGAGACAGAGAAAGATAGAACACAGAGAGTCACAGTGGGGGGAAGAGGGGGGAGAAGAGAGAGAGGAAGAGGGAAAAGAAGAAGTAGGGAACAAGAGAAGAGAGACAACAGAGGGATAAAAGTAGAGAGAAGAGAGGAAGACGGGAGAGAAGCGAGGGAGAGGACACCGAGAAAGAGAGGAGAGAAGAAAGGAAAGATGAAATAGGGAAAAATGGGAAGAGAGATAGAGAGGGGTAAGAGGAGAGAGAACAGAGAGAGGAAGAGGGGAAAGAAGAAATAGGAGAAAGAGCAGAGAAAGGGGGGGGGAGAAGAGAAGAAGAGGGGACATAAGAGAAAGAGAGGAGAGAGAGAGACAGAGATGGAGGAAAAGAGGAGAGGATAGAGATAGGAAGAGGTGAGAGAAGAAATACGGAAAGAAAGGAGATTGAGGGAGGAAGAGTGGAAATAGGAAGTAGAGGAAGAGTGGAGAGAAGAGACAGACAAGAGAGAGAGTGAGAGGAGGGAAGACAGGAGAAAAGAGACAGGGAAAGGAAGGAGAGATAGAGAGATTGTGGAAGAGGGGAAAGAGGAAGAGTGGAGAGAATAAATAGGGAAAGAATAGAGAGGGAGGGAGAAAAAGTGGAAAGAGGAGAGGAGAGAAAGAGAAAGACAGGAGTGTGCGTGACAGAGAGAGAGAGAGGGAGGAAGAGGGGAAGAAGAGACAGAGAAAAAGAGGAGAGAGAGAGGAGGGAGAGATAAGACAGAGAAAGACAGGAGAGAGAGAGAGAGAGAGAGAGAGATGCAGAGACAGAGACAGAGGGAGGAAGAGGTGAGAGAAGGTAGAGAGGAAGAGAGGAGAAAAGAGGCAGAAACAAAGAAAGAGAGACGAGTGATAGAGAAAGAGGGGAGAGAGGAGAGAGATTATTATACAGTATATGCAGTTAATGCTTCACCTAGTTGCCAAGTTGGCATCATTTTCTTTCCAATTGGCGGAAACTGTCACATGCGCTTTTTGCTTTCCTCTTTATAAGCCAGACTTTTAGTTGCACAGTTGTTTGTCCAGCACTTCCTTGTGTACCCCTAAAGGTTATACAGTGGTGTCACTAGGGCTGGTGTCACCTTTTGCTGTAAAACATGCTGTCACCCCTGCCCTAGAAGGTGGAGAGGTGGGGAGGGGGGCTATTGTTGGCGGTGGGGAGGCAGGGAGGGGAGTTATTGTTGAGATTGGAGAGGGGGAGAGGGGGGTTATTGTTGGAGGTGAAGAGGCAGGGAGGGGGTTATTGTTGAAGATGGAGAGGTTGGGAGGAGGGTTATTGTTTAGGGTGGAGAGGCGGGGAGGGGGGTATTGTTGAGTGTGGAGAGGCAGGGAGGGGGGTTATTGTTTAGGGTGGAGAGGCGGGGAGGGGGAAGGGGGGTATTGTTGAGGCAGGAGAGGCGGGGGGGGGGGGGTTATTGTTTAGGGGTAAGAGGCGGGGGGGTATTGTTTAGGGGTAAGAGGCAGGGGGGTATTGTTGAGGGTGGAGAGTTGGCGACGGGGTGGAGGAGTTGTGTAAACAGTGGAGTTAATAAGCACTCAATGAAGGGGGTTTATGGGAAATGGTGAGTTCTCAGCACTGGGGGAGGAGGAGGCACCCGCTGCACTCACTTATTTGCTGTACTCAGAGCTTGCTCTGATTGGCTGTGGCGGTGGTCAATCCTGGTTGCCAGGGGACCTCACAAGCACTGCTCTTCCTTCCTTCTCTTTCTTCCTTCATATTCTGCTCTGTAGCAATGGCTGGGAAATGCAAAAAGGAAGGGGGGGGGGAGTGGGGAATTTGTTGTTTGGGAACCTCACAGATGCCAATAACTGATCCGCACTACAACACCCAGCAGACCCATCCTCCCCCTCAAAAAAGTTCTGCAGCAGCTAAAACACACAGGTAAAGTTGTTGGAGGTGGGGGGAAGGGTAGCCTGGCTCAGGGCAGGACACCTAGGCACCGAGCAGGACTCACTACACACTGGGTACAGCCGAGTCAACCAGCAGCAGCCCGCAGAGGAGCCCAGGGCAATAAAAGAGAGCAGCATGTCGCCGGGAAAGACCTTGACTGAGCTAAGGTGTAAGGTTAGGGCCACTAGAGAAAACACTGTATGCGGGGACACTTAACCAGTAGCGGGCCCAACCTGGAGACAAATATTTTTCCAGGAGGAGAAAACGTATAAAGTAACCAATCCACTTGACTTATTGGTGCGGGCTCAAGGAGCAGCTGCTCTGGGACCCATAACAATGACAGGTCCAGGGCAGTTGTCCCGTTTGTCCCACGTTAAAGGCGGCCCTGCCTGTAGCTACACCAGTGGATGAAACTCTTCACCCCCCCCCCCCCACCCCAATAGTAAAGTCACTGAGTTTATATGTAAATAACAGCGTTCTGTTGATCTCTATTCACATCATCGCATGGCATCTTTTTTTGTATGGAAGAAAAGATGTTTAGACTTTAGCGACAATAAAGGTCCTTTGTCTTTAGAGCTGTGAAAGCACAGTTAGTTTTAGCAGTGTGTGAAGCATTAGCTTTCAGGTTAGTGGACAGTGAAAACATATTACCTAGGTTTTTCACCAAGGTTCCAGGGTTTATTTCTATTATTGGAGGAACAAATTTTATTTTCTTCCTAAAAAATTCAGTTGTGGGTCCCGGAGCCTGGAGGCTTTGTAGAACTTTGGGTGGGAAAAGGCCTCCATTCCTAGGTCCTCAATTTACCCGGTAGCCAGACCTCACTAATTAGTCACAGCTGTCCGCAAACCTTTTTATTTGTGAAACAGAGCCTCTCTAGTTCTCTGCTATGAGAACCTGTTGCTGGGTGGATGGCTGGCTGCTGACAGAACACTAAAAGGTACAAGTGCTGCTAATTAATTTTGGGAACCCATTAAGGGGCACCCTGTTAATCAGGAAAGGACTTGAGTTTAGTTAGTGGCTCAAGCGTGTAGATGTTTTGTTTTTTACAGTAGAATTGCTGTACAAGGCTGTTTGTTCACCGCCTTAATGCACAAAAGTAAAACCTGCTTGGACTGCTCCTGGGTATTCCTGCCTCATGCATGCTTTACTGTTGCCAATACCAGTTGATCCTGCCCACCTTATACATTATATATATATATGCAGTTCTTTGTGTGGTCCTTTCTTTCTGGTGGTTTGTGGGTTTTAATACTAAAGTGTTACTAAACCCACAACAGTAAAACCGGTCTGTATATGCAATAAAGAATGCTTGTTAAACTCACTGTGAAGCCGAAGGGGTTAATCCATAAAAAAGGCTGTTTGATCCTGTCTTCTTTGATCCTCCCTTCTTCCACAGTTCCCAAACCAATCTTCTGATAGTACAGAGCCTCGGGGGGCACTCTGCACATGCTCAGTTTGGTGTGTATTGCTAAAGAGTTTTTTTTTTCTTGGGAGGGTGCATGTGATCAGCACTGGGCTAATCAGCAATGCCCAGACAGAGGGTCAGGGATCCTGTAGCCTCATAGGACAAACAGAGAGACGAATGAAAACTCTTCCTACAAGCTTTAACCAGGCACTGATAGAAGTCATAAGATTGCTATATACTGCTGATGAGAAAAGGTATTTAGCAGTTTATATTTATGAAAATAATTGCATTTCCATGTTCTGTGTACTACGGGAGACCAGATATTAGGAATGCAGGTCCTGGGTTTAGTAACACTTTAAGAAGGGAAGTTGAAGCTAAACTGAATTCACATAGCCACCTTCTGATGCGATAGGCATTTCGCTCCTTGAGGCTGGAGGATAATAAGCTAGAGCAGTGTTTCTCAACCAGGGTTCCTCCAGAGGTTGTTAGGGGTTCCTTGAGCAAGGAGCAATTTCTGCCTCTCAGATAAGTTCCCCCTGACACCATTGATCTTTTTAGCTATCTGGAAGAAGGTCATTCTTCCCAGTGTCCACAAGTGTAAGGAGCATGATGCGATTCTGATGCGATAGGCTTTTCTCTCCTTGAGGTTGGAGGATAATAAGCTAGAGCAGTGTTTCTCAACCAGGGTTCAATGGAACCCTAGGGTTCCTCCAGAGGTTTCTAGGGGTTCCTTGAGCAATGAGCAATTTCTGCCTCTCAGATAAGTTCCCCCTGACACCATGCATCTTTTTAGCTATCTGGAAGAAGGTAATTCTTCCCAATGTCCACAAGTGTAAGGAGCATTCATCCCACTGACCATCACACTAATGTATCATGAGTTAAAAATATAGTCATTTTTAGAAGGGGTTCCCTGAGACCTGAAAATTATTTCAAGGGTTCCTCTGTGTTGAAAATGTTGAGAAAGGCTGAGCTAGAGCCTTAAAGAGCCTGACTGCTGACTGACCCTGCATGTAGATTAGGGGACCGGACACATGGATAGGCGCCCCTGTGCCCTCAATGGACGGGCCACCCCTGGATAGTACCCTGGTTAAGGTGCAGTATTCAAGGGTGGCCCAGTGGACAGTGACCCATCTGTTGTATAATTGCAAAAGTATGGGCAATTAACCAAATGATCAGACAAGTAGTAAAGTTAACTTGCATATTACTCGGTTAGAAGCAATAATGCAAAACAGGGTTCGGATGGCAAAGAGCATGCATACACTGGAGAAATATAAAAAAACAGGTAATGAAAGCTGTTCAAGTATGGTCTCTTCACAGCAATCAGTAGAAAAATTCTCCTGCGCTCAAGTGAAATATGACAGAGGGAAGGGAGATACTTCAGACTTGGGTGGATAAAAGCCTATGGTCTTGCTGCCCCCTCAGGATCAAGGGTATCCAGAACCAACTGGGAAAAAGACAACAAAAGAAAAGGGGTGCACCGACCTAGTGCATTACCACTAAAAACATTTATTAAAATATTAAAAAGTATACATTATACTCACAAAGCAGGTGTGAATGTACACACATCAACATAAGGAACATAAAATCTCCAAGGTGGCCAAGGTCCCACACAACGCTGGATGGCATTGTGTGGGACCTTGGCCACCTTGGAGATTTTATGTACATTATGTTGATGTGTGTACATTCACACCTGCTTTGTGAGTATAATGTATACTTTTTAATATTTTAATAAATGTTTTTAGTGGTAATGCACTAGGTCGGTGCGCCCCTTTTCTTTTTGTTGTCTTTTTCCCTCTTCACAGCAATGTCTATCTAAGAAACATATTGCTGCACAGGGCCGGCCCTACCATGGGTCCCGCTGGGTCCATTGGACCCAGGCAGCACTTGGAGAGGGGCAGCAAATTGACTGCCAAGATTTCTTTCCCAAGAAAAAATTCCCAAGATGTTTTGTGTATCACCAGTTTGCGGCGCGCTTAGGGGCGGCATTTCCCCATCTCATACTGCCGCCTGAAGTGCAAACTGATGAGTATGAGGAGGTGGAGCATCTCCAAGGAACATCCCTAACGTGATTGTGGTTTGCACAATGATGTCAGACATCAGTGCAGTCTGGATCTCCTAGGGCGGTGGGTGTGGCAGACACAGGAGTGACAGGAGGACTGAGGACAGACAGTGGGTGTTTGGTGGCCTGAGTTATGGAAGAAGATAAAAGTATATATAATATTTTCTAAATTTTATATTTAAATAAAATAATGTGGGGGCCTTTTGTTGGGGGTGATTTTTTTTTTTTTCTGGGGTGGGACAGCATTTCATTCTTGGACCCAGGCAACACAATGTCTTGGGCCAGCCCTGTTGCTGCAGGTGCTCCCCACAGTAGTTGGGTCTTTGGAAATCTCCTTTTAGACAGCTGCCACCAGAGCAGATTTCTCTGCTGAAAGATTTCCCCTCCGTTGATAAAAATACAGAATTTCCAATCACTTTCTGTACTGGGGACAATGGTCACCAGGACCAATAAAGAGGGTATTTCTGCTCAAAACGTCTTAGCAGTCAACATAAGCTTTTAATCACTACATATTTTATCCAAAAAAGATTAAAAAATGGACTGAGTATGAAGGATATGTATATTTTTCTGCCTAACCAACTATGAAACTATTGCTGGTCTTAGTTCCCGTATATATGTGAATGCTTTTGCCTTGGTAAGCGAGAAGCAGATATGTGTATATTTACCAGTGTTCCAACAGCTAAGATCTTCCAGGATTTTTTTAAATAACAGCAAATGCCTCATTAATCTAAAGTCCATGTCATGATACTTATTACCATAGTATTTTATCACATAGAGACCCGTGTTCTTTATCAGGCTGTCTGGTATATCTTTTCTCGCTGTGCAACTATACATGTTAAGATTGCTTGTATAGATTATTTTCTGCTCTTAGCACCAAATGGCCATGTGATTATGTATAGATAGTCTTCATTTATAGCTGTGCTGCCATTACCATTGATATAATGATTATGCTATAATGATTACTGGACTAATTCCCATCACTACTCTAAGAGGCTTTCCATTGAGTAGTACCTGCAAGGTTTCTCCGCTGAGCACTAATGTACATTAAAAGCCACCAATTGCTTTAAAAAGACATTAAAAGCAAGCCTCAAGTAGTCTCTTTAGAATCTTAAGGATAGAAGGGGAAAGGCAGAACCAATGTTTGGGGGCTGGAGGTATACAACAGCTTTAATCGGTACTTATACGTAGGCTGCCACTTGTCGTTAAGTGCTGAATATTGAACAATATTGGATGTCCCGATCTCACGTTAGATACTAACTAGTATGCTATATACATAATTTAGCATATTTATAGCAAAGGGCACGCAGTGGTCCTATTCCATCTCCAGGGACATAAACTCTACAACTAAGTTCCAAATTCTATTGCCGGCCATTACAGTAATAAAACCAATCTGTAATTCAATGAGATCTTCAAAAATAAAATGTAAAAGTTTTAAGTCAATTTTATCTTATTTTTTTAGCAGCTGAACTCCAGGCAGATATCGAATACACAAATTTAAAGTGGAGTTCCGGCCTATTTTGCAACTTTAATGATTCCTGGAGTGCTCGCTATGCTGATCAACAATTGGGCATTTTCAATTTTTTTCAGGGGTCCCTTACCTTATTTTCAGGGCATTTTTTATTGTACTTCCTCCTTTTCCCCCCTCTATGGCCACGGCCACCAACATCACTTCCGCCTTTGCATTGCATCCTGGGAGCTGTTTGCCATCACTCACAGGAAGAACTCCCAGAACACTCCCTGGAATCAGGAAGAAGGACACAGCAGATTACACTGCAGCTTCAGATGCCCACATCCAAGATGGCCGCGCCCAGACAGCGTTTTTAAAAGTAAGATTTTGACTAAAATCCAATACCGTACACATTGTAAGTATGAGAATAGCGGTTCTGTAAAGGGGGATGGATTAGTATTATAGGGGTATTTTTAGTTAAAATAGGTATTTGAGGCCGGAACTCCGCTTTAATGCAACTCTGCATTCAGTATTAAATAATTACATTTATTTTATAAGTTCAGCCAGTGTAAGTACTTAACTTTGACTGGGAGAGAGAGAGGCCTCTAGGAGCCAATCATTAGCAATGAATACAATGGTAGGAGGAGAGATTAGTGTTCGCAGAGGTGTAACCTCATTAGCCTTCTGCTGCTCATTGACTGTTCAATCAGAAGGCTGGGGGTGTTTTAGAGTAGTGTTTTTCAACTTTTTTTCAGTCAAGGCCCCCTTAAAATTCTGCACATTCTGGAGGCACCCCATTCTAAAATATAAAACACTAAACTATACGTTTTACATATTGCAGCAGTTTTAACACACATAGGACACGCAAAGTTAGAGGTGATTTATTCCTCCACCTTTGCACTCTAGTACTGAATACTATTCCTAACTTTTCTCTTCTCCCTCAGTTTCTCCCCATCTTTCCCAACAATTTTGGGGCAGTTTTAGGCACCTCTAAAGAACCCAGATGGCACCATAGGGTGCTGTGGAACTCTGGATGAAAAAGGCTGGCATACTGTAACACAAGAAATTCATGTTGCCTCTTCATAGGCATTGCCTTGCCCTGAAGTTGGTGCCTCTCCTGGAGAAAGGAGTTTCTTTATCTGTGACTTTGTACATTTTCCCCCAAATTTGTTTTTACATTTAGGAACAATTTTCAGGTGTTTTGTCAAGGCACCCCTGATGAACCCAGAAGGCAACCCGGTTGAAAAAGGCTGGTTTAGAGGAAACCTTTGCCTAAAGCGGAGGTAAACACCCATAATAAGGCTTACCTGTAGGTACAGTGAATATCTCCTAAATTTGCACTGGTTTGAAGATATTCACAAGGGATGTTGCTAGTGGCATCACCCATGCCGTACCTTCAAAGCTCCTTGCCGGAGCCAAGGGCTCCCGGGTGTATGTATGGGAGTAATGTCACTGTGGCCTCAGTCATTCATGCAGCCAGGGCCCGAGAACCTTGAAGGAAGCCCCGGTGAAGATGGCAGCGCTAGGAATTGGTGACAGAGCTGCGCAGGAGTAATCCGCTTCACAGGTCTGTCATAATGTGCTAGTGTGCAGTGCATACTAGTACATTATGACTTAACCCTGTAGCGGGGCCTACTTTATTTAATTTTAGTGACTAAAGCTGTAAGTGGTGTCATCCAGCTGGCTGTGCTATGTTATAGGGCTGTGTAAATCTCAGAAATAGATGGCCAGAAATGAAAATCCTTTGACAGGTAAAACACTCTGATATGTATTGCACAGGGTGGATAAAAATCGATGATTTAAAAAAAAAAAATAAAATAATCAAATTTTTATTTTATTTAAATCAGATTTTTTTTTTATTAAATCAGATTTTTTTTTATTTTTATCAAATTTATTTTAATAAAATGTTTTTAAGGTAAAAATCTATCTAAATATATTTTTCTATTTGGGATACATTAATAATTTAGTTTATTCAGCATGAAATGGAGCTAGTTATGTAGCATGAGGCTGTATATTCTGCAATATTTACATTTTTGGAAAATTCGTTCAATGAATCCAATCTCTGCAACTGCATTGATGCATTCACACAATTTTACCTTAACTTACCATCAAGAATGAGTCCCTTCATTTAAAGAGCACCTGTCATTTCAGATCCATCATGGCAGCGCCTGTTAGTGGGCATCCACTCACCTGCTGCCGCCACGTACCTCACCTTGTTGTGTCACTGCCGCATCACCAACCGTCCCACTAAAGTGAACGGGACTGTCGGTGAGTCAATAGCGGGTCAGAGGAGGAGCCTCTGCGGGACAGAGACGGCAGTTGCTCTTTAAAAATTATGATTTTAATCAAGTTGATTTAAATAAAGCTTTTTACTAGTGATTTAAATTGTGATTTAAATCCACTTTATTTAAAAATTATGATTTTAATCAAGTTGATTTAAATAAAGCTTTTTACTAGTGATTTAAATCATGATTTAAATTGTGATTTAAATCCACCCTGGTATCGCATCTGAGTATTTAGCTTTAGGTCTTAAGTTCAGTTTTATAATTACAATTTGAAAAGATGAACTTTATGTCTTTTTATTTATATAAATAAAACATTTATTTTTTTAAAAATGTAATATTGAAATGCCTCCATGGCATGACAGCTTGCTTTGCAGTATTGGAGCTCATAGTTGATACAGTATCATGCAGAACCCTTGTTTGGTCCCTAGAAATGGGGATGCGAAAGTATATGCAGGCATCCCTTGGTCCTTTTACTCAGTAGGTCGTCACATTATGTTATGCCCATTACAGGTTCACTTTAACTTTTGTGGTACAGGTAGATGCTTCTTTATTGTTAGAGACAATAAAGATTGAATATAAATCACATGCCTTTTAAACATTTAGCCATTTTTAATGATAGTTTGGCCACTGGATAACATTCTTTAAAGCTCTCAGTGGATGTCTCATTTTATTTTAGCAGACCGAGCAATACAGAATCCTTCATTTAGTATACATAAATAATGAATGTGGATACACAGAGCAAATGCTGAAAGATATTAATCCAAAAGAACACAAAAGAAAAATGAAAAACTAGTAAGCAACCACTGTACAGTACACCTATACAGCTTGCGTGTTTTAACTCTTTATATAAGGGTATTGCTGCGCTTAAGCGAATAAATATCATAAACGAGGCGAAAAAGCAGCTAACACGGATCTATATTCTAGAAACAGATCAATAAAACATATATGGTAAAAGTGTAGCGCTAAACAAAAAGGCAAAAATGCAAGTCCACATATAGGGTAAAAGTCCACAAAATGGAAGTGTCCACGAAATTGTGCTAAAGGGTTAAAGACCCAAGACCACCACCAAGCCAGAAGCAGAGATGTATAGTAACGAAGTAGAACTACTTAAGTACTGTACTTAAGTACCGAAATGCGGTATCTGTACTTTCCTAGAGTAGAATTTTTTTCTCCTACTTCTACTTTTACTTCACTACATTTTTTCGATGATTTCAATACTTCTACTCAAGTATTTTTTTTTTGTGCTGCATAGTTACTTGTTACTTTTAAAAAAAATTACCACTGCCAGAACAGTAGATGGCAGGTTGCATAAAGCTCAAAAAAATGTGTTTAATGTCATTTGTAAATCAGCGCATACGAAAATAAAGGCTGTGTATAATAAAAGCTGCTATACCAAATCTTTCCAATAAAAAGAAAATATGAAACAAACAAATAAATGGTGCTACAGCGCTTAAAGTGCATCAAGAAACTAATAACAAACACAGGTTAATCATTTGAATAAATCATTTGAAATAATAAAAACCAATATGATGTTCAAACTTTTGACTTCTTTCTTTAATAACTACATAACACAGTACTTGTACTTCTACTTTCAGTACTTGAGTAGAAATTTTTTGAAAAAACTACTGGTACTTTTTACTTTTAGTACTTAAGTAGCAAATTTTTTGAAAAAACTACTTGCAATACTTAAGTAAAAAAAATGTTGAATACTTTAGTACTTCTACTTAAGTAACTTTTTCTGCGAGCACTTCCACTTCTACTCAAGTCACTTTTTGATCGAGCACTTGTACTTTTACTCAAGTAGAAATTTCGAGTACTTTATACAAGTCTGGCCAGAAGACACACTGCCTCTTACCAGATGACCCTCATTACAGAGGTCATGTCCAGCATTTACATGTGTGATTACATCAGCACTCCTCCCAGGATGACAGGTACGATCCCCTCCATAGGTACAAGTGCCCAAGTGAAACAAAACAAAAGTATCCTCATAGCGTATTATGTAGAAAAAAGTTTAATTACACGCAAGAAAATCATACTGCTTACATGGTGGTCGAGTTTTCAAAGCAGAGTGGAAATCCCCTGTATGTTGCGGTCCGCGTCTGTGTACCGCCAACAAGATGGCCGCCGCGTCTCCTTGTGGTGGCTAGCGTCGCCGTAGGCTCCTCCCGACACGTTTCGTCATAGGCTGACGTTGTCAAGGGGTGTGGCCATACGGCAAAGCCGCTATATATATATATATATATATATATATATATATATAGCAATGGAGACGGGCGGAGCATCAGACTCATCCCGGAAGCCGGACATCCAAAGATGCGTTCCAGCACCCGTTTTACCTAAAATTAAAGGATTTCCAAAGGGGACATTTTTTATTTTCCATTTTGGATAGAGTAGATGAGTGTTTTAAACACTGTCCAGGTTTTTTGCCATCTATGTCTCATCTGAGAGTTTTCCCTTCACTTCCTGTCCTGTAAGGCTAGCCCTACACTTTTTTCTCTCCATGGTCTGAGCTGGAGAAGTTAATTCAATTTCTCCACCCACACTAAACAGCATGGATGTGGGGAATCTCCTCTGCTAGCTATTGTATTCAAGCAGTCACGACACTTACGGCTGCTTCAACACCTGAACAGTGACTGCACATGGCTGAATACAGGCACTGCTAAGAACAATTTCCCACCTGGCTCCGTCAGTTTGTAGGTAAGTTCCTACATGCTAGGTTGCTGTTAGTTAGGAAGGATGGACCGCCCAGGTAGGGAAAAGGGTTAACTAGGGGTTTGCTGGTTTTCCATGCATTTTGGGGTCTGCCTTCCACCCTGTTCAGGCTATAAATCAGGGGAAAGACCAGGCTCAGAGAGAGGGAGGGACCACATGGGATAGAGAAGAAAGTCCAGTCCAGAAGAAGATGTAGCCCAGAGCAACTCTCAACCACCACCCTAAGGGAATCCACCTACAAGAACTTTGCCAATTATAGACTCCTACCTGCAAAAGTAAGCCTGGGCAGCCCAAGCTCAGTTAGGTCTGCCAATGGCATTTACAAGACTGTGATTCTTGCACTGCGAGTGATGCCACAAGAACTTCAGTAAATTTTTTAAACTGTTCTAAGCCTGTTATGAAGTTATTCTAAGGGGTGCATGGTGGTACGTGGTGTATGAGAGGAACAAGGCCTGTAAAGCACACACAGGGTATGAGAAAGAGGCCACCACAAAAACTTAACTCTGCAGGAGAATCGGAGGAGAATAGTTGCCACGGGTAACCATGAACTGGTGAGAATGTATTGCAGCCAGATAGTGAGGAGCAGTAGAGCAGTAACAGGCATAGATGACAGGTTCTCTGGTAGCGAGGGGGTCATTATTCCACCTCCCTCCCTAGCCGTCCTCCGTTCCTGGGACCAAACCCACGATACGGAGACCCGATGTATCCAGCTGTAAGATACGGGAGAGAGAAGTTATGAGAACACATAAGGTCCCCGCTAGTGCACAGCGGGACCCCATTCTGTCACTGGGAGTGAGGTGGCAGAGATATGCTGGACTGGTGGAAAGGGCATAGGTTCAGAATTGACCCTGCTAGAGCAAAAGTATGTAGTGACATGGGATGGAGCACTTTGCAGAGGAACAGAGTATGGCTCATCTCTAAGCTGGGGTACCACCCTAATGCTGTCCATACTCCAGTGTTTTGAATTCTACTTTTGATTTCAGAATGCACATAGACATTACAAAAAGTTCGCTCACGAAAAATTTTACATCCCTTTCGTTTGGTTTATGTGTATTAACCACTTGCCGACCAGCCGCTGCAGAAATAGGGGGGCAGGTCGGCAGGTTCCCGCGCAACAATGTACCCGTAGATCGTGGGGGCACGCGCGCGCCCATTCGCCAGCGGAGAACCTGATCTGCGTGGCCGGCGACCGTGATCGCTCCCCGTGGAGACAGAACCGCGGTCTGCTGTTGTAAACACAGCAGACCGTTATTCTGTCAGCAATCAACACAGGGCTCCTCCTATTTAGGAACACAGCGAGGGGTGTCCATAAGCCCACCCCCCCACAGTTAGAAAACACCCCCTAGGCATACATTTAACAACTTTGATCGCCCCTGGTGTTAACCCCTTCCCTGCCAGTGTCAATAGTACAGTAACAGTGCATATTTTTAGCACCAATTACTGTAGTAATGTCACTGGTCCCCCCAAAAGTGTCAAAAATGTCAGTTAGGGGTCCGATCTGTGTGCCGCAATGTCGCAGTCCCGCTAAAAATCGCTGATCGCCACCATTACTAGTAAAAAAAATAAATAAATAAGAAAAAATGACATAAATCTTTCCCCTAGTTTGTCAATCAAAATACGCTTATTGGGACATTGCCGATCTGACAAAAAAGTGAGAATAAAATCTCTTTAACAGCAGCAAAAACCTGACAAGGGTAATAATCCTTCCCCACCCTATCCAAAATAATTTTGGCTAGATGTACACTTTAACTCTTCAGCCTCGACCGAAAGCTGAAATATCAGTTTAGAATGGAATGATCCTTTAAAAATACACGTTTCCCCTTTAGGCCTACATCTTTTTAAACCTGTAGTCTAGCCCTGACCTATTTTCTCTTTTATCACACTTTCTTTATTCTGTCCCTTAAGTTGGTATACACCTCACCCCCTGTCGCTAGGCTTTATCCGTTTATTTCAGTCTGTCTTGCTGCATACTGTGATCCCTTTTGCTGTGTTCTCTCCCACCTCTTGATGCAATGACCCTCTTTCATTGTGCCTGGCATCTCTGGGAGCTCCATGTTTCAAGATGTGGTAACACATAGCACTTGCCAAAATTGGACTTTTTATTATCACATATTAGACCACTTGAAATGTTGAAGAGGGTGTTAATGTTTCTCTCTGTGATGCTAACTGCTGATTCACTATTTCACACACAAAACACAGATTTAGATGTTAAAGGGGAAATAAACCTAACAATTTAACTTCCCTAAAACAGTTACATTCAAGGCATGCTGTGAATGATAACTAAATATATACAGAGGGCACACCAGCCTAGCACATTACCTTTGCAAAAATGGTTTATTAAGAGCTCTGAGGAAGAGGGGACACCCCTCGAAACACGTCAGCTGTATTTGGAGATTTCCATTCCACAACTGTCACTAACCAGAAGGCTATGCTGAGTGGAGAACTGGGTGGACTTACACTTATAATTTGCTTGACTTTTTGTCTTATTTGTGTGTATGATGTGCATATACTTTTAACCTCCCTGGCGGTCTGATTATGTCCAGATTTCTGTGCTATAAGCGGTACATTGTTTTGCATGGATATCTGTTGTTTTATATTTTAAAACTCACCTTCCCCCGCCGTCCTCCCGCTGTCCTCCCAGCAGATGCTGGCACCTGTCTTCTGGTTCCCTTTCCTGTGAGCGTTGTGACGCAGGGGGGTGGAACCGGCGGCAATTTCAAAAATGTAAATACACTAAATGAGATGATATAAAGCTGTGATCCTAATGGATTACACTGTATCATCCCATTTCACCACAGGATTTCACCTGGTGACTTTTCCAGTGCCCTGCCTGTGCTTTTCCAGTTCTTTGTGCCTGGAAAATAGAGAACGACCATGGCGTCCAAAAAGCGTTCTTTTTGCGCAAAAACGCTTTTAGACGAACTGGAAAACAGTCACAGTGAAACTTGAAGAACTGAGCGATAGCGATTCGTGGGAAAATTCGTCATCAGGTACAGAAAGTGGTGGACAGCGACGATTCCGATGTCTCTTTCTGGCACATAGCTTGTGGAATTTGGGAAGTATATCAAACGATTCTTCAGAATTTCCAATGAAGCGATGTGCCAGAAATAGACATCAGAATCGTCACTGTCATCACTTTCCGTACCTGATGACGAATTTTCCCACGAGTCACTATCGCTCAATTCTTCAAGTAACTCCATTTTGCTGTCACTGTTTTCCAGTTTGTCTAAAAGCGCTTTTGCGCAAAAAGAATGCTTGTCGCTATGTCGATTCGTGTAACAGATAGTAGAGGCGCATGCGCGCTGCTGGAGGCGCGTAGAGGCGCATGCGCGCTGCCGGAGGCGCATACCGGCGCCGATTGGCCAGAGGGGGAGCCAATCAGCGGGTCCGGCAGACACAATGTCCGCTGACCACCCGCGATTGCTCACCATTGAGACAGAACGGCAGTCTGCTGTTGTACACAAGGCTGCTGTTCCTATTTAGGAACACAGGTCTCTATGTTCATCCAGTGAGTCCACCCCCCGCACAGTTAGAAAGCAACCCCTGGGAGCACACTAAATCCTTTGATTGCCTCTGGTGTTAACCTCTTCCCTGCCAGTGTCATTAGTACAGTACCAGTGCATAGTTTTAGCACTGATTACTGTAGTAATGTCACTGGTCCCCTCAAAAGTGTCAAAAGTGTCAGTTAGGTGTTCCATCTGTCCTCTGCAATGTCGCAGTCCTGCTAAAAATCGCTGATTGCCGCCATTACTAGTAAAAAAATAAATAAATAAAGATGACATAAATCAATCCCCTAGTTTGTAGACATGATAACTTTTGTGTAAACCAATCAATATACACGTATTGGGATATTGTTTACCAAAGATAAGTAGCAGAATACATATTCGTCTAAATTGATGAAAATGTGTTTTCTAAAAAAACATTTTAAACCCATATTCACTTTTGCAAAGCTGCGTAAAAGATTGTCATCCAAACGGTGACTGTATCCAATCAGATGCAGTTACTTTTTGGGTATTCTAACAGCTGTCGCCAGACAAGTCGTGCTCCATTCTGTGCAATTGGAACCGTTCTAATAGGAGCGACTCAAGTCGCTCCGACTTAGAAAAAGGTTCCTGCACTACTTTTGGGCGAAGTCGTAGCGACTTGCATTGACTTCCATTATGTGAAGTCGGTGCAAGCCGTGCCGAAGTCGCGGTGCATGGCGACTTCATTAAGTCGCCCCGAAGTCGCCATAGTGTGAACCGACACTTAAAGTATACCTAGGGCAAAAACATTTTTGTTTTGTTTTGGGAACGGAGTCGAGAATGATTTTCCCTTCTTGTCATGGAGATGCGAAGTTGAAGAGAATCTCTCCAACGTAAGAGAAAATTAGTTGTCAATGAATTCAGTTCTCCCATTGGAAGATTTCCTGGTTTTCTGAATCTGGACTGGCCTTAACTTTCTGTCTTGATGAAAATTGGCACCAGGATAACAAGAAAGGGTGACTCTCAGCAGTGGAGACCCAAACACCAATAAAAAAAAAACTGACAGTGTATTTAACTATTTCTTACTATTTTGGCTTAAAGGCAAGCAGAGGTTTACGCTGATTATGTTTTGCCTCCTTCTTTCCCCCCTCATCAACTTGCTTTTGAAATAATGGAGATAGGGGAAATTTCCCTTCACTCCCTGTCCCATAGCTAAAACAAGAAGTGGGATCACATCCCTCCAAAGTGAGAGAATCACGGTGTGTCACCAAAACTAGTGTCCCCAATGGAAGATTTCCCCACTACTACTGTGTAGCCGGGTGCTCTGCTGGCTGTGTGCAGCTGTGTGTTATGCAGCAGTCGGCTCTAACCCTCCTCTTCCCTGTTGTGGGAGCAGAGAGGGCTCTGTGTGAAGCCCCTCCCCCCAAACCTCCTTGCAGCAGAGGATGCAGATTATTGATTCCTAGGAAATGTAGTCCTTAAAGGACAATGCAAAGCAAGTGGAGGGAGGCTGAATATCTGGGTTCTTTACTAGGGTTATCTCTCCTTATGCAATATTTATTTCTGTACCCTGTCTTCTTGCCTCCATTTTACCATTATGCTATACAGGGGCAGACTTTCAGCCCAGGGCAAGTACAAACCAGAGGCCCATGGTGCCCCACTCTCCCTCTTCCCGTGCTCCTCCTAACCCCCATTCCAGGCTGAAGCCCTGCTCCAGGTACTCTCTACTCATTGGCTGAATCCGGGTTCCCAACCTGGCCAGCAGGGAATGATTGGGGGGAGCTGGGACAGCTCAGTTGGGGCTGACCAGGGGAGGAGAGTCTCAAGTAGGGCATGGAACTGGCCTCTGCTCAGACACAGTTTACACCATCCATGCTGGGGAGGGAGGCCTGCCCTCTGTCCTTGTCTTCATCCTGCACTCAGTAGGTCAGTGGCAGAGACCTTTTACTTCTCTTCGCCAGAAATCCTTTAGGCATGTCTGTGCAGCTTTTTTACAAGACATTAGAGTGGTCCAGGGGGCAATTGCCCCCCTGCCCAATGGCCCAGTCCTCCCCTGATGCTATGTATTGTCCTACATCTTCTATTTTGCAGTTGCTTTCTCTCCTACTCTATCTTTGACTCCTTCAGTCTACTGCAATGTTCTACAATATGTTAAAGTTTATTTGCTTCTTTTACTTGGTTCTCGCCCTCCTCTCACTGTCCCTTTCTCTATGCCTTATTCCTTCCCTGGATATATATAATCTTCTTGCTGTGCTCTATCTCAGTTTGTTATGCTCTATGCTGCTCACTCGCTGCTTCATCCTTCTCATGTTATGTCTTGTCCCTATGTTGCTTACTGTTTTCATGTATTATTCCTTCTCATGCTGTGTTGTATCTCTTTTCTCTCTTTGTCCTTATGCTTTTTGCACTATACAGTATATTCATTTTTTGCTGTGTTTCTTGTGTTGTTTGTTTTTATACCTTTGTTACGTACAATCTCATGCTGTGCTCTTCCCATGCTATGCAATGCTCTCCTTTCCTATTTTGCTATCCCTCCTGTTGCTGTACAATGTATTGCCCACTCTTCCTACGTTACCTTAACTCCTTTAGACTGTTCAGTAAGCATTATGCTTTTATAGCTGTTCCCTGTCCCTTTGTATCTCGTGCATCAATTTTATATTCACCCATTCAAACTTTTTCCATGTACTATACCCAGGGCTTTTTTTCTCAGAAAATAGGTGCAGGAACCTAACCACGATCCCCCAACCCCCCCCCCCCCCAAACACACACCTTGCAAGTGGATGTGGTAAAAATTAAATGTGGGAGGGTCCTAAAGGGGCATTAAATACCTGGAGTGTATTACGTGCAGAGTTTTGGGGTGCGCTACATGCAGAGTTGGGGGCGGGGGGGTTACATGCAGAGTTCAGGGGTGCGCTATGTGCAGAGTTCAGGGGTGCACGGCATACAGAGTGCAGAGTTCAGCCTTCTTCCACAGCTGCTTACCTCTGCATCCATCCATCCACATCTCACTTTCACTCCTCTTCAGTTCTGACCTCTGCATGCAACCCACTCCCCTCCCCGCCTCTCCAACAACTACCCTTGGACCCACCTTCTCCCCACCTTCTCACCACCTTAAAAGCTCTACCATCTTCCACTTGTCTTACTTCTGTTGTTGTATTAAGCTGAAGCATCCAGCTGGCTCTAGTACATCTCTGCTCACTGTAGGTGGCTCCACTTCTCTCACTTTCAGGGAGATCATCCAGTGGGGATGTTGGCATCTGCACTGCACCCCAGGCACCTGAATCTACCTTGTCCCCATCCTGCAAATCCTGTGGGAGCCGCTCGGGAGATCAGATCTGTGGCAGCCATTGGGAGACCAGCTGTCACTTGTAATCACAGAAGCCAGACTTCTGTGTTTACAAGTGATAGTAGGGAGCCCCACACAGCCAATATTGTCTAAACCACTGGCAACAAAAGTGAATACACCCCTCATGTGACTCGTTAGTGTTACAAGGTCTCAGGTGTGAATAGGGAGCAGGTGTGTTAAATTTGGTTTTATCACTTTCATTTTCTAATACTACTCACTGGAAGTTCAACATGGCACCTCATGGCAAAGAACTCTCTGAGGCTCTGAAAAAAAGAATTGTTGCTCTACATAAAAATGGCCTATGCTATAAGAAGACTGCCAAGACCCCGAAACTGAGCTGCAGCATGGTGGCCAAGACCATACAGCGGTTTAACAGGACAGGTGCCACTCAAAACAGGCCTCGTCATGGTCGACCAAAGAGGTTGAGTGCACGTGCTCAGGGTCATACCCAGAGGTTGTCTTTTGGAAATAGACGTATGAGTGCTGCCAGCATTGGGGGTCAGCCTATCAGTGCTCAGACTATACGCCGCACACTGCATCAAAATGTTCTGCATGGCTGTCATCCTAGAAGGAAGCCTCTTCTAAAGACGATGCACAAGAAAGCCCGCAAACAGTTTTCTGAAAACAAGCAGACTAAGGACATGGATTACTGGAACCATGTCCTGTGGTCTGGCGAGACCATGATAAACTTTTTTGGTTTAGATGGTGTCAAGCGTGTGTGGCCGCCGCCAGGTGAGGAGTACAAAGACAAGTGTGTCTTGCCTACAGTCAAGCATGGTGGTGGGAGTGTCATGGTCTGGGGCTGCATGAGTGCTGCCGGAACTGGGGAGCTACAGTTCACTGAGGGAACCATGAATGCCAACATGTACTGTGACATACTGAAGCAGAACATGTTCCCCTCCATCTGGAGACTGGGCCCCAGGGCAGTATTCCAACATGATAGCGACCCCAAACACACCTCTAAGACAACCACTGCCTTGCTAAAGAATCTGAGGGTAAAGGTGATGGACTGGCCAAGCATGTTTTCAGACCTAAACCCTATTGAGCATCTGTGGGGCATCCTCAAATGGAAGGTGGAGGAGCGCAAGGTCTCTAACATACACCAGCTCTGTAATGTTGTCATGGAGGAGTGGAAGAGGACTCCAGTGGCAACCTGTGAAGCTCTGGTGAATTCCATGCCCAAGAGGGTTAAGGCAGTGCTGAAAAATAATGGTGGCCACACAAAATATTGACACTTTGGGTCCAATTTGGACATTTTGACTTAGGGGTGTACTCACTTTTGTTGCCAGCCGTTTAGACATTAAGTTGAGTTGCGTTATTTTGAGGGGACAGCAAATTTACACTGTTATACAAGCTGTACACTCACTACTTTACATTGCAGCAAAGTGTTATTTCTTCAGTGTTGTAACATGAAAAGACTTTTGTGAGATACTGTATATATATATATATACAGTATATATATATATATATATTTATTTAGTTATCATGTGTCAGAACATGTCATTACATACTTTGGTTCCGCTTTTTAACCACTTGCAGACCAGCCGCCGTAGTTTTACTGCGGCAGGTTGGCTCTGTTACGTGAAACGTCGTACATGTACGCCGCTTCGTGTAGCAGTTAGCGTGGGTGTGCACATGCGCTGATTGGCTACAGGGGGAGCCAATCAGCGGGTATGACGCCCGTGATGTCCGCCGGGCACCCACGATTGCTTCCCATGGAGACAGAACGGCAGTCTGCCGATGTAAACACGGCAGCCCGTTGTTCTGCCAGTAATGAACACAGGGATGCCCCTATTTAGGAACACAGGTCTCTGTGTTCATCCAGTGAGTCCATCTCCCACACAGTTAGAAAGCCCCCCCATGGCACACATTTAACTCTGCCATTGTCCTTAGTACAGTAACAGTGCATATTTTTAGCACTAATTACTGTAGTAATGCCACTGGTCCCCCCAAAAGTGTAAAAAATGTCAGTTAGACCTAAAAGATATATATATTTTTTTTTTTTTCAGAATTGTCGCTCTTTTTTTTGTTTATAGCGCAAAAAATGAAAATCACAGGGGTGATCAAATAACACCAAAAGAAAGCTCTATTTGTGGGAAAAAAAGGACATCAGTTTTATTTGGGTACAGCATCGCAAGTCCGCGCAATCGTCTGTTAAAGTAACGCAGTGCCAAAACGCAAAATATGGCCTGGCCATTAAGGGGAAAATCTTCCGGTCCAGAAGTGGTTAAACAGCCAAGGTTTACTACTGCTTTAACAAGGGACTATACACTTGTGGGTAGTTGGTGTCCCAAATACAAGTACAGGCACTGTAAATGTAATAGGGGGTTTTCTGTTCTTTTTATAGGCCTTATCAATGTCAGTCAAGGAAATGGGGTGGCCAAAGCTGCTACCTTACCTAGGACCACATTCAGTCTTAATCCATCTCTGCAGACAAAACTTTACAAATGCCTCCAAAACATCCAAAACATGTCAACAACACTACTGCTTTAGTCATTTGTCAAGATTAAAAAAGCTTATCCTTTAACACCCAAGTTTTAGCCCATTGGCGTGGATCTCAAGTGGAGGCCCATATATGGTGTGGGAGTAGCAGTAGTGGGGGAAATGTTGCATTGTTTGGGAAGGGACCTTCAGAAGGTTCCACATGGCAATGCCTATTGTCTAAAACAGGAAACCACTTCTTTGGACTGATACTTCCAGACTTTTGGTAGAAGTTCCAAGAACTGGCTTAACAAACTGGACACTAATGGCACTTTTCCACTGCAAGTACCGGCTCAGCTCTACTCGGCCCTGCTTGGCCCGGTTTGCTTTTCCACTGCTGGTACCGCATGGTACAGTGTTGGAACGGTTCGGTACGGTACGGTAGGGTTTGCTTTTCCACTAAAGTAGTACTAAAGTTAAGTGGGTGGGATAACAACGGGGAGGGTGGGATTCTCTGACCAATCAGTGGCTAGTAGTGACTGCATGCAAAGGATTGTGGGATATGGTACCGGGTATGGTACCTATTGGAACCACAATCGAGTAGGTACTGTTTTTGAGAGCCGTACCGTTCGGTTCCATGCAGTGAAAAAGCGCCGCCGTACCGTACCAAACCGTTCCTACACCGTACCATGCGGTACCAGCAGTGGAAAAGCACAAAAGTGAGCCGAAACGTTCGGTTCCATGCAGTGGAAAAGCGCCATAGGAGGCCTTCCAACACCCATGTGAATTTCTGTATACTAATCTTCTATGTCATCCCCTCCTCTCTTCAACCCCTCTTTATGCTCATATGCCCAATCTTCTGTAGCCCATCAAAAGCAGCACAGCTACCTCTTCAGACCTTATGCTTTTTTTTTTTTTTTTTACAAAGAAATTTCCCTTGATTTCTATAGAGATGTAGCCTGTCCTTGACAAAAATAATAGGAGGCCTCTCTATAGGAATGAACAGGATTTTCTCTACACATGTGCAGAACAAGCAAGAGATAGGACAGAGAGTCTTCAGAGGTGACTTTGAGCTGCAGAGCGTGGATCTTGCAGGAGTGTGAATCTTGCAGGTGCATGGAGAGATGAATATAAAAATTTTGGAAGTGTTTGTGTATGGGGGGGTTGAGTAACTTAAAGGTATGTTGGGAAGTGGGTGATAGCATATTTAAGACTAGCTATATTTAGCCTGGAATTCTATTTTAAGGTTATGCTACTCTAGGACACTAAGTGGAAAAGAGTTAAAAAAGCTTGACTATGACCCTAGGGTAGTCCCAGGGGGTAAACACCCACTTCCTGCTATAGGATCTCAGCTGGGCTCTTTGGTTAACATGTTGGCTATGTTTAGCCCTTTTTGGGAATTCTGTTTTTGCTGTGGCCCTTTTTGGGAATTCTGTTTTTGCTGTGTTTCCCACCCCTCATGATGACACTGCTTTGGGACGTCCCAATGGTCAATGAAGATATGAAGCTGTGTCCGTCAATGAACGAAAGAGAAAATTGGAATTTTGTCTTACGGTAAAATCCTTTTCACTGTTCATCGACGGACACAGCACCCACCCCTCTGTGGAGTTAGGTTATGTATTCTTCTAACACTGCTTGCTACTAAACTGAGATCCTATAGCAGGAAGTGGGAGTATATCCCCTGGGACTACCCTAGGGGTGTAGTCAAGCTTTTTTAACTCTTTTCCACCTAGTGTCCTACTCCTAAGTAGAGCAGCATAACCCAACGGTCAATGAAGGTATGAAGCTGTGTCTGTCAATGAACATTAGAGAAATGGATTTTCCGGTAAGACAAAAATCCAGTTTTTAAAAAAAATGTTTGTGAAACACTGAAAGCAACTATTCTCGATGCAAATGAATGAATAAATAAGTATAGTATAGTTTAATTTAAGCTCGATTGGAATGTGTTGGATTCCCTAAAGAAATAGTTCTGGCCAACTTAGTAGATTGTTTTAAAAAAGGAGCTGAATGCATTCCTAAATGCAAAAAAAAAAAATAAAACTGGATCTTAAACATATAAAGATTATAACACCATTTATCATCATCATTTTATATTATGTGTGTGTTCTGTGTTTTTTGCGCAAGGTGGAGCCAGAGAGTGGGGGGCAACGCCTCTTCCTCTGTATGCCCATTAAATTTGCCCCCTGCCTGAAAGCCACAGGAGATCTGAAGAAGGGCTTGGCCCGAAACATGTCATCCCCCTCCATCTGTGGCTACCTGCATTAGCTCCGCCAGTTGACAAGTACAGCCGTCGGTGCGCTGCCTCTGCACCATTCCGGCGGCCGTAGAGTTACATCTGTGTAGCAGCCCTCGGTGCGCATGTCTCCTACAGGTGCCCGGTGACGTCATCATCCGGCGCCACGGTAGTCGGTCCGAGGAGCAGCGGCCGCCGCCGCCTCGGGTGTGTACCATCCGGTACCGGAGCTGTCTGTGGGGGTTGAGTACTCCACTCCCCCCCCCTCCTCTCAACATCTCAGACATCACCCAGTTCGGAGGCATACCAGCAGAGAGGCTCCCCGGGTTGATCGAGGCTAGCATTCCACGCACAAGCGCCACACCATCCAGGCTTTACAGGTGGATAGTCGTTGTTCCCCCGCTCCTGGGTCCTCCTTGTTTTGAGGTATTTTTACTGGATTATCATCTGACTGCTGTTTGTTGCACCCTGGGCATACCACTGGCTTTTTTCTGTCAAGGAGCATATTTTAACTCACTTTTAATAAATATGTTTTAATGTTTCAAGATACCGAGCAGCATTCACTTTGTTCTTGTGCCATTTTGTCCGGGAGCACTATATACCCGTTTTTGTCGCTACTTTTCTTCTCAGTTGGGATCTGGGTTTGGGTAGGCTGCAGCCCGGACACGGACATGTAACTAATGGTGGACTTCTTTGGGCATTGTCCGACCTTACTGTTCCATCCCCGCCTTCTGATTACCGGCACCACAGCGCCAGGATTTTTTGTATATACTAACACCAGAGAGCTGTTCAGTTCCATGCAGTGGAAAAGTGCCATTAGTCTCTATGCTGTTGCGTACCAGCACTGTCTCTCTCTTTTGCTGCGTACCAGCGCTCCTCTTGCCGCACCCTCTATCTTGGGGATTTAGGTATGAAAATGTCTAAAAGAAGCCTGCTTATTCATTTTATACACTTGAAACATGAAATAAAGAAGCGTATTGGCTGCTATAAGCAACCCTGACAGTTCTGTAACACTCCCATTCACAAGGCTCACTGTATGTTCTATTCTTTCTCTCTGCATTCCAGTTTAACGGCATCCAACCCCTTTGTTGTGCTCTTTTCCTCTCTTCCTCTTTACTTCTTTCTATTTTATTGTTCTTTTTTAGAGTTTTGAATATTTAAAGATGCGTCTTGCAATCTCCGCATATATTTATACTCCTTGTCAATATATGCAAACCCAGCGTACCAATTTACACTTCATGCTTATTGAAAAAAGGAGCCTGCTACTTTCTAGAGCTGCGCTCTGTCTCTATGCAATGCAGAGCACCTAGCACTTGCTTGCTCTTACCCATACAGCATGGAAAACCAAAGAGGGAAGACAGCTTAATATTTTATATGAAGCTGTCAGTGTGCATTTATGGATATGTGTACGTATTTATATGTAGGCATGTATTAATATGTATGTGAACGTATTGGTATGTACATATTTTAGGCGTGCATCTGATTATGTGTTTATTACACAGCCTTGCATGCATATGATGTACACTTTGTCAAAGGAACCTGAATAGTTAAAGGCCTGTAGCTCGTTTTCTGCTCTCCCCCCCCCCCCCCACACCTCCTGGATGTGTGCTGCAGGAGAGGGAGGTGCCGGGCCTGGATCCCCGCAGGTAAAATGAGGTGTATTTATTGTAATGAAGAGAGTGCAGGGCTGTCTTTCCGCAGAGAGCCGATGCACCATGCCGCGTCCAACACAATGACTGCTCCCCAGGAATCCACTCTCTCCAAAGGCTCCCCCATCCCGTTCTGTGATTGGGAATAAGATTTCCTCCTAATTACATAGTAGGTTTAAAAAAAAAAAAAAAGCTTTGCTACATTAACCCATTCAAAATAAAGGAAAACAGGCATGCATTGAAATGGTATAAATGGTATGCATGACAACAGTGTTACTTATCTATTACATAGGTCCCGCCTATGTAAAAATTACAGTCACTCCACTGTGTGTCTTTCTAAATGGATTTGTTTACTAAACCCTTTGAAAAGCGCAGGTCAAAAAAGATTATTGGTTTTTAAAGTGAGGTTTCTATTCGGTGGAAAGGGGTTCTTGAAGGATGCCTTTAATTGCACCCTATGCAATGCATACCCACAGTACTGCAAGGAGAAGATTGGGATCACATTGCAACATACATGGTGGCATTCTTGACTGCGCTAATCAGGGCCGCTGATAGGGGGGGACCACCAGTCCTCCTGTAGGGGGCCCCGGCACACAGGGGGGCCCCCAACAGCATGGGGAATTGGTGCAGTTCAGTGGATGGGAAATTACAGAAGGAAGCCCTGTGAAGCTCTCTGCAGCAGCTCAAGGACAGTTTCTCCCACTCCTGTCAGCTTTTAGCTGCTGCAGGGAGAGACACAGACATAGGACATCATTCCTGTAATTCCTTCTCCGACACCGATCCCCCTACCTGTTATTCCTTGATTCTTAACCTCCCCCCCCCTTTCACTTTGCCGCTCCCCCCACCCCTCCCGCAGCGCTGTAGGCTTTCCTGTCTTGTAAAAAAAAAACCCATTAAACATTGTAATAAATAATTTTAAAAAAATTTAAAATAAAATAATTGTAAACATTTTTAACATTTTTAACAAAAATTTTTTTTTATAAATGTAAAAAAAATAAATAAAAAGGGCTAATTCACACAGGTTCTCTGTTACGTTTGTGTCCGCTAATAATGATTTTAGTGTATTTTTTGTGAAAATATTGTCTTATTGGTGGGGCCCTGCCAGGTAGGCTGTACTGGGCCCCGTGATTTCTAACAGCAGCCCTGGCGCCAATGGCGCCACTGCTGTCTCAATCAGAAAAGAGAGTCCCAGACGGCTGAGGGACTCATGGACATTGCTGGGCAGAGAGGGGGCACAAGTATTAGGGGGGCAGCTGCACACAGAAGGCTTTTATTTTAATGCATAGAATGCCTTAGGATAAAAAACCTTGTGACTTTACAACGCCTTTAAAAATCACACAGCATAGACATTGATGTCCAAAAACACAATACTGGTGACAAACCCTTTGTCCTTTACTTTAGCCACTTCTGGACCAGAAGATTTTCCCCCTTAAGCCCCGTACACACGCTATGAATTTCCGCCGACCGGTTGTCCCTTTTTTGTCCAGAGTGGTGTCCATTGGTTGAAATGTGCTCTAGACTGCACACAAATTTTCCCGTACGACAGAATTCTATTTCAGAAGTGATGTCATGTGTTGGATTGCTTTCTATGTGTTCTTTCATCTCTGAGCATGCTTAGTCTTGCTCATAGGATTTTTCCCCGTCGAAATCTGTACTGACTGACGAAAATCGGACGTGTTTTGACAGAGGACAAACATTTTAATGCCTGCACACCAGGATTTTTTCGGCCGAAAAGTCGGAGTCGGCTGTCGGAAGCACCATATTAACAAGCCGAAAATCGGCAGATCGGTCATCGGATAATATTTCCCGGCCGAATTTCCTATCGTGTGTACGGGGCTTTAATGATCAGGCCATATTTTGCGATTCAGCGCTGCGTTAATTAAACGGACAATTGCGCGGTCGTGTGACGCTGTACCCCAATAAAATTTATGTCCTTTTTTTCCCACAAAAATAACTTTTTTTTGGTGGTATTTGATCACCGCTGCTATTTTTTTTTTTTTTTTTTGCGCTATAAACAAAAAAAGAGCGACAATCCTGAAAAAAAAAACAAAAAAAAAACAATATTTTTCACATTCTGCTATATAACAGTCCCAAAAAATTTTTTAAAAATTTTAAAATTTATGTTGGTCTATCACATAAAATCCATTTACGTTTTTGGTTGTAACATGAAAAAATATGGAAAATTTTGAGGGGTATTAATACTTTTTCAAGGCACCTTAACCACTTGCTGACTGCCGCACGACTATTTATGGCGGCAGTCAGCCCCTCACAGGCAAAGTGACGTAGGGGTACGTCACTAGCCTGTGAGGCTCTAGGGGGCGAGCGCGCGCCGCTGGAAGCGCGCTCCCGCCCCCGCTCACTCCCTAACTTCCCCGCGCGTGTGACCAGCGGACCCGATGTCCGCCGGTCACTCATGATCGTCTGTTACAGAGGGAGAAATGCAGGCGGCTAATGTAAACAAAGCCGCCTGTTAATCTCCCCTGTGTAAGTGCAGAGATCATACGGTCCTGCTATGTTGGATCGTATATCTCTGTAGTTACACAAACAGCCACATCCCTTTACAGTTAGAAGCACGCCCCTAGGGACACACTTAACCCCTCCTTCTCCAATAAAGTTAACCCCTTCCCTGCCAGTGTCATTTTTACAGTAACAGTGCATATGTATAGCACTGATTACTGCAATAATGTCACTGGTACTCCCAAAAGTGTCCAAAATGTCAGTCAGGGGTCCAATCTGTCCGCCGCAATGTCGCAGTCCAGCAAAAAAAATCGCAGATCGCCGCCATTACTCATTAAAAAAAAAAACAATAAAAATGACAAAAATCTTTCCCTTAGTTTGTAAACGCAATAACTTTTTCCGCAAACCAATCAAAATACGCTTATTGCGATTTTCTTTTACCAAACATATGTAGCAGAAAACAAATTGGCCTAAAATGGTAAAAAATTTTGAGTTTTACATTTTTTTTGGGGAATTTCATATTAAAAAATGTGAAAAATATTATTATTTTTGCAAAATTGTCGCTCTTTGTCGCACAGGTGATCAAATGCCACCAAAAGAAAGCTCTGTTTGTGGGAAAAAAAGGATATCAATTTCGTTTGGGTACAGAGTCGCACGACCGCGCAATTGTCCGTTAAAGTCACGCAGTGCCGAATCGCAAAATAGGGCCTGGTCAGGAAGGGGGTAAAATCTTCCGGGGCTTAAGTGGTTAATTCTTAGCTTGTGAAAGCTACACCTGAGCAACTGATATTGAGGCTGGGTTCTCACAGATGTGATTGCAAATATTGCATGTGATGCGCACTGCATTCCTGTGCACATTACATGCAATGTCTGTGTGGTGCGAACTCAGCCATACAATTTGTATGGCTGAAATTGCACCACATTCGAACCAAAATGGTGCAGGTCCCTTTTTTTTTTGTCTGCACTGGAATCGGATCGCATGGGTGTTCAGAACCATATGATCGGATTCCATCTGATCCCACAGTTTGCACTGCATTCTGCAAACTGATTTGGGGGTGTCATTGACTTTATATTGACACCCTCAGCTGCCTGCCTGTATGCGGTTTGATTTCAAGTTTTTTTTGGGAACGCTCTCGCTGTAAAAGAAATACATAAAAGCGCACTATTCCAGAATGTAGTTTAGCATATTGTGAATTGTTTCTCATCTTCTTTCTTTCTTTCTTTTTTTTTTCCCTCCCGCATTCCAGGATAAATATGTATGCAAATCATGAAAGCTAAAAGCTGTATTTAGCTTGTGCTTTTTCCGGTCTGCTACAGTACTCTAAAACTGCAGTTCGCTAGGCTTAATTACCTTATCATTTAATTAGATGATGTGTAGTGTCTCCTGCACGGCTGTTATATAATGATGTTTATTAAAAAGTCCCTAGCATAACACTACAAGGTGCAACCATTTCTCCTCAGCGACTACAAATGTGTAGCTCATTAGTTGCACGCTACATAAAATGTTACTTTTATTGACATAAGAGGTATGCATGGAAAAGTAAACTAAATAAATAAACTGAGTTAAAGAAGTACTTCATATTTATTAAGAAATAAACTTTGTAGGGACTTATGTTGATTGACAGGGGGCGCTGTTCGCTAATAACCACTAATTAGGTGTTTTGAGGTTCCTTTAAATCCTGAAAGTTTTTACTCCCTTAGGCCCCTTTCACACGGGCTTTCCGATCAGGTCCCGCCTATCAGTGTTTCAGGTGGACCTGATCAGATGCTCCATGCAGCCCTATGGAGCTGCGGATGCCAGCACTGACATGTCCACTGACACCCGCTGCTATCCAATCTGATCCTGTCCGTGAAATCCAGATGGATCGAAACCCTATTTTCCATTGGTCTGGAGGATCGGATAGAATCAGATAAAAATGGACAGGCGGTCCATTCTCATCCGATCTCCCATAGAGGAGAGCAGCGCTCTGACAGGTCTGTCTCTGCAAAGTAAGCAGAGACAGACCTGTCATCCCCCTGCTCAGTGGGGATCGGCGGACCGATCCCTGCTGAGCAAAACCGAGTCCGCCGGGGGGAAAGGGGGAAAGCCGGTTTGAAAGGACCCTTAATGACCAGGCCATTTTTTGCAATTGGGCACTGCGTTGCTTTAACTGACAATTGTGCGGTCGTGTGACGCTGTACCCAAAAAAAATTGATGTCTTTTTTTTCCCCACAAATAGAGCTTTCTTTTGCTGGTATTTGATCACCTCTGCAGTTTTTATTTTTTTAAACAAAAAAAGAACCACAGTTTTGAAAAATAAAAAAAACAATATTTTTTACTTTCTGCTATAAAACATTCCCAGTAAAAAAATTAAAAAAATCTAATGTTTCCATCAGTTTAGGTCAATATGTATTCTGCTACATGTTTTTGGTAAAAAAAAATCCTAATAAGTGTATACAGTATTGATTGGTTTGTGCAAAAGTTACAGCGTTTACAAACTATGGGATACATTTATGGACTTTTTATTTTTTTTATTGTTTTTCCTAGTGACAGACCAGAAGTCAAGGTCTATGGTGATAAGGAGACCCTCCAACTGTTACCCAACCAGCCAGGAATACAGTCCTAGTTATTTGGCACTGTGCATGTGAGATAGTAATAGAACAGAAACACTCTGTTTATCATGAGGATTCAGCAATAGACTCATAAAGCTATGGACAGCTGCTGGTAAACTTTTAGAACATAGAAATACTTGCATAATCATCTCTTCTGATCTGGGATTGGTAGCATTGCATTCTCTCTGTCCACTTCCAACTTCCAGGATCTTTTCCCAGCAAATCCAAGTCAGGAAGTGACATACACAATTTTACATTAGAGTGTGATACTAGCAGCTGACAATAGAGGGAAGCAATCACAAAGGAATAGAAGGGAAAACCCTCAATGGGAACACTTGTTCTGAAGACATCTGTCAAAGAGGAGATTTTTCTGATTTGAAGAGATTTCCTCTTGCCTAATGTTGTGTCTGTGAGGCAGGAAGTGGAGGTTGCTCTCCCCACTGGACACAAAAACGAAAACATGTTCAACACAGATATAACATACATTCATACATACATAAAATACATAGATATAATTTAGCTTTAAACACCGATTATAAGAAAAGCCTAACCTGACACCTAAATACACCCCAAAAACGAATGTAAAAAAAAGTCCTGACTGTTGAAAGCATATTTCCACTTTTGCATTCAAATTTATGAACACCTGGCTATATGTTTATGATGATTTCCCATTCACACAGCAAACCTAATTCTTACCTGTTAGACCAGGGGTCTTCAAACGACAGCCAGTGGTCCAAATTCATCCCATTGCAAGATTTTATCCAGCCCACAGTTAGGATCAGTGGCAGGTCTTCAGGTCTGCCTATGGTCTCTATTTGTCCCCAACATCCACAACCCCCCCCCCCCCCCCAACGGTATTGGGGACTCTCATGTAAAGGGAATTCTGACTTAAGAGGGACTCTAATGGAGAGTCTAACAAAAGGTAAAGTCTACCGGCTTGGAAAGATCGGTTTGTAATTGGATAGAGAATTGACTAAAAGATAGAGTTCAGAGAGTAGTGGTTAATGATTCTTACTCTGAATGGTCTAAGGTTATCAGTGGTGTACCCCAAGGTTCAGTGTTGGGTCCCTTACTTTTTAATATCTTTATAAATGATATAGGGTCTGGGATTAAAAGTACCATTTCAGTCTTTGCAGATGACACCAAGCTTTGCAGTGGAATAACTTCCTTACAGGATGTCTCCAACTTACAAGCTGATCTCAATGCACTGTTTCATTGGGCAACAATGTGGCAAATGAGGTTTAATGTTGATAAATGTAAAGTTATGCACTCGGGATTTAAGAATATGAATGCATCATACATACTAGGTGGAGTAGAACTGGGGGAATCCATAGCAGAGAAGGTTCTGGGTGTTCTGGTAGATCATAAGCTTAATAATAGCATGCAATGCCAAGCTGTGGTTTCCAAAGCAAGCAAAGTCCTTTCTTGTATTAACAGAGGCATGGACTCCAGAGCGCGAGATATCATTTTGCCCCTGTACAAATCATTAGTAAGACCTCATCTGGAATATGCAGTTCAGTTTTGGGCACCAGTTCTTAAAAAGGATATCAGGGAACTGGAGAAAGTGCAGAGAAGGGCAACCAAACTGATAAGAGGCGTGGAGGAGTTCAGCTATGAGAAAAGATTAGAGGAACTGAATTTATTCTCTCTTGAGAAGAGGAGATTAAGGGGGGATATGATCAACATGTATAAATACATAAGGGGTCCATATAGTGAACTTGGTGTTGAGTTGTTCACTTTAAGTTCAAGACAGAGGACAAGGGGGGCACTCTTTACGTCTAGAGGAAAACAGATTTCGTCTCCAAATACGGAAAGGTTTCTTCACCGTAAGAGCTGTGAAAATGTGGAATAGACTCCCTCCAGAGGTGGTTCTGGCTAGCTCACTAAACTGCTTTAAAAAAGGTCTGAATTCTTACCTGGATGTACTTAATATACAGTAAGTGGGTACTAAAAATTTTTTTTAGGTAAAGTTGATCCAAGGAATATCCGATTGCCTCTCGGGGGATCAGGAAGGATTTTTTTTCCCCTGCTGTAGCAAATTGGATCATGCTTTGCTGGGTTTTTTTCGCCTTCCTCTGGATCAACTGCGGGTATAGGATTGTGTATATGGGATTGTATGGTTGGGTTTTCAATACTGTTGTTTTTTTTTTTTTTTTTTTTTGGTTGAACCAGATGGACTTGTGTCTTTTTTCAACCTGACTAACTATGTATAAGGGGGTCTTTGATTGGACTCTAACATAAGGCGCCTTTGTTGGGGATCCTGGCGTAAGGGAAGACTCTGGTGGGGACCCTGACGTAAGGGGGACTCTAATAGGGACCCTGACATAAAGGGGGACTGTGATGGGGACCTTAGCATAAGGAAAGGACTCTGAGGGGGACCCTGATGTCCCATCATTGGTGTCAGTGGAAGGAATAGTGCCCCCTCACTGGTGTCAGTGGGAGGAATAGTGCCACATTGTTGGTGTTAGTGGGAGGAATAGTGCCCCATCATTGGTGTCAGTGGGAGGAATAGTGCCCCATCAATGGTGTTAGTGGGAGGAATAGTGCCCCATCATTGGTGTTAGTGGGAGGAATAGTTCCCCTTCACTGGTGTTCAAGTGGGAGGAATAATGCCCCATTACTGATGTCAGTGGGAGGAATAGTGCCAAATTGTTGGTGTCGGTGGGAGGAATAGTGCCCCATCATTGCTGTAAAGTGAGAGGAATAGTGTCCTATCACTGGTGTAAAGTGGGAGGAATAGTGCCCCATCACTGGTGTCAGTGGGAGGAATAGTGCCAAATTGTTGGTGTCAGTGGGAGCAATAATGCTCCATCATTGGTGTAAAGTGAAATGAATAGTGCCCTATCACTGGTGTAAAGTGGGAGGAATAGTGCCCCATCACTGGTGTCAGTGGGAGGAATAGTGCCAAATTGTTGGTGTCAGTGGGAGCAATAATGCTCCATCATTGGTGTAAAGTGAAACGAATAGTGCCCTATCACTGGTGTAAAGTGGGAGGAACAGTGCACCATCATTGGTATCAGTGGGAGGTATAGTGCCAAATTGTTGGTGTCAGTGGGAGGAATAGTGCCCCATCATTGGTGTCAGTGGGAGGAATAGTGCCCCATCGTTGGTGTCAGTGGGAGGAATAGTGCCCCATTGTTGGTGTCAGTGGGAGGAATAGTGTCCCATCGTTGGTATCAGTAGGATGAATTGTGCCTCATCATTGGTGTTAGTAGAAGGAACAGTGCCCCATGTTGCTTGGTTTTATTGACAGGAATAGTAACAAAAGGACTAGATAAAGGCAAGTAAACAGCCACATCCAGCTCCCAGGCAACAGTTTGGAGACCGCTGCTCTAGACTTAGCTGCATCACTTTCCTGAACAAAGGCAGGTATATGTCTGACCAAAAACAATGGGCAGCCAGAAATCTTAAAATCTTACAGTCATACAAATTGCCATAACACCGGCAACCTGGCTGAAGTCAAGGCATAACACATGCACAATGAAGGCATCATTATTTTTTTTTCCTATGCATGAAAACTAATGATTGCTGAAGGAACACAGATCTGCAACCAAATAAAAAATGTATTGTTTGCGATAATGAATACTTGCCAATTCTGATGCTCAGAATTGCCCGTTTCCACTTAGGAGTAAACCCACACACTGCTCGGTTATTGTCATAAGCAATATTTCAACATTGGACGGCTTTTAGGAGCAATTATGTTGCACGGGGCAATTTTTTTCCATTTTCCATTGATGAACAAGAAAATTACAGATTATGCATAAAAATAAAGTATTTAAAGTATAGGTAAACCCAAAGACCAACATTTCATATAAGCTTTACACATTAATGTCACTTTGAAACTAATGTTTATTCAGTTTGGGGCTAAAGTTTAATTAAATAATACCTAGTGAGTATACTATGAAGGTCATTTTTCCAGCATTTTCTGTTATAAGGTGACAATGCTCTGTCCATATCTCCCAATTTTATTCCAACATTGTCATCCTGTCATATGGGCTTCCAATGGAGACTACAAGTGACTGTTTTATTAGAAATTGCACAGGCAGGGTCACGATCGGAAAACCCACCTTGGCAGGCAACCGCAGGGTTCATATAAACACAAAGTGGATGTAAAGAGGTTTCCGAAGATTAACATCACTGAGAAGCAACAAAGGATAAAAAATACGTGAAAACAAGTACTTTAAAAAAAAAAAACCCAAACACTTGACTATGATAAGACAGATGCAAACACCCAACCCTAATTGTTACCAACAGTTATGCCTCGTACACACGCATCGATAGTTGGCCATGAATTTTCGGCCAACGTCCCATCGGCCGATTTTCGGCTTGTTAGTATGATGCTTTCGACAACCGACTGCGACTTTTCGGCCGAATAAAATCTGGTGTGCATGCTATAAAACTTTTGTTGGCCGTCAACACAACGGCCGATTTTCCGTCAGTCAGTACAGATTTCGGCAGACAAAAATCTGATGAGCAAGACTGGGCATGCTCAGAGAAGAAAAAACACACGGAAAGTAAACCAGCACATGACATCACTTCTGAAGTTGGTTTTTGTTGGCCGAGAAAATTCATGTGCAGTCTAGAGCACATTTCAACCAACACAACAACACTGGACAAAAGTCGGCCGATCGGTTGGCCGATAATCGTTGCGTGTGTACGAGGCATTAGAGAATAAATAGACGACACCTTTTTTTGGAGTAAAAATTGGCTGTAGCCAGTAAGGCCCTGTTCACACCCAAGCGTATTTCAGCTCGTAAAACACTCATCTCTGAAGTCTCAAAACGCCCAACAAGCAAAATCTCTTTAATTTCAATGGCCTCCTGTTCACATCTGAGCGTTTGGTCTCCAGAAGAAAAATGCCTGAAGCTCACAAAAGTACATGAGCTTCTTTTTTGGCTGATTACAGATGTCAATGCCTGCCTACAAACACCTGCAAAAAGCGCCTGAAAAAAAGCCAGAAAAAACGCCTGTAAAAAGCCCCGAAAAAATGCCTGAAAACAATATGCTCAGATATGAATGGAGCCTTAAGCACATTTCTTTAACAGAAACATAATAATCTCAATGATAAATACTAAACCAGGTTGCTGATCTTTGAAGGCACTGAAGAACCCCTAATCATTTTGTACTTGAGTGACCACATACAGGTCCACAGCCCCAACACACTGACTCGGGGATGATCCCAACTCTCCACATTCTACGCGGATACCTCAATATCCGAAATACCCAGTTAAACCTCTGTTAACTGCAATTTTACAGAGGACCCCATACCATAGATGGTTCCCCACTATGCCATATCAGTGTTATTTTAGAAGGCCATAAAAGATCCCAACCACCAAGCCACTACAACAGCCACTGAACTCCGTCCAATCCACAGGGCGGGAAGTTTCTTCTTGCTCCGATGACCTCCAACTGCCCGGAGAACTCTTGACCCCACTTTTACCACGCCAAAGCCCCTCCTAGTTCTACACAACCTACCCATACTGGTATGTAAATACCTGCACACATGTAATTAACCCTATGTATGTCTGTTAGCCCTGTTACCAAGTCATGCCAGCCCTATGCTTATTTTTATTTTATTTTTTATTTTCGGGATTATCTTTTTCACAAAACATGGTACTTTAGCAAATGGAATTTCATTCAGTAAGGCTCCGTTCACACTAGTGCATCTCCAAAATGAAACTTTGGAATGCAACTTTGATGCGACTTTCCTGTGACTTTACACTCTATGGCACTCAAGTAGCAAGAAAGTTGCATTACTGTAGTGCCGGCACCTTTTTAAAGTCGCTACGACCTTAAGTCACATAGATTGGTACGGGTGGCATTGAAATCAATGGGTTGCAATGGTGCCTTAGGGTTTACATCTACACTAACACTCAATACAACGCTGTATCTTGGCCTAGGGCGGCACATTGCAGGGGGGTAGCAAAAAAGCTCCTACGCATGAAAAAAACAGCCTGCTCCTGAACAAAAATTGCTATGGGGGTGTGGACGGCATCTAGGTGACACCCACAAGAGGGGTGACACCCGTCCGACGGGCCCTGTGTCCTAACCACTGGTTGTGGTGTGTGTCACCAGGGCTAAGGGGGCCATCTGCATGTTAACAGGACGGGCTAGACGGAATCTGATTGGCCAGCGCTATCCATGTGATGGTGCTGACCCATCAGAATGCCTCTTCTGCTGAGAGTTACAGATGTAGGTGTAGAATATGTCCAGCTTAAGGTTTACTATGCGTGTTACAAAAGGTGGAGCCCAAAGAGAAAGGGATGGGGTTTACAGATGGCAGGGCAGGTCTTAAACGGGAAGGGGCATGCCCTTGACAGGAAGGGGTGGGCCATATTTAAATTAGAGGGTGCACGAGTTTAGTCATGCCTAGGGCAGCACAAAACCTAAACACCACTGGCTCAATGATAGTATTATGTACACTAAACTGATGATATTTTTTCTGAAAGAACCTCAAAAGAAAGCTGTGCCATTCGGAAAGTTAGAACTTGTACTTAACGTCCTGGTCCATAAAGATCCTTTGTTATGAGATACATGACCAATGCGTATTGTCAAATTATGTTCCAAGTTAGAGATAAAGAAAATCTTTTTGTGGAGCGCTAAACGTTATGGTGATATGTTACATCGTAATGAGGGGTGTGCAGTCTTAGAGTTTACTAAAGTGTAGAAAAGATGGGACGGCCATACTAGCTTGTACAGTTCCTTGAAAGATTTTATTTTGCAGCAGCCAAAGCATTTCAGGGCTCAGCACTCCCCCTTCATCAGCCTGGGGGTCCACCAGTCCCCAGGCTGTTTTTTGACAAATCCCGGTCTGCTCCTTAGCAGCCAGCTCAATGCGGTAAATTACCGCTAAATCTAACAAATACCGCATTCAGTCTGTATCGGTAAATTCTTAGTAAATCAAACTTTCACAACTGATTTACAGCATGAGGTATTTTACCGCATTTTATTTGTCGTTATTTAACTCTTAGTGAATTGACCCCTTTATAGTCATATCGTTCCGGTAAAGCTGATCTGAGCCTCTGTTTGATGGTGGTGAAGCACTTTATGAGGGTTGTATGTGGAGGACGGTCATTTGCTTCCCACTATTTGGGATGTTTTATCTATGTATTTGAATTTTTTTGTTATATATTATATAATTGTTTTTGTCACATACTATATTGGTTCATTTGGATTGCAGGGCAGCCTATTTTTTATTGTCTATGCATTGGCTGTTGCAAAAAAGATCAAAACAATTTTTATGCAAAAATATGGGACTTTAAGATGGCTAATATAATGCAATACACATACCATACTGTTAAAATCCATCCATTTATTATAAAATCATTAAAACATATGTCAAATTATGCGATGTGCTCCACTGGGTGAATCCTCCATCAGCCACACTATCTTCTCACCTCCAGAGTAGCCCCTTTTTTACCAGACGGGCCAAGCAAGCACAAACTCATGGAGAGTATGTGGATAACATTCACAGATGCAGCACTCTCTTGAGACCTTGGATCCTCACTCAAAACCGGTCCAATCGATCACCATGAAACAAACATAATGCTGGACATAGTGTTTATTGTACTTAAAAGATTGCTTTATTAAGTCACATGTATATAAAATTACCGATTGTGACACTGTACCCAGCGCGCGGTGTAAGGCTGAACAGCAAACACGTACTCCAACATGGATGGCGGGTGACGTCAACTGCTCCTCCTCCCTCCGTACGCGTTACGTCCCCGTAGGCGGGACTTCATCAGCAGATCCACTGATGAAGTCCTGCCTACGGGGACGTAACGCATACAGAGGGAGGAGCAGCAGTTGACGTCACCCGCCATCCATGTTGGATTACGTGTTTGCTGTTCAGCCTTACACACTATACACACTATGTCCAGCATTATGTTTTTTTCATGGTGATTGATTGGACCGGTTTTGAGTGAGGATCCCAGGTCTCAAGAGAGTGCTGCATCTGTGAATGTTATCCACATACTCTCCAAGAGTTTCTGCTTGCTTGGCCTGTCTGGTAAAACAGGGGCTACTCTGGAGGTTAGAAGATAGTGTGGCTGGTGGAGGATTCACCCAGTGGAGCACAACGCATGGTGTCTGTTTGCATGATCACCTCTTTCACTTTGGGACTCTCTTTTGCATACATATATAGCTAATTTTATATTGTCTCTAGCGCTGCACTGTGATTTTATTATGTATATGTCTGGAATTTGGTATATTTTCCCTTAGTGTTAAGCTGCTTTTCTATGTTCTATATTTGATCACTGAGGTGCGCTGATTTTTTTTTTTTATTATATAGTTATGTCAAATTATGCTAAACACTTGAATGGTTGAGTTGTACAGTAGATGAAAATGATACATAAGATCCTTCAAAGATGTTTTCACAGTATTATCATTTTTATCATCCTCTACTTCATATAAAGTGGCTCCTTGATGTGAAGAAGAGTCTGGTCAGGGGGGATATTACGATAAATAACGATGCGTTTCATGGGTCTCCAACCCCACTTCTTCAGGTTCTCTGAAAACTTTAGGTAACAATCAATATACAGTGCATTAAAAAAGTTCCATAAATACGGTATGTACAAAGAATATTTTTACATAATATATGATACCTTTTATTAAATGAATGTCTCAGAATGGAACCAGAAGCATGTTGCAAAATGCAAAATAAAATCTTTCAAAGGGCTGTACAAACACAACAAAGAGAGACAATAAGAAAGCAGCTCATTCATTTATGACTGGCAATGGAGGCCTACGTGGTTGCCCCATCTTCCCAAAATGTAAGCTTGCATTCCACAATTTCCTGCCGTCATCCTGAGCCCACTTCTGCCTCACTCTCACACATTGGAGAATGAAAGGAAGGATACACAAAGCAGAACTGTATGCCAAGTGGCTGCACTCCCCCCTAGAAGCCTTGTGACAGCACATACAGATAAATTGCATAGACATTAGACTTGACTGGTGTTGGAATGTATTAGCAGTTTACTTTATTTTACTTGCAATGCAGAAGTGCATTTAAAGTGTATTTTTACTTTTTTCAGCCACATAGGGATAAAACCAACTTTATATTTGTTACATGTCCCATTCACATATGCCAACGCAAAGTTTAAAAAAAAAAAATCAAAAATAGCACCTTACATTTTTAAATGCTCTATTCTGGTCCCTCCAGCAAGGAAAAATCCTACATAGTTCTCTTTGTTTATGAGGATCTGGGCAGTTGTGTTTGCCATAATTAAAGTTACATTAAACCCAAAACCAAAAATGTAATACATTGCAGCTTATGAATCCTTAGATGTGGTGGCTGCATTAGTTTCCTTTTTTATGGCCTTTCTCCCTTGGTTTTTACCTGGTGATCTGACCAGTACCACACACCTCCTGTATTAAAGTGCCTACATTCGGGAGGAAGAAGCTCAGGGGTACAGCAGACAACCGCATTGTCAGTCTGGGGGGGGGGGGGGGGGGAGGTGTGCTAGATGTACTAGCAGATTTGGTTACACTAAGAAATTGAAGCCAAACTCCACACTGCAGTTACACAAGCTGTTACAGCAAGTTTTTTTTTCCTTTTGGGTTTTACATGAATAAATGAAGGATAATTACTATAAGCACCTCTGTCAGTGATAAATGGTTTATCTCAACACTCGAACTGCTACATTTGCAGAGCTTGTTCTGTTGAAAAACAACAGACTTACTTGCTGGATCACCAGGTTAAAAAAAAAAGGTAAGAAAGCCTAAAAAATGAAAACGAATGCAGCTATCACATCTAGAATGGGATAAGCTGCAATATAACAAATGTATGCTTTTGGATTTGATACCGCTTTAACCCTGTCTGTACTGTACAGGAAGATCTTCAATTATAACTAGATCTGAACATGTGGCTGGGCTTCTTGCATTGTATGATAAAGGAGTTGTAAAGTCAGTAGGTTTTTTATCTTAATACATTCTAAACATTAAGATAAAAAGCTTTCTATGTGCAGCAGCCCCCCTAACACTTACCTGAGGTCCCTCTCTGTCCAGTAGTGTTCACGAGTGTCTCAGCCCTCTGAGATTCTCATTCCTGATTGGCTGAGACACAGCAGTGGCACCATTGGTTTCCGGCTGCTGTCAATCGAAGTTAGCTAGCCAATCAGGGGAAAGAGGGGGTGGGGCAGAGTCGGGACTTCGTGTCTGAATGGACACAGGGAGCTGTGACTTGGCTCGGGTGCCCCCATAGCAAGCTGCTTGTTGTGGGGGCCCTGAACAGGGGGGAGGGGCCAGGATCCCAGAAGAGGGACCCAAGAAGAGGAGGATCCAGGCTGCTCTGTGCAAAACCAACTGCACAGAGGAGGTAAGTATAACATGTTTGTTATTTTTATAGGAAAAAAAAACAGACTTTACAATCGCTTTAGCCCCCGTTCACACTGGGGCGACCTGTGAGGCGACCTGGTCGCCTCACAGGTCGCCGCAGGTCGCCTCCCATAGGGAAGCTGCGGACCCGTTCTGATAGGAGCGACACAAGTCGCTCCGACTCAGAAAAAGGGTCCGGAGCTTCTTTGGGGCGACCAGGAGGCGACCGCCATAGACTTCAATGTTATGAAGTCCGTGGCGGCCGCTCCGAGGTCGCGGTGCGAAGTAGCGTCGCCCCAGTGTGAACGGGGGCTTAATGTGAACAGCCTTGGAACAAGTTTACTCTAACATTGTTCAGAAAACCTTGCAGTAAGCCATAATATCTTCTCCTGAGAAACATCTATAAGGTAAGAAATATTTTATTATTATTTTTTTAGGCACACTGTGTGAATTGGAACAAATAACAAACATATGCGTTGTTTTCTCAAATATTTGCTGCAAACACACGTAAGTTTGAGTGTAGCCAGGTTTTTTTGCTCCCATGGACTTTAAATGGGAGCCACTAGTGTGAGTGTGAGGACCCGTTGAGAATATTTGTAAAGGTAGGTGGAAAGGAGCGCCCATAATCCATGCAAGTAGGAAGGTGAGTTTGTAATTGTTTATTTAGAGTAGCAACAAGTAATTGAGCCAACACGTTTTAGGGGAAGCAAGACTCCCCCTTCCTTAGGGCTGTAGCTGTATACTGATAATAATTGGGGAAGGATCCAAAACAGTTGTGTCTGTAAGGCCCTGTCCGTTCCGTTTTCTGCTCAGAGGGGGATCGATCTGCCGATCCCCGCTGAGCAGGCGGATGACAGCTCTGTCTCCGATCTGAGTGCGGAGACGGAGGTGTCAGATCCCTCTATGGGGGAATCGGATGAGAAGGGACCGCCTGTCCGTTCTCATCTGATCCGATCCGCCAGACGGATGGAAGATAGGGTTTGACAGATCGGATGTCAGCGGACATGTCTCCGCTGACATCCGCTGCCCCATAGAGATGCATGGGGCATCCGTTCAGATCCGCCTGAAAAACTGGCAGGCGGATCTGAATGGTCCGCATGTGTGAAAGGGGCCTTACACAATGATCAGATGTCGGCTGTGTTTGCAGAGGCAGCGTTGCTCAATATTGCCTCTGCAAACAACAGCCGACATCAACCCGTCTGATCTTTGTGTTACAGACACAACTGTCTGGGATCCTTCGCCAATTATTATCAGTATGTAGCTACAGCCCTGAGGAAGGGGGAGTCTTTCCGAAACAAGTTGGCTCCATTACTTTTTGCTACTCTCAATAAATGATTACAATCTTACCTTCCAACTTGCATAATTATAACCGCTAATAATTATTCTAGTATATTTTTAGAGAAAATATTGTCTTGACATATTCGGGGAGGGGGGGGGTGGGCCCTGCCAGGTAGGCTGTATGGTGCCCTATGATTTCTAACAGCAGCCCTGGCCATACTTAAAGGTAGCAGCCTAAGCCCCCAAAAAGGGCTTACCGTCACTTTCCTTTTAAGCTGGCCAGAAATCATTGGAAGGGAATTCTTCCAACGTGCCCACTTCATCGCCATTGACCAAAGACCAATGGCTGATTGAGTCAGTCCATCGCGATCTCCAACCCTAAAGCGCTCCATTGACAATAATAGAATTCTTCATCTTGAGCATTGTTGTGCTTCAGAAATCACGCAGAAAAATCCTCAGGTTGGAATGGGGTCTAAAACACATCTATTGAAAGCAAAAACTTGATAAAAGTAGGTAAGCAACAGTCAGGTCACTGAGGCTACATCATCCTTGTATATTCTGACTTTGCTCTTCATCTGTCTAACTCCTATATAGAAGGAGAACAGACCTATTTTTATAGCTTGGTCTTGGTGCAACCTTTAAAGATTAACCTCCCTCCCTCGCCGTGATAGAAATGGGAGCTGAGAAGAGATAAGTCTTGCATTAAGTGTCAGTCTCTGGGGCTTTCTGCTTCGGCCAGTAAAGGGACACCTGCCACGGTTTGATTTCAGCCTGCGCTCCGATGCTTGTAGAGTCGGAGCTGCTCGGTGAAGATAAAGGATCCCAGAGACAGGTAGCACACAGCTTGTGAATAAACACACAGCAAGGGCAGTGCCAGGATGCCCGCTGTATTAATGCATGGGGTGGCCAGTTATTGAAATGTGGGCAGACACAGCTCCAATTTCACCAATCTGTACAGGCACACTGGCCTCGCAGGTGAATTACTTTCCATCAGCCCTTTCTTCCCTAATCTTTTATACCTTTTTTGCATTTTTCTGTTTCCTTCCCTCATCTGTCATGCTGCTCCTTTTTACATGCAGCAAGTTCCCAGAAGCATCCATCTTTCCTATTATGGCTTGTATTGTTTAGGGCTGTTCTCTCTTTGGCCCTGTTTTTTTTTTTCCGTTCCTTCTGCTCGGTCTCATATGTTTTATCTTTCTCTCTTCTCATTCATGAGCTCCTCTGAGCCAAATCATAACCAGTTTTCATTTCTGCATTGTGCCTTGCATTTATTTCTGTATCTACTTCTGCATTGACTCATTCTTCTTTTTTAATCTATTGCTTCCATTGCTCTGTATCATTGCGGAAAGCAGGGGAGGACTGGGCAAGGGGGCAGGGGGGCAATTGCCCCCTGGGCTGCTCTGATGTCCTGTAAAAAGGCTGCACCGCTTCTGCCACAGACATGGCTAAAGGATTCCTGGTGCAGAGAAGTAAAAAGCCCCCACCGCTAACCTACTGAGTGCGGGATGGAGACAAGGACAAAGCGCAGCCCCCCCAGCATGGATGGTGTACACTGTGTCTGAGCAGAGGCCGGTTCCATGCCCCACTGGAGCCTCTCCTCCCCTGGCCAGCCCTGACCGAGCTGTCCCAGCTCCCCCTAACTGCCACCTGCTGGCCATTTTGGGAACCCGGATTCGGTTGTTGACAGGGGCAGACTGGCAACTTTCAGCCTAGGGGGCAAGTACAAACCAGAGGCCCATGGTGCAGCAACTCGGCCCCTCTCCCACTCTCCCTTTTCCCATCCTTCTCCTGACCCCCATTCCAGGCTGAAGCCCTGCTCCAGGTACTCTTCCAGGCAGAATTGGGGGTTCCCAACCTGGCCAGCAGGGGGGCGGTTGGGGGGAGCTGGGACAGCTTGGTTGGGGCTGACCAGGGGAGGAGAGTCTCCAGTGGGGCATGGAACCATCCTCTGCTCAGACACAGTTTACACAACCCATGCTCGAGAGGGAGGTCTGCGCTCTGTCCTTGTCTTCATCCTGCACTCAGTAGGTCAGTGGTGGGGACTTTTTACTTCTCTTCACCAGGAATCCTACAGGCATGTCTGTGGCAGAAGCGGTGCAGCCTTTTTCCAGGACATTAGAGCAGCCTGGGGGCAATTGCCCCCCTGCCCCCTGGCCCAATCCTCCCCTGGTTGTTGAGTAGAGAGTACCTGGAGCAGGGCTTCAGCCTGGAATGGGGGTCAGGAGGATGGGAAGAGGGAGAATGTGAGGGGGGCAGAATCGCTGCACCATGGGCCTCTGGTTTGTACCTGCCCCCTGGGCTGAAAGTTGCCAGTCTGCCCCTGGTGGAAAGTATGGCTACCTACTTGCAGATTAATTTGATCATGGCCTTTACTGGGTTAATGTGCAAAGCAAGCAGCAATGTGCAAATAGCAAGATCTCACTGCAAGGAATTAGCAATCATCTATCATTGTCCAGATTGATGGAAGAAGAATTCTGATCTGGCTCTGATGGAACCCCAGAATTTGCACATCTTCTTTCCACCTCTACTTTATTTCGAAACATCTCTTACTGTTCTAGTTTTAGACATGTGTAATGCTCACCTCCGAAAGTGCCACTGATTTACATGGGGGCCGGCGGCGCGCGCTCGCCCCCCCCCCCCTAGCCTCCTGAGAGCGAGCGACATAGACCTAATTCGCTTTGCCAAGGAGCGGCTGCCTTCCGCAGTAAATCTGCGGTAGGCGGTCGGTAACTGGTTAAAGACTAAGCCTTTTTCTGACACTTGTTGCTTACAAGTTAAAATCAGTATTTTTAGCTAGAAGCGTACTTAGAACCCCCAAACATTACATATATATTTTTTATTAGAGACCCTAGAAAATAAAATGGCGGTCGTAGCAATATTTTATGTCACACTTTATTTTTTAAAAAATAAACTTTAATAAATTAACCACTTCCAGACCACCCACCGCAGTTTTACGTCAGTACTTTGATGTTAAATACCAATTCGCCAAAGGATCACTTTTATGGATGGCGGGAGAGGTGTGCCCCCCCCCCCCCCCCTTCAGCTGCTTCCTGGTCATTTCCCCCCCTTACCGAAGCCGCTGGTAGTGGGAAAAACAATCCGGTCCATTCATATCCCAGGCAGGAAGTTGAGTGAAGGCAAGATGGCCCCCACTCGACTCTATGGCCTTGGAGGACCGAAGCCCTAAAGGGCCCATTTTTTTTCATGCTGAAAAAAAAGACATTTTTTTTTTTTTTGCTTTGACCAAGATCTCACATTAAAGAGGACCTGTCCTGCTTATTTCTATTTCAAGGGATGTTTACATTCCTTGTAATAGAAATAAAAGTGATCAAAAAATTGTTTTTTAAAGGGACAGTGTAAAATAAAAGGTAAAATGAATAAGAAAAAAACATTTAAAGCTCCCCGCCCCTCCGAGCTTGCACACAGAAGCAAACGCATGCTTAAGTCGCGCCCACATATGTAAACGGTGTTAAAACCACACATGTGAGGTATCGCCACAATTGTTAGAGTGAGAGCAATAATTCTAGCCACAGACATATTCTGTAACTCTAAACTGGTAACCTGTAGAAATGTTTAAAGTGTCGCCTATGGAGATGTTTAAGTAAAATCCAGTAAAACCTTATCTCACCCTACTCTGCACATGCTCATTTGCTCTCCATTTTTAGGCATTTTTAGCCACTGACACATTTGTAGAGGCCAATATGCTGACAGCCTTAAAGTGGAATTAATCCCTCCTATCCTTTACAAAGCTGCTTCTGTTTGATCTGCAACTGCCATGGTGCTGCACATGTGATCAGCTATGACACCAGCAATTTGATAGTTTGACAGTGTGGTTGAGGACACAAGCAAATGTGACAACTAGCAAGGTTTTTTGAAACAAAATGGTTAAATCGATGGGCTTAGTTCCGCTTTATGATTTACTGCTGCTCAGGGGCTCTGCGCTTCAGCAAAATGCCAGCCTCCAGCAAGAAGAGACAGTAGTAATGATAGAGGCAATTTACAGCACACACTAATTTTGGTAGTATAATTATTAATATGGAATGTATGTTCCTTGCTAAAGAACATTATTTTTTTTATCAGATTGTTATGGTCAAAGTCCTGCTTTAAGCTGCACTGCTTATAGTCACTATATGAAAATGTCATGTGCTAAAAACAATATACCGTATGTTATACCAAATACAAATATTCAGTTGCTGACAGTGGACCAAATCATGCCTGTGCCAAATTCATCTGATCCGTGCCCATATTCCATCTGCATCTGGAATGGATTCCGTTTTGTGCAATCTGAATTCTTGGCCACTTGAATGCATACTGGGCATGCAGACCTCATGGAAAGCTAATTAATTGCCTTTCGAAAATTAAATAGACTGAATTCTGTATAAAAGTAACGCATTAGTAACTACGCTGCCACACAACATTTTCTAAGGTTGGTCATACACAGGCAGATCGGTCATCAGTTGTCACAAAACACAACAATCTCTGTGCATCTGAACACACCAAAACATCTGAGCATCTGAGTACACAAGATTGCTTTTATCCAAGACTATCTATAGACATAAGCAAAACACAGTTTGCACAAAAGACTTCAGAATCCTCCCACTCATATCTTCTCCATAACATAAAGGGGCAGATTTCTGCAGTCCACATTAATAACCCAGACCACTGTTCCAATCTGATTGTACAATGTCTTTTTATTTAGATTTACCAAAGCTGTCTAATATAATGGCCGACCTAGACAACCTATATCTGATCATATAGTACCTTGCACTATATAATTGTTTGTAGCTCTACAGAATGTTCAATAGATTTGAAATATGTATGGACATCTTTAGACTAATGGCAGAAAAGCTGATCTTTAGAGGTTAATATATTTTCTTTACATTCATTTTAAAGTGTAGTTATAATAGTGTTGGGTCACGTTTTGTTTTATTTCCTTTAAAATGTACAAGTTGTATTGAAAAATAAACAACATTGACAAAGAATGATATTGAATTCCCAGAGCACTATAGATTAGCTAATGAGATGCTAAAAGCAGATAAACATTGCTTTGCTGACTGAATCTTCAGACTGAACCATCTGATAAAAATTAGGTAATCATAATGAATCATTCTGATTTGTATGTAAATTTCAGCTTAAAGCGGAGTTCCGGGCAGAGAAACGTTTTTTTGTTGAACATACCCCCGGGACAGTCAGGGCTAGCACATTCCACAATGGCTAGCCTCTGATCTGTCCCGGTTCGCACTTACCTTTTAGAAGAAATACTTACTTAGAAATTTTCTTCCACAGCGTTTCCATCTCGGTTGTGGGCAGCTGAAGCCGGCGCGGTCCTCTTCTCTGTCTTCTTCCGCGTCTTCGTGTCCCAGAATGCACTGCACCGGCCCCTCTCGTCACTTCCGGCGCGGCGCCGCATTCCTAAACAGCTTCTGGGCATGCCCAGAAGCTGTTTAGCAGGGGAATGCGGCGTCGCCCGGAAATGACGAGTGGGGCCGGTGCGGCGCATTGATTCCTGGGAGCTATGACGTTTAGCTCCCAGGAATCATCGCGAGGCAGGAAGTGACGGGGTGAGCCGCGGCGCTGGAGGAGGAAGCTGTCATAGGTGAGTATTTACGATCGTCAATAAAAAGGTGAGTAAACAAAAAAAAAAAAAATAACTATCCAATTCCTTTTCAGGTGCGGCATACCTAGCGGAGGGGCACAAAAAAAAAAAATCTTTTTTGTGCCCGGAACTCCGCTTTAAGCTATAGAGCTCTGTGAACAGTTATTTTAAATAGTTCTGTAATAAAAAAAAGGAAATGAGAGACCCTATATTAGAAACAATAAACAGTAAAAATATTTGTCTGTAGATGGGCTTAATTTTGTTCCTTCACATACATTTTAAAGTGTAGTTATAATAGTGCTGGGTCACGTTTTATTTTAGTTGTTTTAAAATGAACAATTAGTGTTGAAAAATATACAACATTGACATAGAACGATAATAAATTCCCAGAGCACTATAGATTAGCTAATGAGATGTTAAAAGCAGATAAACCTTGCTTTGAGGCTGTCTTTGTCAAAATGATTCTTCAGACAGAACCATCTGATAAAAAGTAAGTAATCATGATGAATCATTCTGATTTGTATGTCAATTTCAGCTTTAGCTACTTAGCTCTGTAAACAATTATTTTAAACAGTTTTTTAATTACAAAAAAAGTAATATTCTAGTTGCTTTAAAATGTACAATTAGTGTTGAAAAATATACAACAATGACATAGAACGATAATGAATTCCCAGAGCACTATAGATTAGCCAATGAGATGTTAAAAGCAGATAAACCTTGCTTTGAGGCTGTCTTTGTCTGACTGAATCTTCAAACAGAACCATCTGATAAAAATTAAGTAATCATGATAAACCATTTTGATTTGTATGTAAATTTAGGCTTGAGCTTTTGAGCTCTGTAAGCAGTTATTTTAAACAGTTCTTGAAGTTCAGCTTTTGAGCTCTGTAAACAGTTATTTTAAACAGTTCTTGAAGTTCAGAAATGAAAAAAGGAAATCAGGGACCCTATATTAGAAACAATAAACAGTAATTATTATATTCATTGTGAGTCATATTTTAGTCTAGTTGCTTTAAAATGTACAATTAAGCTGGATACACACTATACAACTTTCTTTAGATTTTTTCCTTTAGATTTACCAAAACCATATAATATGAGGTCAGATCTAAACACTTTTAATTTGTATGCAATCAGGCAGGCCCCTGCACTACATAGTTGAAGGTAAATCTAACAGAAATTTATAAACAAAATTTGTATAGTTTGTATCCAGCTTTAGTGTTGAAAAATAAACAACATTGACTAAGAATGACGATGAATTCCCGATGCACTATAGATTAGCTAATGAGATATCAAAAACAGATAAAGCTTACTTTGAGGCTCTCTTTGTCTGACTGAATCTTCAGACTGAACCATCTGATAAAAATGAGGTTATCATGATGAATCATTCTGATTTGTATGTAAATTTCAGCTTAAGCTATAGAGCTCTGTGAACAGTTACTTTAAGCAGTTCTTTAATAAAAAAAAAGGAAATGAGAGACCCTATATTAGAAACAATAAACAGTAAATATATTCGTCTGTAGATGGGCTTAATATTGTTCCTTTACATACATTTTAAAGTGTAGTTATAATAGTGCTGGGTCACGTTTTATTTTAGTTGTTTTAAAATGTACAATTAGTGTTGAAAAATTAACAACATTGACATAGAACGATAATGAATTCCCAGAGCACTATAGATTAGCTAATGAGATGTTAAAAGCAGATAAACCTTGCTTTGCGGCTGTCTTTGTCTGACTGAATCTTCAGACAGAACCATATGATAAAAATTAGGTAATCCTGATAAATCATTCTGATTTGTATGTAAATTTAAGCTTGAGCTTTTGAACTCTGTAAACAGTTATTTTAAACAGTTCTTTGATGAAAAAAAGGAAATCGGAGACCCTAGGTTAGAAACAATAAACAGTAATTATGTTAGTTGTGGGTTACATTTTATTCTAGTTGCTTTAAAATGTACAATTTGTGTTGAAAAATAAACAACATTGACAAAGAAAGATGGTGAATTCCCGAAGCACTATTGATTAGTTGATGAGATATCAAAAGCAGATACAGCTTACTTTGAGGCTCTCTTTGTCTGACTGAATCTTCAGACTGAACCATCTGCTAAAAATGAAATAATCATGATGAATCATTCTGATTTGTATGTAAATTTCAGCTTAAGCTATAGAGCTCTGTGAACAAAAAAAGATATGAGAGACCCTATATTAGAAACAATAAACAGTAAATATATTCGTCTGTAGATGGGCTTAATATTGTTCCTTTACATACATTTTAAAGTGTAGTTATAATAGTGCTGGGTCACGTTTTATTTTAGGTGTTTTAAAATGTACAATTAGTGTTGAAAAATAAACAACATTGACATAGAATGATAAGGAATTCCCAGAGCACTATAGATTAGCTAATGAGGTGTTAAAAGCAGATTAACCTTACTTTGAGGCTGTCTTTGTCTGACTGAATCTTCAGACATAACCATCTGATAAAAATTAGGTAATCATGATAAATCATTCTGATTTGTATGTAAATTTCAGCTTGAGCTTTTGAGCTCTATAAACAGTTATTCTAAACAGTTATTTATTGAAAAAAGGAAATGAGAGACCCTATATTAGAAACAATAAACAGTAATTATATTCGTTGTGGGTCACGTTTTATTTTAGTTGCTTTAAAATGTACAATTTGTGTTGAAAAATAAACAACATTGACAAAGAATGATGATGAATTCCCAGAGTACTATTGATTAGCTAATGAGATATCAAAAGCAGATAAAGCTTACTTTGAGGCTCTCTTTGTCTGACTGAATCTTCAGACAAAACCATCTGATAAAAGTCATTGTGATGAGTCATTCTGATCTGATTTGTATGTAAATTTCCGCTTGAGCTATTGAGCTCTGTAAAACAGTCTTTTTAAATGAAAAGAGAATTGGGAGAGCCTAGAATAGAAGCAGTAAATGGAAGCTAAATGTTTACCTGCTAGCTGAAAAGGAGAAAGCAAAATGACACGCTATATTTTATATTTTCCTGCCTATAAACAGAAAACACTTTTTTTTTTAATTCCCAGCTTTACTGAATAAAGGCATGATGTGCACTACCGCATTCTCTTTAAATGACTTATTTTACCTCTCTGTCTATTTATCAATTACATTTCTCTCATTTTTCCATTTTACGCCCTCCATTTACTCTTGTTTCATCTTCTTCCTTTCTCCTATTCTTACTGATTCTGCCCTCTCTGCCTCTCTTCTTCTTCTTTTGTCTAATACAAGTTTAGAATTCATCGCACGCACCAAGCTGGACAGATTTTTTTTTCTCTTTACGTACTCGATAGCTCCCACTTCCATGAGTCAGCTCCGAGAGCCGCGGCCCCATTGTCTGAGGCTGCGAATATGTCATGATGAAAATGTAATCACACTGAAAATAAGACACACAATTTTTCCAGGGACAGAGCAAAATAAATGAAGCAAAAAGTGTATGATAATGTGCGGAAATGACTTGGATCCGAATGCGTTCGGCGTAGATTTAAATAGGCCTAGGGAAGGATTTAGCTGTTAACTCTTTTTTTGCTCACAGGAAGGCATTTGCTGTTTGCCCAGCTGTGTCCCACTAGAAGCAATGTGACAGCGCTTTGTATTTTCTTTTCAAACAGGGAAGTATATCTCCATTGCGGTAAACAGATGAAATTCGATTATCTATAAAAAAAAAACCTTTCTATGCCAATTTAGGCTAACACAACAGGTACTCTTTATAGTAGGGATGCACAGATACCAGTTTTTTATGACTGAGTACAAGTACTGATACCTTTTCTCAAGTACTCGCCGATACCAATTACCGATACCAATACCGATACCTACTTCTATCGAGACGGTTCACATATGTGCGGGCCGCCCACAGTGCAATTTTTAAAGCGGTTGTAAACTGCTGGACATTTTTATTTTTTTTTCATACCCTACAAGGTAATGTCATAATGTGCTAGTATGCATCGTATACTAGCACAGTATGTTAAACTTACCTTAAGGCTTCATTCACATATAGGCATCTCAGATCGCAGGCAGAATTACCGTGATTCTGCCCACAATCCTGAACCATTGCAAGCCGCAGGATGCCCGTGCGCTTCCCGTGACTTGCAATGGCACCCCAAACGCGACGCGATTTTGCCGCGAATGTTGAATCGCCCAAAAATAATCGCGGGATGCCTGTTTCCCAAAATACGTTTTTTTTTTTTTGGGTGACAGGCGTCCCTCGATCCTGTTTGCACGATTTCACCGCAAATTGTCAGGCGACAATCGCGGCAAAAACGGAGCGGAGGCTCTGATTCAGCAAAGTGACCTTTTCACTTTTAAGGTCAACTCCATGCAAGACAAGTTTTTCTGTTTTGGAAGATTATTGGTTTGCTAAATTGTGATGTCACAGCCCCACCTTATCCAATCAGAGAACACCTTGTGATCATTGAGCAAAATGCAAGGCATTACATTAATGGTGCTTGTGCAGAGGACCCAGAAGATAGCAGCGACCACTGTGCTACTACAGTGATTTCCAGCTTCCATACGGATCCCACAGGTATGAAACACGCATCATACATTGGTCCAAGCTGAACCAATGTAACTATTAGGTCCATACCGGTTATCCATCTGTAAGGGAAATTTTCACCAGTTTTGTTAAAATGTTTTTGCAAAGCCAAATGATGATGTCACACAGCCTGATGATTTTCCGTAATGTACTCTCAGCCATTACATAGTAGATAAAGTTGAGCAAAACTGTAGTTATGGCCTTATGGTGGTAGCAGTGATAGTGAGGGGGGGGGGGGGGTAGAGATGCATCTATTTTCCCCTATGGAGGACTACAGAAAAATTAAGGCTAAACTCAAGATGTAATTAAGCCAGCACTCGGTATGATTGCATAAAACCAAACATCTTTATTGGCTACGAGTAAAAACAATCTGTCCTGATATCAGTCTCCTGTAACTACCTTCACAACCACATTCAGATTGGGAAATGGTGGGATATCACTAGAGCCAATCAGACTCTAGTGCATGCACGTGTGCCAAGGTAAGATGAGGACCAGGGAAGGTGGGGAGGGGCAAACACAAATGGGCTTGATGACAGGTACAGGCTTACATCTTCCAGCACCAGCTCTCTGAATTTGGTCACATGACATTGCAGATGCGCAAATGAGGTCAGTGTTGGAAGACTCCCCTCTGCCAGACTCTGTGATCACAGGTCCCCACGCTGTCCCTCCTCCACAGGAACCTGGCCATATATTAATCCAACTGTCCCTAGTCAATGAAAGATCTGTCCCTGACCTACCTGTAAACTGGTGTAGCATGGTGTGGCGGCAATACGTGACACAGTCAGGTGCAGTATGAATCTAGTATTGAAGAAATTCAGCAACAGTTCACAACAAACCTGACTGCCAGACTTTCCAATCGGGTGCACTTAAAGTTTCCTGGCAATGTGACAGGACTTCAATTGGACTGACATCAATTGTTGAGCGGGGCAGAATGTGCCCAATCGGGAGTTGTGGCCCTATGCTTTCCCTCTTCCTCAGGAACCTTTCCCTATCACTAGTGCTGTCACTAGCACATGGGGGTACCTTTCACTATGCTACCCACACGCATAAAGCTCTAAACCCAAGAGCCAGGGCCTTAAATAGGTTCTTCCTGACCCAAGATTACGGCTAGAATCACATGGGGTGATAGCATCCAATGGGATTGCTTCCCCAGTAACTCTGGCAAACCATAGAGGAACCCTTGACTTCCTCTCCAGTTGCAGAACCACTACATTTAAATTCCACCTGCAGTGGAGGAAACAGACTGTACTTGCCTACATATCTTCTACTCACATTGAGCACCAACCAGGGGACAGTGCATTTTTTAAGCTTTTTAAAGGAATGCCCACATGAAAGATGGTGGCCAGATCACTCAGGGCAGAAGTGTCTACAGAGGCCTCAGAGGAACCTGGTTTCCCCCCTTGTCCGCCACTCTCCTTGCACAGCAGCCGCCGAACAGCTCCACCCTTGCAGGACCAAACTACATCTGCCTACATACTTATGCCTTGTTTCCACTGAGTGGTACAGTTCGGTACGGTACACAATTTTTGCCGTTTCCGTTGCCAAAAGTTGTGAATGGTACCCTAATTCCGAACCGTACTGTACCACTTTTTTGGGACCCTTTCGTTGGGGTACCAAGCACATTAGTACCGTACCAACAGGGTGGAGCTACAGGTACTGTTTTTGCTGAGGTACTGTTAGCGGTGGAAACCCAAGCCTGATCAAGGTGTACCGTACCGAACCGTACTGAACTGTACCGAACCGAACGGTACCGCTCAGTGGAAACAAAGCATTATATTGTCCCAAGCCGGACCACGGTACATATGCAATACAGTTCATTCCTGGAGTTCAGCTTTAACAAAGATTGTGGTGTTACCCCCCCCCCCCCCCCCCCTTCATGGGCTGTCTGAATGAGGTGTATAAATCACAAACGTGCCTGCACAGAACTACAAATGTTATAGTAGATAAGACAGTTCACATATTTCAACTGGGTATTTAGCTGCTCGCCTGGAGTTCAGCTTTAATTACAGAACGGAGATTATTAAATCACCTCCAACAATAACGACATCAAATATCTAACAAAATCAAGTAATATTGTTTTGTAGGTGTATAAGGTAATTGATTCTTTATTTGATCATTCTTCAAGCCTACATCAATCAAATATACAATTCTGATTGTACTGAATAATGATTTTCATGTGAGTGCTTCCTATTTTATTCTCTTGCCTTTACAATTAAAGCCTGATTGATTACTGTGACTGTCGCAGAAAGTTTTCTCTCCTCCGGCTCCTATACGTGATGTAATAATATTCCAAAGTCAGACGGGGGGAGGGAGGAGTTAGATTTGGGTTTCACCTGGAAATATGAATATGTGAACAGAAACCAATAGCATACTAACTAGATATTTTCCAGATCCGTTCTGGCTGCGCAAAGCAGTAGGTGACTTCCATCACAGAGAATTAATTGTAGATAATTAATGTATAATAAACTCTGTGTGACCTCTCAGATTGCATTTGCGTTACATTATGTTCAACACTGAATTACTGTGTGTAATTAGGGGCTAAGCACATTTGCTAACCAGCCCCTGGGATAAGTACACAGTGAAGGTCTGTGAATGGCTATGCTATCACTTAAAACTGCCTATGGCTTGCTGCGTGCGTGCCTTCAATATATTTGACAATGGGCCCAATCGCTCTGCAATCGGAGGGGATAAATAAGTGCTGGTATTCCATGGCCTTTCAGAAGCTGGCAACAGTCCTGTCCCAATGAAAGGTAAAGCTATGAGTCTTCCATTGCAACTGTGTTAATTCACACTACCGCGACTTGTCAGGCAACTGGTCAGCCTGACATGTCGCGGTCCATGCAGTGCTACAGGAACCGTTCTAATAGGAGCGACTCAAGTCGCTCCGACTTAGAAAATAGTTCCTGTACTACTTCGGGGCGACATCGGAGCGACTTGCATTGACATTCATTATATGAAGTCCGTGCAAGTCGCGCCGAAGTCGTGTAGCGGTAGTGTGAACCGGCACTAAAACTCCCATCAGATGTCAGGTTGGCAGAACTTTTAAAACATTTTGTTAGATTTTAAAGTGCAGGGCTTTCTTTTAGCGGGAACCTGGACCTCCAGCACTGAATGTATGTAATGGCAAGGAGTGCTGGGGTGTGCTGGAGGGTCTATTGCTGCTAGCTGCTGGGGGATCTATTGTTGCTGGTGAGGACTATTGTTGCTGGGATGGACCTACTGTTCCTTGGAAGTATATTATTGTGGGGGGTCAGTGGAGGCTGGTGCTCCATGGGCCGGGGGGGGCAGCAGACGGACCACACCATACCCCCCCTGGACCACACCAGCCTGCACACCATACCCCCCCCGGTCGCCGGCTCACTCAACCTGAACATGTGATGTGGAGGGCAGGCAGCCAGCAGCAGTGGCGGCCGCGGCTTCTCCTCATTCTCCTGTGTCTCCTCCCTCCTCCCCCTCCAATGGCATGGCTTCTCCTTTTGGCCGATCGAGAAACGGGTGTCCTGATTGGCCAGGAGGAGGATCCATGTGACAATAGCAAATATTCTTTGGCTATTGTCACACAACTGGGTGGGCTCAGGGTGCAGTGCTCTGCGCCCCCCGAGCCCACCCTTTTTTGAAGCCTATTAGAGCCTCTGAATCTAATCACATGCTTAAAAAAAAAAAAACCCTATTGGAATCCATGCGCCCTGAATGTAGTTTAGGGGGTCGGACGCATGGATATGGGGGACAGCACCCCTGCACCCCAAATGGATGAGCCGCCACTGGTGGGGGTTCTGTTGTTGCTGGAGGATCTATTGTTTTTGGCTGTAGGGGAACCATTTTACTGCCTTTCTTGTTATCATTACCAATTTGCATACAAATGACTGAACTCCACAAAATGATACTTGGTTCTATATTCTCTAAAAGGGGCAGTATTGGGGAGTAGGTATGGGGTGGAACCAAGGGACAGTGCTTAGAGGTGGGTAGGGGGCAGAGACAAGGGGTGACTCGAAAAAGGAGAGTACCTGCACCTTTTCTCTGAGAAAAAAAGCCTTGGTAAAGTGTATGTAAACCCTAACAATTAACTTCTCTTATATGGCTCCTTATGGTCAGTTAAAGTGATATTAAAGTCTACTTTTTTTTTGTTTAAGAATAACAAACATATCATACTTACCTGCTCTGTGTAATGGTTTTGCACAGAGCAGTCCAGATCCTCCTCTTCTTGGGTCCCTCGCCAGTGCTCCTGGCTTCTCCCTCCTAGTGCCCCCAGAGCAAGCAGCTTGCTATGGGGCACCCGAATTGAGCCAATGCTCTATGTGTCCATTTAGACATGGAGCCGCGGCTCGGCCAGGTGTTCTGCCGAAAACTCCAACTTGTCAAGATCTCCAACCACGTTATTTCCAGTGAGTGTACACCAGGAATAATTGGAGATTTCGGCCACTTGGGGTTTTCACACAACTTCCGGCAGCCTTTAACTCCGGAAGATGCTATAATTAGGACTAATAATCTGCAAGCATCGCCGCCTCTCCTCCTCCGGCCCGACTCCCGCTGTGTCTAAACACAGCGGTAGTGCGCCGCCAAAATCGCTAGGAGTCTAGCAACGTAGGTCTGCAGTACAGTACAGCTTATCTAAAGCAGTTCATTAATTACTACTTCATCGCTAGTGACAAGGTGAAGCCGCGGCCTTGCCGCACTCAGTTACTTCTAGTCATCCCAGCAGATTGTGCATAGTTTATTCAAGTTGGAGAATCCCACTCATTCCCTTCTCCTATCCAAGTTCTCAATAAAACCACAAAAACCAAGACTCCTAGAATGTGAGCCAGGCACTTTGAAGTCGCTGAACTATTGTACTGTTGCTATGGGTAACCCAGGGGAACCCATCACCAGCAGCTCCCAAGGGAGTAGTGCTATATATATATATATATATATATATATATATATATATATATACATACATACATATACAGTGCATTGTGAAAGTATTCGGCCCCCTTGAACTTTTCAACCTTTTGCCACTTTTCAGGCTTCAAACATAAAGATATAAAACTCTAATTTTTTGTGAAGAATCAACAAGTGGGACACAATCATGAAGTGGAACTAAATTTATTGGATATTTCAAACTTTGTTAACAAATAAAAAAACTGAAAAAATTGGGCGTGCAAAATTACTTAGAGACACACCAAACATGTGGAAGAAGGTGCTCTGGTCAGATGAAACCAAAATCAAACTTTTTGGCAACAATACAAAACGTTATGTTTGGCGTAAAGGCAACACAGCTCATCACCCTGAACACACCATCCCCACTGTCAAACATGGTGGTGGCAGCATCATGGTTTGGGCCTGCTTTTCTTCAGCAGGGACAGGGAAGATGGTTAAAATTGATGGGAAGATGGATGGAGCCAAATACAGGACCATTCTGGAAGAAAACCTGATGGAGTCTGCAAAAGACCTGAGACTGGGACGGAGATTTGTCTTCCAACAAGACAATGATCCAAAACATAAAGCGAAATCTACAATGGAATGGTTCACAAATAAACATATCCAGGTGTTAGAATGGCCAAGTCAAAGTCCAGACCTGAATCCAATCGAGAATCTGTGGAAAGAACTGAAAACTTCTGTTCACAAACGCTCTCCATCCAACCTCACTGAGCTTGAGCTGTTTTGCAAGGAGGAATGGGCAAAAATTTCAGTCTCTCGATGTGCAAAACTGATAGAGACATACCCCAAGCGACTTACAGCTGTAATCACAGCAAAAGGTGGCGCTACAAAGTATTAACTTAAGCGGGCTGAATAATTTTGCACGCCCAATTTTTCAGTTTTTTATTTGTTAAAAAATTTTGAAATATACAATAAATTTCGTTCCACTTCATGAATGTGTCCCACTTGTTGATTCTTCACAAAAAATTACAGTTTTGTATCTTTATGTTTGAAGCCTGAAATGTGGCAAAAGGTTGAAAAGTTCAAGGGGGCCGAATACTTTCACAAGGCACTGTATATTATGGAGATGAGATACATTTTACAATGCTTATTGTTTAATAGGCATAAAATGACTACGTATATACAAGGATCTGAGTCATATCACAAACATGAGTTGACCTCATCTGCTGGAAGAAAATTTTACTTGCCTGACCTCCTTGAATTTTAATTGAATACCCCTGGTCTACAGAATGTACACAGTACAGGGAGAGAACACATGAATAAAGAAAAAAGGGGAACTATAATTTTTAATTGTGATCATTTTTCACTCACACTGTCCTACAAAACAAAAAAGAGTGAGAGTTTAGTTCCACCCTAGATGATGTACTGGTCCATGTCATAATGGTCAGAGCGCACATTTTCATTGACAAACTGCAAAGCAGAGAAGTGAAAGACCTTATTTAAAGGTAAGGAAAAAAAGGGAAATCATTTTGTGGTAAAACATACCTGCAATCATCTAAAAAGAAGACAGACTTCCAACTGTCAATGAGAACGTTTATCAGGAAGAAGAGGGATTCCACCAGAGATAGAAAAAGACTAAGGATCGTGATATAAGTATAAACTCTATTGTGTCTGTCAACGCCACATTTATAGGCAAAATGTATCTAGAAGTGGAGGCACACATACACTTTTAGGTTTCTTTCATGGATGTTGATGACTTCTCACCATGCTATCAGCCAATGATTAGGTAATTATTCATTATAATGTTACACCCACTGTTTAATCAGCAGCTAATCATTGAGAGCAGTACCTGTGCATAACCAGTACCATCTAATCATCCGTTTCTATACCCATTTTTTACTATTACTAAGCACTGGCTAAGATCTAAAAATGATTAACACTCAAATACATTGTATAATAAAATACTGCATAATGTCATTAAATAAGGAACAAATAACTTTTAATGTCTATAAATTGTACTAGTTACCCCCTGTGTGCACATATTCACTAGTTTCAATTTTGTATATATAGCCTCTGATTCAAATTGATTTAGCCAAAAACAGCTCCATTGTTAATATTTGAGGTGTTAGTGCTGACAATTTATGAAGCACTTTACAAATTGTAAATTCATATTATCATAGAGCTTACAATCTAAACATCTCTATACAATACGTGGGGAGCCATCTGCCCACCATCCGTGGTGTCTTTACTCACTGCTGCTTCTCACGTGATTACCCTAATATTAAGTGCCAGTGCAGTCCTACCCTCTGCCCTTGAAACCGTATTACTAGTGGTGCAATAGTGGGAGTTTTACTCATTCCGCTGCCTTTCCCATCTAAGAAGCCAAACAGGAAGCATGAAATGGGAAACTTTCAAAGTACAATAGTAGTATGAGTATCATAAATACACTGTATTTAAGATATGAGGGCATACAATTGTGGCAAATTTGTGAGCAACACACTAGCAATCATGGCCTACTGCCAATCTGTAGCTTACACTTAAGCTATTGAGTAAAAATGTGTGCAATATGGTAATCTAGTTGACAATACATGAGCATCACATAGACCAGTGATGGCGAACCTTGGCACCCAAGATGTTCTGGAACTACATTTCCTAACATGTTCATGCACTCTGCAGTGTAGCTGAGCATCATGGGAAATGTAGTTCCAAAACATCTGGGGTGCCAAGGTTCGCCATCACTGACATAGACTGTCCAGACAATACTTTTGAAACAATGATAGCACACTAGCAATCTGGGCAGTATGTGGCTTACATTCAGGCAGTTGTAGAAATGTGTGCAACCATCATGGGCAACACTCTACCAGTCCTGACTATACATGGACAACACATGGACACAGTGGCGTAGCGTGGGTTGTCAGCACCGGGGCAAGGCAAGTAATTTGCGCCCCCTAACCCGCGGGATTTTAGCACTCGAGTCTCTTACACTAGATTGATTAAAGAAACCCTTACCCCCTAAGCACATGTATTGTTTGTTATGAAAATACTGATGTAATTAAAGTAAAATGCATCTAAATACAAGTTTGAATGACCAGCGTGCCCCCTTTCAATGCAGAGAGACCAGCGTGCCCCCTATCAATGCAGAATGGCCAGCGTGCCCCCTTATAATGCAGAGAGACCAGCGTGCCCCCTTTCAATGCAAAGAGACCAGCGTGCCCCCTTTCAATGCAGAATGACCAGTGTGCCCCCTTCAATGCAGAATGACCAGCGTGCCCCCTTTCATGCAGAGAGACCAGCGTGCCCCCTTTCAATGCAGAATGACCAGCGTGCCCCCTTTCAATGCAGAGAGACCAGCGTGCCCCCTATCAATGCAGAATGACCAGCGTGCCCCCTTATAATGCAGAGAGACCAGCGTGCCCCCTTTGAATGCAGAGAGACCAGCGTGCCCCCTTTCAATGCAGAATGACCAGTGTGCCCCCCTTCAATTCAGAATGACCAGCGTGCCCCCTTTCATGCAGAGAGACCAGCGTGCCCCCTTTCAATGCAGAATGACCAGCGTGCCCCCTTTCAATGCAGAATGACCAGCGTGCCCCCTTTCAATGCAGAGAGACCAGTGTGCCCCCTTTCAATGCAGAATGACCAGCGTACCCCCTTCAATGCAGAGAGACTTATCTGCAGCGGCGGCTTCTCCTCAATGCAGAGTGACCAGCGTGCCCCCATTCAATGCAGAGTGACCAGCGTGCCCCCTTTCAATGCAGAATGACCAGCGTGCCCCCTTTCAATGCAGAATGACCAGCGTGCCCCCTTCAATGCAGAGAGACCAGCGTGCCCCGTTTCAATGCAGAATAACCAGTGTGCCCCCTTTCAATGCAGAATGACCAGCGTGCCCCCTTTCAATGCAGAGAGACCAGCGTGCCCCCTTTCAATGCAGAATGACCAGCGTGCCCCCTTTCAATGCAGAATGACCAGCGTGCCCCCTTTCAATGCAGAGAGACCAACGTGCCCCCTTTCAATGCAGAGTGACCAGCGTGCCCCCTTTCAATGCAGAGAGACCAGCGTGCCCCCTTTCAATGCAGAGAGACCAGTGTGCCCCCTTTCAATGCAGAGTGACCAGCGTGCCCCCTTTCAATGCAGAGTGACCAGTGTGCCTCCTTTCAATGCATAATGACCAGCATGCCCCCTTTCAATGCAGAATGACCAGCGTGCCCCCTTTCAATGCAGAATGACCAGCGTGCCCCCCTTCAATGCAGAGAGATCATCATGCTCCCATTCAAAGCAGAGTGACCAGCGTGCCCCCTTTCAATGCAGAATGCCCAGCGTGCCCCCTTTCAATGCAGAATGACCAGCATGCCCCCTTTCAATGCAGTGTCCAGCATGCCTCCTTTCAATGCAGAGTGTCCAGCGTGCCCCCTTGAATGCAGAGAGACTTACCTGCAGCGGCGGCTTCTCCTCAGTTCCCCGTGTCTCCTCGAGTCCTCCCACCTCCTTCTCGGCCAATGGCATGCATTCGCCTTTCGGCCAATCAGGAAGCAGGTCTCGGACCCGCTTCCTGATTGGCCAGGAGGAGGATCCATGTGACAATAGTGAATTTTAATTCGCTATTGTCACACAATGGGTGGGCTCGGGGCGCACTGCTCTGCGCCCCGGGTCCACCCTTTTTTGAAGCCTATTAGAGCCTCTGGCTCTAATCAGGTGATTAAAAAAAGCACTCTGTGACAGCGCCAGGCTGCTGACTCACTCGTTACTAAACTGACTGAGCAGTGAGGAGAGGCGGCATAGGCGGGGCTTGGCTTGCAACGCCACCCCACCTTACACCAATGGACAGGTGAGGCACAGTCCAGCCCCGCCCCGACCCGCCATATTCAGCCATAGGGCAGCCGCCCTGGACATCTCCCAGCGTAAAGATGGAGGCAGCCACAGACAGTGTGTGAACTGTGTATGTCAGAGTCAGACAGACAGAGTGACACTGCGGATGCGCCCCCCCCCCGAGGTTGCGCCCGGTGCGGTCGCCCCCCCCCCCCCCCCTGCACCCCCTACGCTACGCCACTGCATGGACATTCTAGATATTACTTTGAAAACAATAATACATGGGCAATCTATCCATGAAAAAATGTGGGTATCAAGCAGAAAGTTGTGGCAATACATAGGCAACAATCAGGCAGTTGTGCCAATACACGGGAGAAAACTGGACATGAATGCTAATACAGGAGCAAAAAATGGGTAGTTGTGTCAATGCTGGCCCAACAAATGGGAGGCTGTAGCAATTTGTGGGCAATAAATGGATAGAGGTGGCAATACAAAAGAAATTGTATTCAGGCTTGACATATGCCTCCTGACTTATGTATAATAGGTTCAGTACTTCAGTAGCAGGCTGTAGCATTCCCCCAGCAATTGCTGTATAGCATAGTTTTAACTGGAAGTTTTTTGAATTTCTGTCCAGTGATGGCAACTTTTGGACTCTCCAACTATTGGAATCTTCAATACCTACCTGCTATTCCTAGTTCCTACTGACACACAGGCATACCCCAACACCCTGCTAATTGAGGACTGTGGACCAATATAATACATGACCTTTAGAGATGAACTTTAGCTTTGCTTGTTATCTCAGATGAGGAATGGTGTCACCTTTATTGCAGGAATATCTCTGTTTGAGTCTTCGATTCTTTTTTAGAGTGACTGTGTGTATGAATGGGCACATGCGCAGCTGCCATTCCCGTATAGACAATGTTGTCTTTATTTAAATCTAGGTGTGGTAAAGGCTAATTTACTGTTGCCACTTTGTAATGTGGTATTTTTCAATAAAGCTGGTTTTATTTCAACCAAAGTGTTCCACAAATGTGACTTTCTCGGTAGACAGTAGTTCTTCCTTTTTCATAGCCTTTCTCCACCACAGCCTTGGTTCTTCCCTCTGTCCACTATGTTGACCTACACAGGAAACTTTATAAAACATAACTAACTTGTGGTTTAAGCAATGAAGAAGCAATCCAATAAATTTACATGGTGATATATATATATTTTTTTTAAGAATTTTTTTATTGGTTATAAGATGCATAACAAACAGTATCAACAATACAAGTAGAAAATTCAGAAAATGCAGGTTACAAAGAAGTAACAAAAATATTCCAACATGCGAACAATGGCGGTGGTGGAATTAAAATGAACTTGTGTTACAGATAATTGTCCAATAAGTAAAATAGATCACTGCTATTGACTGCAAGGATAATCAGGGTATAGAGTTGCACAGTATTAGACAATGGTGGAGCAAAAGTACATCAAAGCACGGGATCCGGTTGGGAAGAGGGGCCACTGCCTCCCCCGGCGCCCCTATTGGGAACATTACGCGTCGGGGGTAACAGGGCCACCGCCCAAGGTGGTAGTAATAAATGAGACCGTACAAACTGTGACAAAAAAGGCTTGTGTGAGTTAAGGTACATCCAGTGTTGCCAAGATCTGTGAAATTTGTGAAAGGAGAGTGAAGTGAATACCAGAGATTTTTCTAGGTGGTAGTTGGTGTTGACAAAATCAATTATCTCAGAGAGGTTAGGAGCTTCCAGGGTTCTCCATTTGCGAAGTATGAGTGACCTGGAGGCTAGGAGTATGTGGAGGACTACCTGTCTGTACTCGAGCGGGTATGTGTCAATGCCCAAGTTTAGTAGTGCTAATTCCTTTTTTGGTGGGGTGAATATGTCAATACAAGAGGAGATACACCGAAAGACTCCAGAAGCTGGTGAGAGAAGGACAGTCCCAAAGGATGTGGGCCAGTGTGCCTGTTTGTCCACAGTCTCGCCCACAGGACTTTTTTTCAGCGGGAACGCGGGGGAACGTAGTTCCGGCACCTCCAATGGGTGCTGGAGGATCTCCTGATGTTGGCTGCTGGGAGATCTATTGTTGCTGGAGGGGATCTATTTTTGCCTGGCAATCTATTGTTGCTGGTGGAGGATCTTTTGATACTGAGGGTTAATTATTGCTAAAAGGAATCTACTGTTTAGGGAGGGGTCTACTGTTGCTGGCTACTAGAGAGTCTATTGATGCTGGATGCTGGGAGATCTTTTGCTGATTCTGGCGGGTCTATTGCTGCTGATGCTCGGCGTCTATTGCTGCTGGATCTATTTTATTGCTTTTCTTGTTATCATTACCTAATTCTATACATTCCAATACAGAATTATACTTGGCTCTATATTCTCTAAAAGTGGCTGTACTGGAAGCTGGGTAGGGAGTGGAACCAAGGGTCAGTGCTTGTAGGTTGGAAAACAAAGGGTTAGTGCTCGGAGGTGGGTAGGGGGCGGAGACACAAAGTAACTTAAAAGGTGGAGTTCCTGCACCTATTGTCTGAGAAAAAAAGCCCTGCTCGCCCAGCAGTGTGCGGGTTTGGAAGGGAAGATCTTTGCCAGTCGGTAAGGTGTGTAATACTGTGTAATACCATCTGTTCATGATTTTTAGCATCATTGCCCAGTGAGTTGTGCAATGGGAAAGTTGGTATGTAGAGCGAGAGGCAATGGACCATTGTTCAGGGGTGAAGGTGCGTTCTAGATCACGTTCCCACCTGAGCATGGGATACATGGTGAAATTTTTAATCTTCAGCAATTATTTATGAAGCCAGGTAGATCTTGCTGTGAAAAGGTGTACTATTCGTTTTTTATTTGTATTTTAATTTTTTATTTTAATAAATGCAACATAAACTGTTCTGCTGTAGACACATTTTTACATAGCAAGGTGAAGCTACAGCTCTGAAGATGTTAAAGGAGGAGTTACGGGGTCTCCAAAGGGGTGAATGATCTGCAACCGATCGCTCAATGATAAGGACAAGCAAAGTGTCCCGGAGTGTTAGGTGACAGCACGAGTGGCAGGTCCTGGCAGAGATGCAAGGCACCAGGCTGTGTGAGTGACACGGGCTGTCTGACACCTCTCATGAGGCAGGAGCTGGTACCCACCATTGACCCCCCCCCGCTGTATGATAACAACCACAAGGCCGCCTGTCATTCAGCTTTAACATGACCACAGGGAGGGTGACATAGAATCAGGGGAATAGAGATGATGGAGTTTTAAGTAACAAATCTGGAGAAGAAAGGAATACCAAGATGACAGGGAAGATGGGAGTCTACATGGAAGAAATAAAAAGACAATGATAAGAACAGCGAGCAGACCTTGGCTGAATAAAAAATAAAGTGATATTAGGTTAGGATGGGAGATTAGGCTGTAAAATGAAAAGGGAGGGAAGCTAGAATGAATTGTACAAAAAAAGAACCATAAAGAAGCTAACGGCAAAAAAGAAAAAAATGCCATAAAGGAAAAAGTGAATATTTGCCAATGTTAAAGCTTTGTCTATGTTCACCTTATTATATTTTTACTGACCTGTGCACACACTTCCATAAAACTACCCAAATATATTGCTTTATTATGTTGGCTTCCCCTTGAGATTTTCTATTGAAGAATCTTACAGCAATAAAGGGCTGTGGCCCTCTGGAATAAAACAGCCATTGCAGAGCTGCTTTGTGAATGGGCAAAAGGGCATTTACCCTGGTGCTACGGTAAAAGTGACCTTTTATTGGACTTGTTAAAGCTAAAACACAGGCAAACAGCTACTTGTACAGATGAAATACATACACTCTATTGTCAAAAGTATTGGGACGCCTGCCCTTAAACGCACATTCATTTTAAAGGTATCCCAGTCATAGTCCAAAGGCCAGCGTTTCTCAACTGGTGTGCCGTGGCACCCTGGTGTGCTGTGAAGAGTTCCCAACTTAGATGACCGCAAATTAGGCAGGTATCTGATCAACATACTGCTGTTGGCCACTCGTTAAGCCGTGTTGTTACATCTGTCCTTGTCCGCTGTCTAAAGCTCACTTTCCATTGCCACAGGCTCTCGGGAAACTGTGCGGGGCCCCCCAACGTCATCGATTGCTAGGAGGGGGGGGGCAGCCATATGCATGGCTTTCTGGGATGTGTGAGGTCAGGACTCTGTGCAGGACAGTCAAGTTCCTCCACCCCAAACTTCCTCATCCATGTCTTTATGGACCTTGCTTACAGTATGTGACAGTATGTGTCCCAGGGGGGGCTGGCAGCCTTAGGCCTGGGGGGGGGGGGGGCAAGTCCAGTCAAGTGGCCCATAGAGCCGGTGGTGGCAAAGTGATGGATCAAGGAAAACAGTCTAAGGTTTTCCATGATCACAAAGGTAGGAGATGACAATGTGTACTTGTACCACCATGTGAACTTGTACCACCATGGCCTCCAGGAACTAAAGTGCAAACAGTGCAGACAAGTCCTTGTATGAATCCCCTTTAGAGCTGAGGATCTGACCATCCCCCCTGCCGCAACTAGTGAAGGACTACAAGTCCAAGCATTAACGCCTGAAATCTTAGGATGGGACCCCCAACTAGTGAAGTACTACAAGTCCCAGGGGGGTGTGAGACACATCCTAAACTCTGAGGGGCTCATGCTGAGACCTGTAGTCCTTCACTTTTGGGGGGTCACATCCCCAAAAGTAAAGGACTACAAGTCCCAGCATGAACCCTGGCAGAGGTCTAAGGATTTGACCTCCTCCTCTGCTGCTAGCTCATGCTCCTAGGACACACATACTCCACATGACACAGTCAGTGACAGTTCCCTTCCCTCAGGCAGGCTCTGAGGTGCATGCTGCCGCACAGGAGAAGATGGAGGCAGGAGGTGGGTGGAGCCAAACAGTAATAGGCGCGGAGGAGGAGGAAGATCCTCCTCCGTTCTGAATGCCAGGGCCTCGCCCTTGCTTTCCTCCTCATGACCATGACGTCACTGGTTGCTAGACCAGGTGGCAGGTGATTCTAGCAACCAGTGCAGAAGATAGAGGCCAGCGGTGGAACAAATGGGTTTCGGCCGGCCAGGTCACTCTCTAAGTAAAGCAGAGCTGCTGCTGAGGCGGCCTTTTCTGGGGGGTGTCAGATCGGCCCGGGGGGAAAATTGCCACTCTGCCTCCCAGCCCAGTCTGCCCCTGTGTGTCACAATGTACAGCAATGGTATACAAATATGGAACTTTTATCATTAAAATTCCACCACTAAGCTTCAGGCTAGGGACTTTTGTTAGGTTGAAATGATGTCATAGGTTGAGAAGCAGGAAGCATTTCCTCAGTCTCTACTCCAGTAACCCGACTGCGAAATTTTAACTTTGTAGAAGGTCACATGGTGAGAGACTGCTGTAGATGTGTGTCACACATTAGTTACACAGCAATGAACCGCACAAGTACCAGGACTTAGATGACCGTAAACTGGTGTTTTAGTGCAGGACGTAGATGCTGACCCTGGGTGATGCCTAAACAATGATTGCTCCCTCCTAGAGGGAAAAGTAAATTAAAGTGGAAGTAAAGCCATTGATGTAACAGTTTCAAAAAAGTTACATTGTAACTGTCACATTGTTTGTGCTCTCAACCAAACTGTCAAACCATCCAATGGCTGGTGTCATAACTGATCACATGTGCAGCGTTATGGCAGTTGAAGAATACAGAGGCCAAGATGGCAACTTCCTTGGTTAAAAACGATAGGAGGATTTACTTCCACTTTAAAGCGGTCGTGACCCCAACATTTCATATTCCAGATATTTGCCTGCTGTAACATGTACTTTTATGAAAAAGTATCTTGTTCTCTTTGTATTGCTTTCTTTGTGTGAAATCCCTGGTGTTCCTTCCAGTTCTCATGCATTCCTATTAAAAACCGACCAAACTAAGCAGGAGAACACAGCATAGACAGTTCTCTAGCTGTGCTGGGAACGCAGCCTGCTCTTTTCCAATGATCAGATCTGTCCTGACACACCCCCTCTGCACAGCCTTCAGACTCTCCACAGTGTGCTGTTGTTTCTCTCCCCCCCCCCCAGCTTTTTTGCAGCTGAGAACAGAGGCATCAGAGGGAATGTGATCACTTAAAGCGGAGTTCCGGCCTCAAAACGAAAATTTGACATCCGCTTGTTTTAAGTAAAATAAAAAAGAATAATCACAATTTTTTTTGCTTTACTTACCTTGTTTTTGAAGAAAATATACTTACCTTCCTTCCTCTTCCTCCCTCTGCAGCCGCAGCCCGCGCCATCTCTTCCTGCTTGCATTGACTCCTGGGAGCTGAACGTCATCACTCCCAGGAATCAATGCGCCTGCACTGGCCCTGCTCGTCACTTCTGGTGCGGGCTCGTCATTCCCTGCTAAACAGCTTTTGGGCATGCCCAGAAGCTGTGCAGGGATGACGTGCCTGCACCAGAAGTGACGAGCAGGGCCGGTGCAGGGCATTCTGGGACTCCGATGTCACGGAAGAGGACACCGAAGAGGATGCTCTGGCTTCAGCTGCCCACACCTGAGATAGCAGCGCTGGACAATACATTTTCAAGGTAAGTATTTTTTCTAAAAGGTAAGGGAACCTGGGGAAATGCACTAGCCCTGACTGTCCCGGGGGTATTTTTATCGAAAATTTCTTATTGAGGCCGGAACTCCGCTTTAAAAATAGGGAAAAAAAGGTATTTATACTTTTTTTTTTACATCTATGCACAAATGTTTTGCTTTTAATCTCTATTTTAAACTGAATGGGCTGTTTTACAAGGTGATCATTTGCAATCATTCTAAGGCATTGTTAAGGAGAGTACTGTGATCTCAATGAGTGTTAATGAATACCTATAAGTGTTACCTTTACATACTGCTTAGCATACACTCGCAATGAAAAATGTATAAAATACTATGTACAGTATATTGTAAGTGTTTAAAAATATATTATATATTTACTTCTTGCAGATCCAGTACATGGGCCTCAGAATGTGGAGCTAGTGGATATCCGTGCTCGACAGCTGACACTGCAGTGGGAACCATTTGGCTATACGGTCACTCGGTGTCACAGCTATAACCTAACCCTACACTACAGTTACCAGCTAGGAGAAGAACGAGTCGAAGCTGAAGAGCTGATTCTGACTTCTAGCCACTACACCTTGCGTGGCCTGAGACCGCACACTGCCGTATACCTCAGACTGGCTCTCTGCAATCCGGAGGGGAGGAAAGAGAGTGGAGAGATAGTGGTGCACACCGAGGAAGATGGTATGGCCTTCAGATCCTAATTTATAGTCATTTACCAGAATCTGTTGGGATGAGGTTGTCACCTGTGGTAAAGAATGTTAATGTGTAACGCGTTAAAAATTTAAAAGTTTAAAATGAGAGTGTCACTGTACAAAAATGTTGTCCTCACTGATATAAAATGTTTATGATAATGGAAATTCAACCTTCAAGCAAGTTCCAGGCAACCTTGATTCTTTTCCAAAGAGTGTAGCTAGGGTTGAGCGGACACCTAGATGTCCGTGTTCGACGGGTTCGGCCGAACTTTAAAAAAAAGTCCGGGTCCGTGTCCCGGACTTTTACCGAACTTTTCCCGGACACCGAACCCCATTGAAGTCAATGGGGACCCGAACTTTAAGGCACTAAAATGGCTCTAAAACACCAAAGGAAAGGGCTAGAGTGCTGCAAATGGCAGCAAAACGTAATTAAGAGCATGGCAAGTGCTCTGCAAACAAATGTGGATAGGGAAATAACTTAAAACAACAAAAAAAAACAGAAAAATAAAACAATGTTCTTCTTCATCTCTGAAGGACGAGGCCCATATGGAGTAGGAGGGAGGTTGAGGTGGTGGTGGATGTGGCGGTGACATAGGCGTGCGCACAGGGTGTGCTGGGTGTGCCTGGGCACACCCTAATCACCTAGGGCACATAGCATTGCCAGTGAGGAGATGGGAAAGATCTCCCTGGGACCTGCTCTGCTCTATTTCTCCTTGCCTACAGGTACATGGCCCCGATACATTACTCTCCCTGCTGGCAAACACATGCATGTGTATTTCAACTTTGGGGTGCACACCTTAATGCAATAGGCTGCGCACACCTATGGGCGGTGTAGGTGGAAGCGGCGGTGGAGGAGGACCAGGGCCGGATTAACAGCATCATGGGCTTGGTGCTGAGGATTTTGAAGGGCCTTAGGGCCGTGCCTTGCCATGCACCCAGAGGAGGAAGGGTGCAGCCATGCATGCCTAATTCAACATGGGATGCTGTCTCTGAAGCCCATAAACACATCCATGCATCGCCAACTGTCCCTCCTTGTCCGGCCTTCACGCTGTGTGGGGAGGTTCTGAGGGTGCTGCCTGGGGAAGCGAGCATAGAAGCCAGACTTCTGTGTTTACAAGTGACAGAAGAGCGGTAACAGTGAATATGGCCAACCCGGGGCCTATATAAAAGGTAGGGGCCTGGAGCTGCAGCTCCAATAGCCCCTACATTAATCTGGCCCTGAGGAGGAGGACGAGGTAGCCAACACTGCTTCTTTTCACAAATTTTAAATGAGGGTACACCCCAAAAGAGTGAGAAAGAGCAAAAATGGAACAATGGGTGGGTAAGGTCGGTATCCATTGCTATTCTGCATAAGGTACGGAAAAGTCCCGTGGGATCCATGCCTGGTTCATTTTAATGAACGTGAGCTTGTCCACATTGTCTCTGGACAGGCGGCTGCGCTTGTCTGTTATAACGCCCCCAGCCGTGCTAAATACCCGTTCAGATAATACACTGGCTGCAGGGCACGCCAGCACCTCCAAGGCGTAAAGGGCAAGCTCAGGCCATGTGCCCAATTTGGAGACCCAGAAGTTGAAGGGGGCAGACCCGTCATTCACTACATGTAGGCGTGTGCACACATACTGCTCCACCATGTTGGTAAAATGCTGCCTCCTGCTAAGACGTTCCATCTGAGCTGCTGGTGCTGCTGTTTGTTGTGGCGTGCTGACAAAGCTTTTCCACATTTCGGCCATGCTAACCCTGCCTTCTGAGGTGCTGGCGGTGCCCTGGTTGCGTTGGCGACCTCCTCCTCCTCCTCCTCTGCCTTGTGCTTCCACTGTGGCCCCGCTGTCAGATGGGAATGCCAGCAGCATGGCGTCTACCAGCGTGCGCTTGTACTCGCGCATCTTGCGATCGCGCTCCAGTGAGTGAATTAAGGACGGTACGTTGTCCTTGTAACGGGGATCCAGCAGCGTGGCCACCCAGTAATCAGCACAAGTTAGAATGTGGGCAACTCGGCGGTCGTTGTGGAGACACTGCAGCATGTAATCGCTCATGTGTGCCAGGCTGCCCAGAGGCAACGAAAGGCTGTCCTCTGTGGGAGGTGTATGGTCCGTGTCCTCTGTATCCCCCCAGCCACGCACCAGTGATGGCCATGAGCTGGCCTGGGTGCCACCCTGCTGTGAACATGGTTCCATCTCCTCCTCCAGCTCCTCCTCCTCCTCATCCTCCTCATCCTCCAGAACTGTGCCCCTGCTGGACAATTGCGTCCCTGGCGTTTGCGTGTGCAGGAACCCACCCTCGGAGCCCCTTGCGAATGACTGCCCTGAAAGCCTTGGAAATGTTACCTCTTCATCCTCCTCCTCCTCCTCATCCTGTGCCACATCCTCTTCCATCATCGCCCGAATTGTTTTTTCAAGGAGGCATAGAAGTGGGATAGTTAAGCTGAGAACGGCGTCATTGCCACTGGCCATGTTGGTGGAGTACTCAAAACAGCGCAACAAGGCACACAGGTCTCGCATGGAGGCCCAGTTATTGGTGGTGAAGTGGTGCTGTTCCGCAGAGCGACTCACGCGTGCGTGCTGCAGCTGAAACTCCACTATGGCCTGCTGCTGCTCGCACAGTCTTTCCAGCATGTGCAAGGTGGAGTTCCACCTTGTGGGCACGTCACATATGAGGCGGTGAGCGGGAAGGCCGAAGTTACGCTGCAGCGCTGCCAGGCGAGCAGCAGCAGGGTGAGAACGCCGAAAGTGCGCACAAACGGCCCGCACTTTCTGCAGCAGCTCTGACATATCGGGGTAGTTTTTAAGGAACCTCTGCACCACCAAATTCAGCACATGCGCCAGGCAAGGGATGTGCGTCAAACCGGCTAGGCCCAGAGCTGCTATGAGATTTCGCCCGTTATCGCACACCACCAGGCCGGGCTTGAGGCTCGCTGGCAGCAACCACTCATTTGTCTGCTGTTCCATGCTCCTCCACAACTCCTGCGCGGTGTGTGGTTTGTCCCCCAAACAGGCAAGTTGTAAAACTGCCTGCTGTCGTTTACCCCTGGCCGTGCTGAAGTTGGTGGTGAAGGTGTTACGCTGTCCGGATGAGGAGGCGGTAGAGGATGAGGAAGCGGAGTAGGAGGAGTTAGGAACAGGAGGCAAACTGAAGCGCCCTGCAATCCTCGGTGGTGGAAGGACATGCGCCAAATTGCTATCCGCCTCAGGCCCATCCGCCACTGCATTTACCCAGTGTGCCGTTAGGGAGATATAACGCCCCTGACCGTGCTTACTGGTCCACGTATCCGTAGTTAGGTGGACCTTGGCACAGATGGCGTTGCGCAGTGCACACCTGATTTTTTCCCCCACTTGGTTGTGCAGGGAAGGGATGGCTTGCCTGGAAAAGTAGTGGCGGCTGGGCACGACGTACTGTGGGACAGCCACCGACATAAGGTTTTTAAAACTGTGCGTCTCCACCAGACGGAATGACAGCATTTCAAAGGCCAATAATTTTGAAATGCTGGCATTCAGGGCCAGGGATCGCGGGTGGGTAGGGGGGTACTTCCTCTTCCTCTCAAGTGTTTGGGAGATGGAAAGCTGAACGCTTCCACGGGACATTGTGGAGATGGTTGTTGGTGACCCAGGTGGTGGTGTTGCTGACAGATCGTCTGTTTGCGGGGTGGCAGGTGCCGGTATCACTACAGATGTGGCTGGAGCGGCCGAGACTGCAGCAGAAGAGGAAGCAGGATGAGCCAGAGACGTTTCTTGGTTTTGAAGGTGTGTACTCCACTGCAGCTCGTGCTTTGCACTTAGATGCCTGATCATGCAGGTTGTGCTCAGGTTGAGAAGGTTCATGCCTCGCTTCAAGCTCTGATTGCACAGGGTGCAAACCACTCGTGTCCTGTCATCAGCACATTTTCTAAAGAACTTCCACGCTAGAGAACTCCTTTGAGCTGACTTTGGTGCGCTCGTTCCCTTGCTGCGTTGGGCAGTAGCGGGCGTAGTGTCTAGGGCACGGCCGCTCCGCTTCTGCACCCTGCTCCCTCTTCTGCTGTGCTGGTGGCTCTGTGCGACCACCGCCTCTTCCTCCAAACTACTCAGTTCACCTGCATGACGTTCATTCCATGTGGGGTCGAGGACCTCATCGTCCTCCACATCATCTTCCACCCAGTCTTCACCCCTGCCCTCCTTGTCGGTCTCCACAATGCTGAACGCCGCAGCAGTTGGCACCTGCGTTTCGTCATCATCGGAGACGTGCTGCGATGATCCTTGCATGTACTCATCTTGAGAAATAAGTGGTTGGGCATCGCTGCACTCAATCTCTTCCACTTCTGGGGCAGGGCTAGGTGGATGGCCCTGGGAAACCCTGCTGACAGAGTCCTCAAAAAGAATAAGAGACTGCTGTATGGCTTGGGGCTCAGACTGCTGGCCTGATTTGCAAGGGGGTGAGGTGAAAGACGGTTGGACATTGGCTGCAGGTGCCAACTCTGACCTTTCTGCAGTAGACTGGGTGGGAGACAATGTGAAGGAACTGGAGGCACTGTCAGCAGCAAACCAATCTACTATCGCCTCAACTTGTTCTGGCCTCATCACTTCTAGGGGCGTTTGATGCCCTACCAAATACTGATGCAGGTTCTGTCGCCTACTCACACTTGAGGAAGGTGTTTCACTTGTGCGTGTAGCTGGCACAGATCGACCATGTCCTCTCCTTGCAACAGGAGCTCTACCAGCAGCACCACGACCCAGGCCACGGCCCTTATTTGACGGTCTCCTCATATTTCTGTAATTTAAGATCTTGCCCTAGAAAGGTTTTTATTGAATAGCGGAATAGAAAATATGATCCAAAAAAAGTGTATGTATATCACACGTACACAACCACACTAGGCCCCAATTACTATTGTTTGTACCCCTAAAAGGCTAGATGAGGAGTAGGGGGAGTATGGAACAGGCAGCACCCTCAAACCTTCAGAAGTATGAGATGAACCCCAACAACTTGGAAAGGTGGATCTCTCTCACACGTACCGACACAGACTATCCCGCAATTCAATTGATCCTCAAAGGTTTTTATTGAATAGCGGAATAGGAAATATGATCAAAAAAAGTGTATGTATCTCGCACGTACACAACCACACTAGGCCCCAATTACTATTGTTTGTACCCCTAAAAGGCTAGATGAGGAGTAGGGGGGGTATGGAACAGGCAGCACCCTCAAACCTTCAGAAGTATGAGATGAACCCCAACAACTTGGAAAGGTGGATCTCTCTCACACGTACCGACACAGACTATCCCGCAATTCAATTGATCCTCAAAGGTTTTTATTGAATAGCGGAATAGGAAATATGATCAAAAAAAGTGTATGTATCTCGCACGTACACAACCACACTAGGCCCCAATTACTATTGTTTGTACCCCTAAAAGGCTAGATGAGGAGTAGGGGGGGTATGGAACAGGCAGCACCCTCAAACCTTCAGAAGTATGAGATGAACCCCAACAACTTGGAAAGGTGGATCTCTCTCACACGTACCGACACAGACTATCCCGCAATTCAATTGATCCTCAAAGGTTTTTATTGAATAGCGGAATAGGAAATATGATCAAAAAAAGTGTATGTATCTCGCACGTACACAACCACACTAGGCCCCAATTACTATTGTTTGTACCCCTAAAAGGCTAGATGAGGAGTAGGGGGGGTATGGAACAGGCAGCACCCTCAAACCTTCAGAAGTATGAGATGAACCCCAACAACTTGGAAAGGTGGATCTCTCTCACACGTACCGACACAGACTATCCCGCAATTCAATTGATCCTCAAAGGTTTTTATTGAATAGCGGAATAGGAAATATGATCAAAAAAAGTGTATGTATCTCGCACGTACACAACCACACTAGGCCCCAATTACTATTGTTTGTACCCCTAAAAGGCTAGATGAGGAGTAGGGGGGGTATGGAACAGGCAGCACCCTCAAACCTTCAGAAGTATGAGATGAACCCCAACAACTTGGAAAGGTGGATCTCTCTCACACGTACCGACACAGACTATCCCGCAATTCAATTGATCCTCAAAGGTTTTTATTGAATAGCGGAATAGGAAATATGATCAAAAAAAGTGTATGTATCTCGCACGTACACAACCACACTAGGCCCCAATTACTATTGTTTGTACCCCTAAAAGGCTAGATGAGGAGTAGGGGGGGTATGGAACAGGCAGCACCCTCAAACCTTCAGAAGTATGAGATGAACCCCAACAACTTGGAAAGGTGGATCTCTCTCACACGTACCGACACAGACTATCCCGCAATTCAATTGATCCTCAAAGGTTTTTATTGAATAGCGGAATAGGAAATATGATCAAAAAAAGTGTATGTATCTCGCACGTACACAACCACACTAGGCCCCAATTACTATTGTTTGTACCCCTAAAAGGCTAGGAGTAGGGGGAGTATGGAACAGGCAGCACCCTCAAACCTTCAGAAGTATGAGATGAACCCCAACAACTTGGAAAGGTGGATCTCTCTCACACGTACCAACACAGACTATCCCCCAATTTAACTGATCCCCAAAGGTTTTTGATTAAATAGCGGAATAGAAAATATGATCCCAAAAAAGTGTATGTATATCACACGTACACAACCACACTAGGCCCCAATTACTATTGTTTGTACCCCTAAAAGGCTAGGAGTAGGGGGAGTATGGAACAGGCAGCACCCTCAAACCTTCAGAAGTATGAGATGAACCTCAACAACTTGGAAAGGTGGATCTCTCTCACACGTACCAACACAGACCATCCCCCAATTTAACTGATCCCCAAAGGTTTTTGATTAAATAGCGGAATAGAAAATATGATCCCAAAAAAGTGTATGTATATCACACGTACACAACCACACTAGGCCCCAATTACTATTGTTTGTACCCCTAAAAGGCTAGGAGTAGGGGGAGTATGGAACAGGCAGCACCCTCAAACCTTCAGAAGTATGAGATGAACCCCAACAACTTGGAAAGGTGGATCTCTCTCACACGTACCAACACAGACTATCCCCCAATTTAACTGATCCCCAAAGGTTTTTGATTAAATAGCGGAATAGAAAATATGATCCCAAAAAAGTGTATGTAAATCACACGTACACAACCACACTAGGCCCCAATTACTATTGTTTGTACCCCTAAAAGGCTAGGAGTAGGGGGAGTATGGAACAGGCAGCACCCTCAAACCTTCAGAAGTATGAGATGAACCCCAACAACTTGGAAAGGTGGATCTCTCTCACACGTACCAACACAGACTATCCCCCAATTTAACTGATCCCCAAAGGTTTTTGATTAAATAGCGGAATAGAAAATATGATCCCAAAAAAGTGTATGTATATCACACGTACACAACCACACTAGGCCCCAATTACTATTGTTTGTACCCCTAAAAGGCTAGGAGTAGGGGGAGTATGGAACAGGCAGCACCCTCAAACCTTCAGAAGTATGAGATGAACCTCAACAACTTGGAAAGGTGGATCTCTCTCACACGTACCAACACAGACTATCCCCCAATTTAACTGATCCCCAAAGGTTTTTGATTAAATAGCGGAATAGAAAATATGATCCCAAAAAAGTGTATGTATATCACACGTACACAACCACACTAGGCCCCAATTACTATTGTTTGTACCCCTAAAAGGCTAGGAGTAGGGGGAGTATGGAACAGGCAGCACCCTCAAACCTTCAGAAGTATGAGATGAACCCCAACAACTTGGAAAGGTGGATCTCTCTCACACGTACCAACACAGACTATCCCCCAATTTAACTGATCCCCAAAGGTTTTTGATTAAATAGCGGAATAGAAAATATGATCCCAAAAAAGTGTATGTATATCACACGTACACAACCACACTAGGCCCCAATTACTATTGTTTGTACCCCTAAAAGGCTAGGAGTAGGGGGAGTATGGAACAGGCAGCACCCTCAAACCTTCAGAAGTATGAGATGAACCTCAACAACTTGGAAAGGTGGATCTCTCTCACACGTACCAACACAGACTATCCCCCAATTTAACTGATCCCCAAAGGTTTTTGATTAAATAGCGGAATAGAAAATATGATCCCAAAAAAGTGTATGTATATCACACGTACACAACCACACTAGGCCCCAATTACTATTGTTTGTACCCCTAAAAGGCTAGGAGTAGGGGGAGTATGGAACAGGCAGCACCCTCAAACCTTCAGAAGTATGAGATGAACCCCAACAACTTGGAAAGGTGGATCTCTCTCACACGTACCAACACAGACTATCCCCCAATTTAACTGATCCCCAAAGGTTTTTGATTAAATAGCGGAATAGAAAATATGATCCCAAAAAAGTGTATGTATATCACACGTACACAACCACACTAGGCCCCAATTACTATTGTTTGTACCCCTAAAAGGCTAGGAGTAGGGGGAGTATGGAACAGGCAGCACCCTCAAACCTTCAGAAGTATGAGATGAACCCCAACAACTTGGAAAGGTGGATCTCTCTCACACGTACCAACACAGACTATCCCCCAATTTAACTGATCCCCAAAGGTTTTTGATTAAATAGCGGAATAGAAAATATGATCCCAAAAAAGTGTATGTATATCACACGTACACAACCACACTAGGCCCCAATTACTATTGTTTGTACCCCTAAAAGGCTAGGAGTAGGGGGAGTATGGAACAGGCAGCACCCTCAAACCTTCAGAAGTATGAGATGAACCTCAACAACTTGGAAAGGTGGATCTCTCTCACACGTACCAACACAGACTATCCCCCAATTTAACTGATCCCCAAAGGTTTTTGATTAAATAGCGGAATAGAAAATATGATCCCAAAAAAGTGTATGTATATCACACGTACACAACCACACTAGGCCCCAATTACTATTGTTTGTACCCCTAAAAGGCTAGGAGTAGGGGGAGTATGGAACAGGCAGCACCCTCAAACCTTCAGAAGTATGAGATGAACCCCAACAACTTGGAAAGGTGGATCTCTCTCACACGTACCAACACAGACTATCCCCCAATTTAACTGATCCCCAAAGGTTTTTGATTAAATAGCGGAATAGAAAATATGATCCCAAAAAAGTGTATGTATATCACACGTACACAACCACACTAGGCCCCAATTACTATTGTTTGTACCCCTAAAAGGCTAGGAGTAGGGGGAGTATGGAACAGGCAGCACCCTCAAACCTTCAGAAGTATGAGATGAACCTCAACAACTTGGAAAGGTGGATCTCTCTCACACGTACCAACACAGACTATCCCCCAATTTAACTGATCCCCAAAGGTTTTTGATTAAATAGCGGAATAGAAAATATGATCCCAAAAAAGTGTATGTATATCACACGTACACAACCACACTAGGCCCCAATTACTATTGTTTGTACCCCTAAAAGGCTAGGAGTAGGGGGAGTATGGAACAGGCAGCACCCTCAAACCTTCAGAAGTATGAGATGAACCCCAACAACTTGGAAAGGTGGATCTCTCTCACACGTACCAACACAGACTATCCCCCAATTTAACTGATCCCCAAAGGTTTTTGATTAAATAGCGGAATAGAAAATATGATCCCAAAAAAGTGTATGTATATCACACGTACACAACCACACTAGGCCCCAATTACTATTGTTTGTACCCCTAAAAGGCTAGGAGTAGGGGGAGTATGGAACAGGCAGCACCCTCAAACCTTCAGAAGTATGAGATGAACCCCAACAACTTGGAAAGGTGGATCTCTCTCACACGTACCAACACAGACTATCCCCCAATTTAACTGATCCCCAAAGGTTTTTGATTAAATAGCGGAATAGAAAATATGATCCCAAAAAAGTGTATGTATATCACACGTACACAACCACACTAGGCCCCAATTACTATTGTTTGTACCCCTAAAAGGCTAGGAGTAGGGGGAGTATGGAACAGGCAGCACCCTCAAACCTTCAGAAGTATGAGATGAACCCCAACAACTTGGAAAGGTGGATCTCTCTCACACGTACCAACACAGACTATCCCCCAATTTAACTGATCCCCAAAGGTTTTTGATTAAATAGCGGAATAGAAAATATGATCCCAAAAAAGTGTATGTATATCACACATACACAACCACACTAGGCCCCAATTACTATTGTTTGTACCCCTAAAAGGCTAGGAGTAGGGGGAGTATGGAACAGGCAGCACCCTCAAACCTTCAGAAGTATGAGATGAACCCCAACAACTTGGAAAGGTGGATCTCTCTCACACGTACCAACACAGACTATCCCCCAATTTAACTGATCCCCAAAGGTTTTTGATTAAATAGCGGAATAGAAAATATGATCCCAAAAAAGTGTATGTATATCACACGTACACAACCACACTAGGCCCCAATTACTATTGTTTGTACCCCTAAAAGGCTAGATGAGGAGTAGGGGGAGTATGGAACAGGCAGCACCCTCAAACCTTCAGTATGAGATTGTGTTCACTGTACCCCACAAAGATTGAGTTCACTGCACCCCACAATGATTGTGTTCACTGCACCCCACAAAGATTGTGTTCACTGCACCTCACAAAGATTGTGTTCACTGTACCCCCCAAAGATTGTGTTCACTGCACCCCACAAAGATTCTGTTCACTGTACCCCACAAAGATTGTGTTCACTGCACCCCAAAAAGATTGTGTTCACTGCACCCCAAAAAGGATGTTGTTCACTGCACCCCAAAAAGGATGTTGTTCACTCCACCCCAAAAAGATTGTGTTCACTGCACCCCACAAAGATTGTGTTCACTGCACCCCAAAAAGATTGTGTTCACTGCACCCCAAAAATGATTTTGTTCACTGCACCCCAAAAAGGATTTTGTTCACTGCACCCCAAAAAGGATGTTGTTCACTCCACCCCAAAAAGATTGTGTTCACTGCACCCCAAAAAGATTGTGTTCACTGCACCCCACAAAGGATTTTGTTCACAGCACCACAAAAAGATTGTGTTCACTGCACCCCAAAAAGGATGTTGTTCACTGCACCCCAAAAAGGATTTTGTTCACTGCACCCCAAAAAGATTGTGTTCACTGCACCCCACAAAGGATTTTGTTCACTGCACCCCACAAAGATTGTGTTCACTGCACACCAAAAAGGATTGTGTTCACTGCACCCCAAAAAGATTTTGTTCACTGCACCCCAAAAAGATTGTGTTCACTGCAGCCCAAAAAGATTGTGTTCACTGCAGCCAAAAAAGATTGTGTTCACTGCAGCCCAAAAAGATTGTGTTCACTGCAGCCCAAAAAGATTGTGTTCACTGCAGCCCAAAAAGATTGTGTTCACTGCAGCTCACACACAGAAAAATGGATGTGGATCACTGACACCTGCCTATCTCCAATCCCACACCACACAGCAATATCGATTGTAGTTTGTAGAACACAGTTTCCCTAAAATTCAGCAGACTCTGTCCCTAACAGGATTGAGAAGAGATCGTAGATCAGGATTGAGTGCAGACCCCACCCCCCACACAGCAATATCGATTGTAGTTTGTAGAAGACACTGACCCTATATAATTCAGCAGACTCTATCCCTAAAATGCCTACAACTCGCCCTGCCTAAACACTCCGACCTGTCCCTCAATTCTATCCGGACACAAATGGTTTTTTCCTGCCTATCTTTCCCTAATCAGCAGCCAGCACGTTGATGTGTGCTCTGTCCCTGAATCTAAGCAGCATAATGACGCCGCTGCGGCTGCCTCGAACTTATAAAGACTTGGTCACATGCTTCAGACGGCCAATCACAGCTACTGAGACATTTGCAGGCATGGCTGGGATGGCTTAAGGCACACCAGTTAAACGATTGTTGATTGGCTGTTGAAAGCCCGCCATGAAAAGAGCGCCAAAGCATGCAAAACCCGGAAATAAAACGACCGAACACGGATTTTTACCCGAACATACAGTAAAGTGTCCGTGTCCGTGTTCGGGTACAAAAAATCCAATTATTCGGTACGAACACGAATAATACAGTCCGTGTTCGCTCAACACTAAGTGTAGCATTTACTAAATCACAGAAATAAAGGACAAGTCCAACAGAGTATATACAAAATAATAAAGCATCCCTTTAGAATGCTAAGTTATTCCTTTCATGATTTTAACTGGTTTAAACTCCACTGTAGAGTGTAGAGGAAGCTTGACTAGGGGATTAAAGATGATTTGTCTCCATTTTGCTCTGACCATCACTCGCCTCCTCCATTATAAATAACCACATGACCACAGGTTGGAGTTAAATGGCCATAGCAGCATTTTATTAACTGCTTGCCGACCGCCGCACGACTATTTACTGCGGCGGACAGCCCCTCACAGGCAAAGCGACGTAGTACTACGTCGCTAGCCTGTGAGGCTCTAGGGAGCGAGCGCGCGCCGCCGGAGGCGCACTCCCGCACGGTCATGGACCCCCCCCCGCGCGTGTGCCCAGCAGACCCGATGTCCACCGGGCACTCGCGATCGTCCGTTACACCGGAAGAAAGGCAGGCGGCTAATGTAAACAAAGCCGCCTGTCATTCTTCCCTGTGTAAGAATGGAGATCACACGGTTCTACTATGTAGGACCGTTGATCTCTGTTCTTACAACTAGTAGCCACAGCCAATCACAGTTATAAACACGCTCCTAGGGACACACTTAACCCCTCCCTCTCCAATAAAGTTAACTCCTTCACTGCCAGTGTCATTTTTACAGTAACAGTGCATATGTATAGCACTGATTACTGCAGTAATGTCACTGGTAACCCCAAAAGTGTCAAAAATGTCAGTCAAGGGTCCGATCTGTCCGCCGCAATGTCGCAGTCCCGCAAAAAAAAATCGCAGATCGCCGTCATTACTCGTTAAAAAAAAAAAAACGACAAAAATGACAAAAATCTTTCCCCTAGATAGTAAACGCAATAACTTTTGTGCAAACCAATCAAAATACGCTTTTTGCAATTTTTTTACCAAATATAGGTAGCATAAAACAAATTGGCCTAAAATGTTTCAAAAAATTTAGATTTTTACATTTTTTTTTAGGGGAATTTCATGTAAAAAAATGTAAAAAATATTGTTATTTTTGCAAAATTTACACTCTTTTTTTGTTTATAGCGCATGATCAAAAAATCGCACAGGTGATCAAATACCACCAAAAGAAAGCTCTGTTTGTGGGAAAAAAAGGACGCCAAATTAGTTTAGGTACAGCATCGCACGACAGCGCAATTGTCCGTTAAAGTTAAGCAGTGCCGAATCGCAAAATAGGCCCTGGTCAGGAAGGGGGTAAAATCTTCCGGGGCTTAAGTGGTTAACAAACTGTATACATAACAGGTAAATAACATGTTAAACCCAGTTTTTTACTGGAGCCTCAAGGTCCCCGTAGGCATAAAAGAAGGAGGTACCTGTGTCCAACTTAATTAGGCCTCCAGTTGCCACAGAACCAGCTCGGAGACAACCAGTCGCAGGTACCAACATAACAACTACTGAAAGCCGTACTTCAGACGGGTCCCTACCAAGTATAAGTTGGCACCATCAGGGAGCCGTACCTCAGACGGGTCCCCACCAAGTATAAGTTGGCACCCATCAGGGAGCCGTACCTCAGACGGGTCTCTACCAAGTATAAGTTGGCACCATCAGGAAGCCTTACCTCAGACGGGTCCCTACCAAGTATAAGTTTGCACCTTCTGGGAGCCGTACCTCAGACGGGTCCCTACCAAGTATAAGTTTGCACCTTCTGGGAGCCGTACCTCAGACGGGTCCCTACCAACTATAAGTTTGCACCATTCTAGCCTACCAGGACCTTGTACCCCGCTTGCTGCCATGACAAAGAACCACCCCAAAAGAAGAAAGCCTCTGTTAAACCAAAAATCAAAAACAAGGGTGGTGGACCGCAAAACCAAAAGTCAGAAAAAACAAGAAAATACAAGAAAATCGGAGGGAGGGTGGGAAATATTCTCCAATGCAGCTTTCCTCCGACTGAAGACTTCCTAAGGCCCCCAGCTTGACTTCTCCCTGTAGCTCCACCCCTTCCTGGCCAAAACACCAATTAAAAGTCCCAGCACTTATATTTTCAATCGTACTGGGCTAAAAACCCCTCCTTGTCCCAAACCCCTTTAACCCCTGTCATGCCGGCCCTCCATCCATGTCTCTTTTCTCCTTTACTCTGGGCCTCTCTGATTGGGTGATCAGACAAATACTTTTGTGCTTATTGTTCACTAATAATACTCCTTGGCCTATGACAGCTGCACATATTTACCATATTATTTAGGGTTGTCATTTTGTACTACGCTTCTTCTTTAAAACAAACAACCCTTTGCAATACCCAAGTCCATTCCAGCATCTATTTACCATATTATTTAAAGTGGAACTTTATTCAGAAAATGAAGTCCTGCTAGATCTCTTCTGGCTGGCCCCTTTTGCAGGTATAGCTACGTAAAACATTAAAAATAAGTGCTTATACTAACTCCAGTAATAGACGGTCTCACCCTGCTCTGCACATGCTCAGTTGCTGTCAGGGGCCCTGGGCTTCAGCAAAATGGCAGCCTCAAGCAAGAAGAAGCAGGAGCAATGCTGAGGGCAATTTACAGCACAGCACTGATTTTGGAAGCACAATTAATAATGTGGAACATACTGAATGTTCCATGAACATTATCTTTTATCAAATAGTTAGGGTAAAGTTTCAATTGTATGAGTCTGACAGTTACCTACTTCATCAGTCCTGAGGGATTTTCCTTGTAGTTTGCAAATGCAGGTCCAGTTGTTACCAAATTGCTGTCTGTCTGTGCATGTGTATCTACTATCTACATATATTTTATATATATAAATAAATATATATAAATATATATATATATATATATATATATACCGGGCTTTTTTTCTTAGAAAAAAGGTACAGGAACTCAACCACGCCTCTCTCACTTGCAGGGAGATCATCCAGTGGGGGTGTTAGCATTGGCACTGCACCCCAGGCACCAGCATCTCCTTTGTCCCCATACTGCACTGGGAAAACACAGGAAGCCAGACTTCTCTCTGTGTTTACAAGTGATAATGATGAGCAAGGAGCAAAGGGTCTGGGCCAAAGGTGGTGGAACTGAGTTCCACCAAGTTCCAGCTGAAAAAAAGCCCTGTATATATATATATATATATATATATTAGGTATGATGCTGTTGGGCAAATTCACCTTCATTTTCATGCTTTAACTTTGAATTTTCCTAAAGGAAAGTAGAGGGGATATCTCTTACTGGAGACACTAATCTCTGTGTCAACTGTCAATAGAGGGGTTTCAGGAAGTGGGCGGCAGATTTCCCCACACTTCCGGTTGTTTGCCATCAGGACATAAAATGGCAACTGTTCTGATCCATTTATAACAAGCAAAGGAGTAGAACAATACACTGAACAATAAAAAACCCAATTGATTAAGCTAGTCATCACAAAAACACAAATTAATCTGTTTTTGTTCCATACAACTGAAATTACAAATTAATTTACACTGCCATATCAAGGTACAGTATCTGTGGTCCCTTACTCAAAAATACCTGAGCTCCCATCCTGGGACACACCGTATATGGTATTGAATACATTAAGAGCAAGAGCAAGCTTGCCTTTGAGAGTGCTCCTTAAAGTTGCAAGGACTCTCTAGAAGCTCAGAATTAAGGCAGCTGAGGAACCCGTGTGTGCATATATTGCATATGGCTACAAAGACACGTAATACATCTTCCAGCAGAGACACAGAAAGCATTTAAAACCTGGTTCCAACCTTTCCCAATTCCGTCCAAAACTATGAAAAAGGTTTTGTATGGGGCTCTAATTTAATAATGTTGATTTATGAATATCAGAACAAAGAAAGCTATAACAGAAATGCAGTTGTTGCCATTGGCCACCAGTTTTTCAGATAAACACAGAATCTGGTTGGTTAGGGTAACTGCTCAACATTTGCAACCATGTCTATAAATCTGCTTCAAAGCATCTGCAAAAAAGAAATATAGCCTTATTCAATGAGACAGTGTAAAGAGCAGTAACCCGTAGCAGTTGGTCAAAAGTTATCCTTTCCTTTTAAGTCATCCAAAAATTGGAATCCATCAATTGGAAATCTAAGTGGTTGCTCTGGGTTTCTTCACATTGCACATAATCACCGCCAATTGCACTGCCTTATTGAATAAGCCTGATAGACTTATACCATGTTGGTGATTATTAACTCAAACTCTCTGCCCCCCAGTGCCTGGCCCTATCCCTCTGGAGTCCATACAGGGAGGACCTTTTGAGGAGAAGATTTATCTTCAGTGGAAAGCTCCAAATGAGACAAATGGAGTTATCTCGATGTATGAGGTATCAGGCGACAACAATCCAGCATATAACCCATCAATCATTGCGAATCTCCCTATAAATGTATACGTGTGTGCAGTTTTAGTCATCCAACATTTAAACAGTATGTTCAGCTTTACAGAAAACCCTTCCTAGAAACCCTTCCCACCCCCGGTCATCGCTGTACTTACCTTTAGGATTGCCAAGCTGTCAGCACCCCTGCAGCCACTCCAGCGGTCCTGAGGATTTGAAATCCCTACTCTCCTACCTCTTCTCAGAATTTATCTGATCTGTCCTGGAAGTTCTGAGGGAAAAGAGCAGGAATTTCAAATTCCTGAAGCTCTGGCATGGCTATGGGGATGCTGACAGCTCAGCAGCCCCAGAGGTAAGTACAGTGAGGATTGGGGGTTGAGGGAGGGAAGGGTGTCTGTTGTTCACCTATACATTTTTTCTGTAAAGGCGAAACTAAGCCTTTAATAAACAGTAATCCAACAAGAGACGCAGCTTGGTTAATAGTTGCCAATGATCCTACAAAAGTTGAGGAGGCACTTTACTGTAATTGGAAGAAATGTCAGTGGGCTCCATATGTGCATGCCATTGCAACTTGCGTGCTTCCTATATTGGTTAGGACATTCTGTAGGACATGGGGGATGCAGGCTAATTTGCCAAACTGGGGGATTGCCCTGTAGTGCGGGGGATTCTTGGCAACTGTGGCTGGTTCACACAGATTATGTTACCTATCAACCTCTGTGTCTCTCCTTCAGATCTCTTACAAGGCAGTGGGCTCTCTAGACCCCAGTGCTGATCTGTCAAATCAGAAGGGCCGGATCTTCAAACTGCGCAATGAAACCCACCATCTGTTTGTAGGCCTATATCCTGGATCTACCTACTCTTTCACTATCAGAGCTAGCACAAGCAAAGGATTTGGACCACCTGTCACCACTCGCATTGCCACAAAAATAGCAGGTGACTATTGGTTTTAGTAACTACTACCGTAGTTGAAGCTACTGATGAAAGGATTCTGGAGGGTTTACCTCATCTTGTTCTCAGGGATCACTAACAATGTAATATACTTGTTCAGAAACAAAGCAGTGCAGAGTGAAGTGATGATGTGCAAAGTGCAATGCCCCACAGCAACCAGATTTCACTTTACTAAAGTGAAAGATAAATTGCTTTGTTTTACAGTACATTAAGTCGCTCTCTGCTTTTTTAAATAAGCCTGAAAGTGTTCTACATTTGTAAGCTCAGTGAAGTTGTACTTCCTGAAGCCTATGTAGGTTTCTCATTCCATATTTCACTAGTTGCTAAATTTTCAAAGGAGGTATAATCGAACTGGTGTCTGTGAAGAAAGATCTCAGGACTTTTCTTACGCCAGGTTTTCTGTATGTGGCAAAGAGCCATAATTCGGTGCGTATTGGAATTCTCCTGGTTTACAAGTTGGTGTTCATAGATTACTAAATTAGGAGGAGTTACCAACCCTGTCCCACAAAAAGGGCAGAGGTGGAACCAGAGGGGATTTAAATGTGCCACAGATACCAAAGAAAAATAAATAAATCAATAATTTTTCTCTCCTAATTCAATCCTTATTTAAAAGTTGATAAAATTATTTTTATTGAAAATACATCATAACAAATAAACATACATGTTCATTACAATATTTATATAGGTATAATATACATCCGACATAATACTTCAATTCAGAAGAGCTCATATAGGGACCACATAAAGGTACAAGAAGTTGCTGGAACTACGCGTTTCACTATAAGTGCTTCCTCAGGCTCCAACTATTTCAGAGTATTCTCTAATATGTTTCAAAAAATCCTTATTTATAATCTTGATCAATTCAATCGGGTTGTTTAGATGTATATAGATTTGTACCGATAAAAATTGGTGAAAAAGACAGCGGACAAGTACACCCAGAGGGAGCTTTTAGTTGGCATGAACCGCTCATCCAGGGCATATCGGTCGCGGAGGACCCTCTTTTAGTATCACTGGCTATTTTCACTCTCACTCGGGACAGGGATGGTTCTATCCCTCTTAATCAACAATGGACATTGATTTATATGAGATCGATCTTTATCTTCTCTAAAAACTAGTGGAGCCCCTGAACATCCCCTAAATTATTCACTATTATTTGGTGCAACCCTATCTCTTTTCAATTTATGTACACACATACTTGAATACAATCAGATCGTTCTCTTTCAACTTCTACGATCACACTCTATATTCATGCCAACTAAAAGCTCCCTCTGGGTGTACTTGTCCGCTGTCTTTTTCACCGATTTTTATCGGTACAAATCTATATACATCTAAACAACCTTATTGAATTGATCAAGATTATAAATAAGGATTTTTTTAAACATATTAGAGAATACTCTGAAATAGCTGGAGCCTGAGAAAGCACTTATAGTGAAACGCGTAGTTACAGCAACTTCTTGTACCTTTATGTGGTCCCTATATGGGCTCTTCTGAATTGAAGTATTGTGTCGGATGTATATTATATCTATATAAATATTGTAATGAACATGTATGTTTATTTGTTATGATGTATTTTCAATAAAAATTATTTTATCAACTTTTAAATAAGGATTGAATTTGGAGAGAAAAATTATTGATTTATTTATTTTTCTTTGATATCTGTGGCACATTTAAATCCCCTCTGGTTCCACCTCTCCCCTTTTCGTGGGACAGGGTTGGTAACCCCCCCCCTTTTTTTTTTTTTCCCACAATTTGTACATTGGGGAAGGTGCCATTTAATTCTGAATGACTAACAAAGCCAACCTCTCCCCCTCCACAACCAAGATTACTAAATTACTGACAAAAGGAAGTGGGATGGATCGGTGTCCTACAACAACACCTGAACAAAAGACCCTGAAGGAAACAAAAAATAAAAGGCTAGTTTTAGAGACTCCAGTGTAAGTTTGGTTTAGAGTACAAAACTAGCCATTTTTTTATGTGTTCTTATGGATTATATGCTAGGGCTCCCTAACCATTTTTGATATATATGAGAGCCCACTCTTGATGGAGTCAAGTGATTTTGAGGACCCAAAGGGAATTTTGTGAGTTTTAAACAAAAAATCCCGAACAATTAGAATGCACTTCTTGTATGCTTCTCAAGGTTTACTTTTCAACAATGACTAAATTGTATCTCAGTAAGTCTATATAACTGTTTAGACTATGTTTGTGTTATGTGAACTGTAAAACAGTCATTGTTAGTGGTCCCAGTCATTGACCATGAGAACCTATTTTAAGGAAAACCAGACAACCTCTAAGTCATTTATATTTTGAACTATTTCTGTATTTGTTGAGCCTTTTCTCATTTTCCTAGCCTACTGTTATTTTCTTTTATTCTATAAAAAACAAACTTTTTCTCTTATTTCGCAGCTCCTTCCTTGACTGACTCGGAAGCCGAGCTTCCTTTGAATGAAACTGAAACTACAATAACTGTTTGGTTGAAACCAGCACAGTCTCGGGGGGCTCCTGTAAGGTAAAAATTCAACCTCCCTGACTTTACCTTTCCATTGAGTTACCCAGGAGAGGGAAGACTAGCAAATAAACCTTACAGAAATCTAGAGTGGAGCCCGTAAAGAGATCTAGTGCTTAATTCTGCATGTTGGGTAGGTGCAGTGTGGTGTGGTAGGAAGTAAACACGCAGTCCCGTTTTGCAAAAAACATTGTATTGAAACAGCAATATAACAGCACAAAGAGGCCCGACGGGAAGCTTACCTGTCCGGTGCCACTTACAACTTGGCAGTGAATAGACAGCGGACAGAAGACTCAGGGATTCCGACAGCGTCTGCCACGAGGCAAAAATTGTGGCCTGGCTGGTCTAACCCAAAGAGGAAGCTTGAAGAGGTAGACATAAACCCTGTTTTTACCCTACTCCACCAGAATCTTTCTATATCGCTTCCAATGTCCCTGACAGACTTGGAAACTGTCCCTAACCTGTCCACTCCCATAAAACACGCCAACACCGGGAGCCAGGGTGTTAATTAGACTCTACTTGACCCAAGATGGCCCCCAAAGTGCAAGCATTGAATCAGATTCCTGCCTCACTGTGAAAGATGAAACCATAGAAGAACCAAATTCCTCCCATTTTCCTCCCCCATTGCCACTGTGGTTAAGTGCCACCTGAAGTGCATAATATAGACTGTACCTGCCTGCATGCACCATTCCCTCAAGGCTAGACTTGCATCTCTTGAAGCAAAGGCACATAGTCTTTGGTGCCCAGTTAGGGTCACTTCCTTTACAAACATCACTTTCCTGTTTTATTGGTCCTAACCTAAAGTTGACATCTTTTTGGAGAAAAAAAATGTATGGTTGTTTTTTTTTTTTGTGCTAAGCCTACCTTAACCTGGCTTAGCATATTCTGACAATTTGTACTGATATTAATGATTTAAGGCAGGGGTCTCCAAACTTTCCAAACAAAGGACCAGTTTACTGTCCTTCAAACTTCAGGGGGGCAGGACTAAGGCCAGTGGGAGTAGAAAATGCTCCAGTGTCAATGGAAGTAAACAATGCCATAGGCTTGAGGGTCAGTGGGAGTAAAAAAAATTACATCATTGGCATCAGTGGGAGAATTAGTTCTCCATCTCTGGTGTCAGTGGGAGGAATAGTGCCCCATTGTTGATATCAGTGAGAGCAATAGTGCTCCGACTTTGGTGTCAGTGGAAGGAATAGTGCATTGTATCAGAGGATGAAATGAGGATGAAATAGTGCCCCAAGGGCTGGATAAGCCCACGGCTGCAGTTTGGAGACTCCTGATATAAGGGATTGATTTTTGAGCAATTCCAATTATCAGTAGTTCATGCGTACCAGGTTCCTTGCAGTCTGGACAGGAACCTTACAGCAACCCAGATTATATCAGTCACCATGTGAAGAAAATTCTCAAAAAATAGTGACGACAGCCAATCAAATGCAGTAAATGTTTCCACAGCTGTCATGATACAATAGGTGGAAGGGGAGATACCACCATCCACAGTGTTTATCATGAATGGAAAAATCTATAGATTTTTTCTCGTTCAGCCTGTGGGGCTGAACAAGGGTAATTTTATCATATAAGACTTCCGTTTTATTTCACCGTTCAGCAAAGCAGTTGTGCTAACCAGCAGTGATCACAGCACACAGATGCTTTCCCAACATCCTATACACATCACACAGCCATTTAGATACAGTAATCGTATGATAAGGATATTCCGATTCCCACTAAATCTGTGAATATTTGAAGTACATTATTTTCAGCTCCAGAAACACAATTTTCAAAATCACTCTATGACTAAAGGCTGAGTGGTCCAGAGGTTACTATGGTTCTCTTATGCATATTTATCTGGATTTAATAAACCACTGAAGAGCAGCAATTAGACTTTCAGTGTTCTTCCCTCTATTGTTACTGTATGAGTCAGGCTGGAAACGGGCTGGACCAGCACTTGGTTCTTTTATACTGGTAGAACTTAAGCAGCTATTATTGCTATTACTTTAAAAAAGCTATTAGGGGCTGACGAGCTGTGACTCTACCTAAATAGCACAAGTTGTCACTTTGCAGCCATTGCTGTGTGTTTTAAAGTGGATCTGTCAGTTTTAGAATACCTTATTAATCACTTACATAAAGGTTTTTGTATATATTACAATATCCTTTTGCCAAATGTGTTATTTTCAGTTACTTATTTCCTACTACCGGTATTTTCCCCCAACTCCCTTACAAAATTTGCTTTCCCTATTACTACCTTTTCTAACTTCACTTCATTTAGGAAGCATGGAAAAGCATGAGTAAGAAGTGAAAGTGAACCTACCAGCCATTTAAGTCATGAAAGCTTTGTTCTTGAGCCCTTGTGCTCTTTCCTTCCCTTTTTTTCCCCAAATATTTGACTATCTAGGCTGAGTCAAAGCTGGCGCTGGACTCCACTCACTAACCAACACCTTATTCAATCAAAGTACCCTTGCTGGCCACAGAGGCCTTTTCAATGGTCTTAGTGTGGAGCTCAACCCATAAGTTAAGAAGGTTCAGCCCGTTGCAACACAGTGACATCATTATTAAAGCTGAAGTTTACCTAACATTTTTTTCTCTAAAGATTTAGTTACAATACTTACCTGTAATGAAGTACAGTGTGGTCCACCATGTGCATGCTGCTGGATTCTGTAGAAATCTTAACTGCAGGGCTGCCCTGCCCCTTCCTGCCGTTGAAATTTCAACACTGTGGGGGTCAACAGCTTTGGGTATCTGGTAGTGATCGACCAATATTGTTTTTTTAATGCCGATACCGATATTTTGGTCATCGGATATGGGTATCAGCTGATATCGGCCGATATTTTCAACATGAAAAAACATTTTTTTTTTCTAAAGGTACTCCTTGTGGAGGGATCTGGGGGTCTAAAAGACCCCAAACTCCTCCTCGGCACTGAAAAGCATTCAAAACGCCAAGTTTGGCTGTTTTGAATGCTGTCGGTTTTTTTAATTCGGCGCCGGGTTTTTTTACATGGAAACCGGCGCATGCGCCCTTTCGGCAGGGATACCGGCTTTCACGGGGACACATCTTCATGCTACACCGGGTCTTCTCTTCGGCGGCGGCGGTGGAGGTAGGATACCTGTCCCACTGGGTGAGCCGTGGAAGACGGCGGGAGGGGGGGGTAACGTCCCCTCCCGCTCCTTGTAATGACAGCCGAGCGGCTTCTCAGCCGCATCGGTTGTCATTACAAGTCAGCCAACCGTCGGCTATGGACACCGGTACTGGGTTGATGCCTCTAGCTGCAGGCATCGCCCCAGTACATGCACTTTCCCTAAATATCGGCAATATCGGTAACCTCAGGGGCCGATTCCGATACATCGGGGAAAGTGCATATCCGCCCCCGATATATTGGTGTTGCCGATAATCGGTCGATCTCTAGTATCTGGACACTGTAAAAGATGCCCTCTTGCTCTCTTCTCCACTGAGAAACATTCTGCAACCCAATCTGTGAATAATGGAAGAGTCTGATCAGTCACATAATTCTCCCCTCTATTAACAGATTGTGTTACAAGCAGTGTACAAAGTTACATAGTTAGTCTGGCTGAAAAAAGACACAAGCCCATCTACTTCAACCAATAGAGAGAAAAAATGTTTATATACTGTATACTGTACATTGGGGAAAATAATTATTTGATCCCCTGCAGATTTTGTACCTTTTCCCACTTTCAAAGAAATAAAGGGTCTATAATATTGATCATAAGTGTATTTTAAATGATAGAGACAGAATATCAATCACAAACCCAGAAAAAAAATAAAAAAATAAAACAAATGCTATAAATTAAGTTTCAGTTAAGAATAAGTAATTGATCCCCAAGCAAAAAATAACTTAGTACTTGGTGAAGAAGCCCGTGTTGGCAAGCACGGAGATACGACTTTCTTGTATTGGTGACCAGGTTTGCAAACATGTCAGGAGGGATTTTGGTCCACTCTTCTTTACAGATCTTCTCTAAATCCTTAAGGTTTCTTAGCTGTCGTTTGGCAACTCTAAGTTTAGGCTCCCTCCATAAATTTTCTATATGATTAAGATCTGGAGACTGGGTAGGCCACTCCATTACCTTAATGTGCTTCTTCTTGAGCCACTCCTTTGTTGCTTTTGTTGGCAGTATGTTTTGGGTCATTGTCATGCTGAAAGATCAATCCATGACCCATCTCCAGTGTTCATCCAAGATTTTACAATACACGGCCCCGTCCATTGGCCCCTCAATGCGACAAAGTCAGTCTGTACCCTTAGCAGAGAAACAGCCCCAAAGCATAATGTTTCCACCTCCATGCTTGACTGTAGGGATGGCGTTCTTAGGGTCATAGTCAGCATTTTTCTTCCTCCAAACACGGTGAGTCCTACTCCTCAAGAAGGCACATGTAGAGTCATGCCAATGAACATCTAAATTCTTCAGAGAAGGATTGGGAGAAAGTGCTGTGGTCAGATGAGACCAAAATTTAGCTCTTTGGCATTAACTTGGCTCGCCATGTTTGAAGGAAGGAAAATACTGACTATGACCCTAAGGACACAGGCTGCTTGAGAAACCCTGAGCCTGCACATCATGGGTCATACTTCATTACAGGTACGTTATGTAACTAAAGCTGTAGAAAAAAAAATGTTTTTTAGCTAAACTTCAGCTTTATAGGGATGTACAGACCACCAGCAAAAGCAAAAGTAGGCACTTGAGTATGACTGCTTTGGGTTAAAGCGGAGTTCCAGCCATTTTGTGTTCATTAAAAGTCAGCAGCTACAAAAAGTGTAGCTGCTATCTTTTATCAAACACACACTCACCTGTCCCAGGATCCAGTCATGCAGCCAGCGGGAGCCTCGGTTCTCTCCCTCTTCTCCCTGCGGAGCCAGCAACACGCTTGTGGGCACCAGGCTGTGAAAGCTTGCGGCTTCACAGCCTGGTGCGCACTGCACATGTGCGACCCGCGCTGCATTTCCTTAGTGGCCGGGCAATCTTCTCTGACCTGTGACGTGTCCCAGAAGATTGCAGGGAGGGAGGGGGAGATGAGAACTTCCACTCGAACAGCCTACGTGATCCGAGTGGAAGTAGGAGCGGGTACCTGTCTAAACCAGGTACCCCCCCCCCCCCCCATAAAAAATTACACGTATATTGCATGTCAGGGGGTCAAGAGCACCTAAAGTGGAAGTTCCACTTTTGGGTAGAACTCCGCTTTAAAAATGTCTGGCAGGCTTGTTTTACAGTTTCTAGCAGATAGGAGTCAGCTTTCCAATACCAAGAGTGTTGAATACTCTAGGTATGCCACAGTCTGTATTCTTTTAATAAAACCGTTCTACAACTCACCGTTTATGCTACTATACCACCAAATATAGATAAATTCATTTTCAGCAGGAGTTGTCTAAGAAATGGGAATGATTTCAGAGGTTCCCCTGGAATAAAAAGGTTGAGAAATGCCGTTTATATATATATATATATATATATATATATATATATATATATATATAGTTCAAATCTAGGTTGAAAAATGCATGACCAGAGGTTAGCTTTAGTGAAAGGTCAAAAACATCATATCTATATTAGCAACTGAAGCTTTATACAAAACTCAACATATTCTGTAAACCTCAAGTGTAACCTTGCCCCATACTGATTCAAAAGCAACTTTATTGGCCATCATGGCTGTCCATGACTTTAGTATCAACCGGAAAGGGGAAGTTGAAAACAAAGCTTTTGCAGGCAATGTGAGATCTGCATATAACTTCAGATGCCTAGACCTTTGTATCTAATAACTGCTTTGACTTGCAGATTGCACTGAAGATATTAAGCATTTTTTTCATCCTACATTCAATTGCATTAATAAATATATAAAAAAAGCTGTGCTTAGACTAACCTGAATAAATTAAATCAAAATAAATTCAATCATCACAATAACCTTTAATAGTAAGCTGCTAGCACATATATGTGGGATTAATAACATAAGTTGCAGAAAAATATGAAGGAAAGTGCAGCGCTATAGATTAAATAAATAAATAAATGAATAAAAAGTTCAAAGTCTCTTAAAATTCAGTTGCATTGAGGTGCACATACTACAGTCGGTCAGGCAGAAATTCAGGTAAAGCCACCACCAACACCGAACACACTGCCTCTTACCAAAAAGCCACATCAAACTGGCATAAAAGTATCCTCAAAGGTTAGAGCATCAAGCTAACGAGGAGAGAAAGTCTCCTCGTTGGAATCCAGAGGTGAAATTACCTTTAAAGTGCAAAGAGGAGATACTGATGGGATAGTACGTTCAAGCTAAAACACATTTATTAAAAGTCATGCAATTGATACACTCACATGACAACTCCTGACAACGTCATCACTGACGAAACGCGTTGGAAGAAGGTTGGACATGTGAAGTCATCACGCGCCAGGACGTAGCGGCCATCTTTCTGGTTAGAAACAATTGGTTTCTTGGAAACTTCAATGCTTTTATGCTCTGCTTAAATGTGAGTGTATCGATTGGATGACTTTTAATAAATGTGTTTTGGCTTGAACGTACTATCCCATGACTATCTCCTCTTTGCACTTTTGAGATAATTTCTCCTCTGGATTCCAACGAGGAGACTTTGTGCAATCTGAGGAATTATTATCATTGAAGTATCAGGCTTGATGCTCTAACCTTTGAGGATTCAATTGAATTGCTCTGGTTTTTGTTTATTTTAGTGAGCCATGTTTCTGTTTTCTTTAAAGCTCTGCCAGATATAGTAACTGTATATTGTATCTCTGTACTGCCTATTCTTCTCCTACTTCCCATTACATTGATACACTCACATTTAAAGAGAGCATAAAAGATTTGTAGTTTCCAAGAAACCAATTGTTTCTAACCAGAAAGATTGCTGCTATGTCCCGGCGCGCGATGACGTCACATGTCCAACCTTCTCCCAACACGTTTCGTCAGCGATGACGTTGTCAGGAGTTGTCATGTGAGTGTATCAATTGGATGACTTTTAATAAATGTGTTTTCGCTTGAACGTACTATCCCATCAGTATCTCCTCTTTGCACTTTTGAGATAATTTCACCTCTGGATTCCATGAGGAGACTTTGTGCAATCGGAGGGAGTATTATCATTGAAGAATCAGGCTTGATGCCTTTGAGGATTCAATTGAATTGCTCTGGTTTTTGTTTATTTTAATTAGCCATGTTTCTGTTTTTTATTTAAAGCTCTGCCAGATACAGTAACTATATATTGTATCTCTGTACTACCTATTCTTCTCTTACTTCCCATTACATTCATTGTTCTTTTCTCTTTTTGGTCTGGTAGTGTATACCAACTGGTAGTAAAGGAGGAACGGGCACAGAGATCTGGAAGGGCAGCTGATGCCAGTGGATGTTTTCCCGTGCCCGTGAGTTATCGAAATGCTTCAGTCATGGAATCCCCCCATTACTTTGCCGCAGAACTGAAACCTACACAGCTAGCAGCTACTCAGCCCTTTACTGTGGGAGACAACAGGACCTACAATGGCTACTGGAACCCACCTCTATCACCCATGAAAAGCTACAGTATATACTTCCAGGCCCTGAGCTCTGCCAATGGGGTACGTGCATGATGAACAATTCAAGGTATTCCAAGGTGCAGTATTGAAGTCAGTGCATTATCCCATAGGAACCAAAACCAGTTTAAGGACCAGTGGGGGCAATCTTTAGGCAGAGACTGCTACTGTGCCCATCTGTGCAATAAACTTGGATTACAGTGAAGTCATCTGCCTTTCTTTCTCTTCAGAGTTCTGTTTGCTAATATCCAAGTAGTGAAATACGAAGTCTGGCCTGGCTACTATGGGATACTACACTTTCATGTGGCATTCTTTTAATGATATGTGGTTAATTAACTTTAATTTAAGTGGAAATCCAGGCAAATGTCTAAATACCCAGTTTAAATCCTTATTCCAGATATTTTTTTATAGGAATCATTCACTCACGTTCCAGTTATTTCCTGTCCTGATAGGAAGTGAGGGAAAAAGTCCCAAATAAAGACACAGACAGCTATAAAAACCTGATGGAGGCTCTTCCCCACTCTACCAAAAACGGCACAATATTCTTGAGCAGCACAGTGGCCTAGTGGTTAGCACTCCTGTCTTGCAGTTTTAGGGTCATTGGTTCAAATCCGATGCACCATAATAACTTTATGAAGTTTGCATGTCCTTGTATTGGTTTCCAAAGACATGCTGGTAGGTTAATTGGCCCTGGTATGCATACATGTGAGGTATAGACCTCAGATTGCAAGCTCTTGTGGGCAGAGACTCATAAGAATCTACAATATACAACGTCTGTAAAACTACTGTATACATTGTGGGTGCTATATAAGGACCTATAATAATAATTTGCTTGGAGCTGTGATTTAAATGCATGTACACTATATTACCAAAAGTATTTGGACGCCTGTCTACACGCTCATGAGCTTTAATGGCATCCCAGTCTTAGTCCGTAGGGTTCATTATTGAGTTAGTCCACACTTTGCAGCTATAACAGCTTCAATTCTTCTGGGAAGGCTGTCCACAAGGTTTAGGAGTGTGTCTATGGGAATGTTTGACCATTCTTCCAGAAGTGCATTTGTGAGGTTAAGCACTGATGTTGAATGAGAAGGCCTGTCTTGCAGTTAGCGCTCTAATTCATCCTAAGTGCTGGTTCACACTGCATCGCTCCAACTTAGGGGGCGACCTGTGAAGTTGCGTGCAGCGTGACTTCGGCACGACTTGCACGGACTTCATAAAATGAATATCTATGCAAGTTGCCTCCAGGTCGCCCCGAAGTAGTACAGGACCCTTTTTCTAAGTCGCTCCTATTAGAACGGCTCCTGTACTACACAATGGGAGCGTGACGGACCGCGACTTGTCAGGCTGACAAGTCGGATCAATGTGAATGCGGTCTAAAGGTGTTCTATCGGGTTGAGGTGAGGTGCAGGCCATCAAATAATTTGATGGAGGGGGGATTATGGTGCGTGACTGTTTTTCAGGAGTTGGCCTTGGCCCCTTAGTTCCAGTGAAGGTGTCAGCATGCCAAGACATTTTCGACAATTTCATGCTCCCAACTTTGTGGGAATAGTTTGGGGATGGCCCCTTCATGTTCCAACATGACTGCACATATGTGCACAAACAAGGTCCATAAAGACATGGATGAGCAAGTTTGGGGTGGAGGAACTTGACTGGCCTGCACAGAGTCCTGACCTCAACTCGATAGAACACCTTTGGGATGAATTAGAGCAGACTGCGAGACATGCCTTCTCATCCACACCAGTGCCTGACCTCACGAAGTTTGGTCAAACATTCCCACTGACATACTTCTAAGCTTTGTGGACAGCCTTCCCAGAAGAGTTGAAGCTGTTATACCTGCAAGGGGTGGGCCAACTCAATATTAAATCCCACGGACAAAAAGCCGGATACACACTATACAACTTTTGTTGTTCAATTTCCTTTAGATTTACCTTCAACTATGTAGTGCAAGTGCCTGCTTGACTGCATATTGAAAGTGTTTAGGTTTCACTTCATATTATATGGTTTTGGTAAATCTAAAGACAATTGTATAGTGTGTATCCAGCTTGATACTGGGATGCCATTAAAGTTCATGTGCGTGTAAAGGCAGGCGTCCCAATATGTTTGGTATTATAATCTATGGTCACTCTTTTTTTAAGCTAAAGGGTATGTCATTTGGCCACTGTTGTGATTTAATGAACTCTGCCACACTGCATAGCCAAGAAGATCACTGTGCTACTTGTCTCCTGTCTACCTGTCGCGGCTTCACTACTTCCTGTTTTGACGTCACTACTTCCTGTTTTTGCGTCACTACTTCCTGTTTTGGCGTCACTATTCCCTCGCTTAGCTTTAGGTCCTGTTCGCCAAATTTTTCCGGCCTCTGCTGTCACGCTGCAGTACATGACAATAGAATTTACATTCTTCTCCAATGGTACCCATTCACATCAGTGCAGCATGGTGCAGTGCCATTTTTTAAATGGTTCAGGTGTTTCTTTGGTAGCACATAGTGCATTTTTGTTCCTATAGACTTCCAGGGGAGCACACTGAAAACGTATGTACATGCATTTTCTATGTGTTTTTGAAAGGGTTTTGTGCTTTATAAACAGTTTCCTCTTACTACAAAAATAAAAACACATGAAGCATGAAAACACATCAAAAACGTGCAAAAATCATGCTAGTGTGGCTCATGCTAGTGTGGCACTGCCCCCTAGGGGACTGCTGAGAATTGCTCCCCTGGGTTACCCATAGCAACAGTCTGTAGAAACGTATCACTTTAGATGCTTGGCTCAGACAATGAACAGTCCAGGGGATTTGGTTTTTGTGTTTTATTTAGAACTGGGATGGGAGAAGGGATGAGTGGGACACTTCAACTATGAACTATGCACAAATCTGAGGACAACTAGCTGTAGTGTGCGGCAAGGCCGCTGCTTCACCTTGTCACTGAAGTGAAGATAGATGAATATGATCCTGATTTTGTTTCTCTTCAGGATCCTAACTTAGCCCCCCCTTTCTCACTTGCTGTGTGCGCTAGCCCCTATCCACTGGAGTGGTCCCCTTCCTGGGCAGACCCCTGGTAAGCTTCCCGGTACTCACGGACACTGTTTTTCCCAAAGTTGCTCTGTCTCCAACTCCACTTGTCAGCATCCACTGGTCCTCCTGGCTCAGCAGTCAGCACCACACTTCTGGCTCACTAGGCCCACTGCCTGTGACCACCTTTCTTACAGACAGGAGGAGAACCGTTACCCTCCTCCTGGGACCTGGCTTCCCACCCAAAGACGCCCTGTCACATGTGCCCTTGGCTTTTATAACGTTTCCCAGGATGCAACACTGTTTTTGCCAACCCACTGGGATAGTTACAAAGCCTGTGTGTCATTGGCTGGGTTTCCTCCACTGTCCAACAGGCTCCCCTATTGGATACAGTGGGGGACACTCCCTCAGAAGATGAATCACACATGGACACATGCAACAGGCATAACTATTGATCAGGCTCCTCTGTTAAGCAGATGGAGCAGGCTATATTTTACCTGCTACTCCCCTGTTAAGCAGGCAGAGCAAACTACGCTCCTTCCTAGCCCCTATCTAGGAGGGTGCTACACTAGAAAAAAACATGATCACATTGCAGGACTAGTGTGAACCTAGGCTTGTTTCTTTCTGCCTCACTTTCCCGCTCATTGAACAGAGAGGATGATGATGCTGATTCTGTGTCCAATGAGCAGCCAGGAGGCGTGGAGGTGACACAGAAAGTTGCTTTGCTCAACCAGGAAATAGGCGTGTCACCCGTCTAAATAAGCACTAAGCCAAGAGTGGCTGAACTAGAATTAAAATGGTTTGGCTGTTAAAATGGTAAACATATACGTTTTCTAACTTTGTATTTAGTACCTTGCCTGGAGTTCTGCTTTAATGTGCAGGTGGTACACGCACAATCAATAGAAGGAAACAAAAGGGAAAACAAATAATGATCTGATTATAGCTGTCATTTTAGAATATGCGTGGAAATGGAATACAAACATCTCATTAGTTGTGCATTGTTACATATTTTTGCACATTGTATGTTATTATTCTGCATGCAGACACTTTTCATTAGCATTGCGGAGTTGACATGTCACTCTTTGTTAAACAGTAGCCAAAGCATAGTAGATATTGTAAATGCACCCAGCATTTCTTTGTACATGTTACACATATTTATCAGGCCGAGGGCACGGTGTCTCCTAGTATATGGTATTCTGTCAGAGCATCATATGGGAAGTGTGATGTTACACTTATCAAAAACACGACAGTAGCCTACAACAACATAAGCCTTTGTAGTATGACTAATTGACGTAGATCTTGTTGTTGAATACAAGCTAATGAGGGATCGAAGCAAAAGAACATAAGCTGTCTATGTGTCTGTGCTTAGGCTCATTAATGTTTTTGTCAAAGATACTCTGATAAAATTTTGACATTTATAGTAGACATAAGGGACAGCATATATCACGGGTTTTATTTATTTTTTTTAACCTCCTGACAGTGCTGTGCTTGTTGAAAACCTTGTATTTCCAGAACATTTAGTCCAAGTTTACACGTGTGGCGAAATTGCCATGTCTCTGAAAAGCAATCAACATTGCGCGCAGTTGCTTGAATGGGTCGTGTTTGGTGCGACCGCAGTACGTCAACCCCCCCCCGGTCCACTGCCTTTGCATATTATAATGAAAGCCTAAGTCAAACTATTTCTTAACCACCTGACCCCCCCCCCCCCACGGCACTGCCCCTCTTCACATCACCTGCTCCCCTATACATCACCCCCCACAGCACTGCTCTCCTTCACATCCCCTGCCCTACCCCCTCCACATCACCACCTCACAGCATTGCCCCATTTCTTGAATGGGTCATGTTTGGTTCGACCGCAGTACGTGAACTCCCCCATCCACTACCTTTACATCTTATATCGAAAGCCTAAATCTAACTATTCCTTAACCACTTGACCCCCCCACAGCACTACCCCTCTTCACATCACCTGCCCCCCACCCCCCTATACATCACCCCCCACAGCACTGCTCTCCTTTACATCCCCTGTTCTAGCCTCCCTCCACATCACCACCCAAAAGCATTGCCCCATTGCTTGAATGGGTCATGTTTGGTGCGACCGCAGTACGTGAACTCCCCCATCCACTACCTTTACATCTTATATTGAAAACCTAAGTCTAACTATTCCTTAACCACTTGACCCCCCCCCCCCCCCACAGCACTACCCCTCTTCACATCACCTGCCCCCCACCCCCCTATACATCACCCCCCACAGCACTGCTCTCCTTTACACCCCCTGTTCTAGCCTCCCTCCACATCACCACCCAACAGCATTGCCCCATTGCTTGAATGGGTCATGTTTGGTGCGACCGCAGTACATGAACACCCTCGTCCACTACCTTTACATCTTATATTGAAAGCCTAAGTCTAACTATTCCTTAACCACTTGATCCCCCCCACAGCACTGCCCCTCTTCACATCACCTGCTCCCCACCCCCCTATACATCACCCCCACAGCACTGCTCTCCGTCACATCCCCTGCCTCAACCCCCCTCCCCATCACCACCCCACAGCATTGCCCCCCTTCATATCACCTGCCCCCAACCCCTTCACATCACCCCTCACCACACAGCACTGCCCCTCTTCACATCACTGGCTCCCTACACATCACCGGCGCCCTTTACATCACCCCCCCCCCCACACACACACAGCGCTGCTCCCTTCACATCACTTCCCCCCACAGCACAGCCCTCCCCCCAAATCACAAATCCCTCCCCCCACAGTAGTGTGATCTGCCCTATTCACTCCCCTACAGCACTGCCCCCTTCTAAAATCACAACCCCTCCTCTTCACAGCTACCCCCCCTTTCCTCCTGTAGTGTCCTTTTCCCTCTCTCTCCTACCTTAGATCGAGCAGAGGGTGGAAGGCACGTTGCTAATATGCCGGGCGAGGGAGGCATTGGGGGTGGGTAATAGGCTGAGTGCTGGTATTAAGCTGACTTCTGGAGGCTCTGCGTTGGACGGGAGCGAGAGCTGCTGGCTTCTTTTCATATTAGCCAGCAAGTGATTGGTGGTTAGGATGCAGGACGGTCCTAACCACCAATCACTTGCTTGTTAATATGAAAAGCAGCCAGCAGCCATCACTCCCATCCAATGCAGAGCCGTGCCTCCCAAAGTCAGCTTAATACCAGCATTCAGACGATTACCCGTCCCCAATGCAGAGCCATGCCTCCCGAAGTCAGCCTAATACCAGCATTCAGACAATTACCCGCCCCCAGTGCAGAGCTGTACCTCCCTCGCCGGTCTTACAAATGCAATTTTTTGGGGAAAAAATACACTTTTTTTGAATTAAATATAAGAAAACAGTAAAGTTAGTCCAATTTCTTTCTATAATGTGAAAGAGAATGTTACACCCCCGCAGCTCACTGACACAGGGGAGAGGCTGATCTGCGGTTAGTAGTGTATGTGTATATATACATACATGTGTGTGTGTCTGTATATATACCCCTACACAGAAGTTCAGATGTCATGCCTGCCTCCAAACATGTCTACAAAAAAGCCCTATAAACGCCTGCAACAAAAAGCCAGGTGTGAAAATAGAGAAGCCACTATCCTGCTCTACTGCAATTCTAATACAAACAAACTTTTTTTTTTCTGGTTCTGGACATGCTACAGAGCTGAAACTTCACAGGTACACTTTTTGGACCCCCCAGACACTAAATCCAAAGAAATCTAATTTTTTTTTTCAATAATTTTTTCAATAATTGGCTCTCTATCAAAAATGACAATTTTTAAGAACTTTTTTTGTGTGATTAATAGTCCCTGGGGCATGACCCAGAACCCTAGGCACTTTTTAGGTGCTTTTGTTGGGTTTTAGGGCTTCAAAATGGTATTTTTTGATTACCGAAGTTCGGGTCCCATTAATTTCAATGGGGTTCTGAAATCCGGGCCGAACTTTCGGGAAGTTCGGGTGTTCTGGTCGAATCGAACTTTTCAAAAGTTCGATCGTCCCTAATAATCAGTAGTCAGGGTTTATAGGACTCTTCAGAGGTTGATGTGCAATCAGTAGAGGTGGTTTGTAGGAATATGCAGAGGCTGACCAGGGATCAGTAGCAGTAGTGAGAGTATATATGAATGGGGAAGACAATAGCTATCACTAGGCTACGTTGTTCACAATTTATTTACTTTTTGAAACTTAACTCCTGGCACCATCACTGCATTCACTTTAGAAATTAATGTAGCTGTTTATTTCTGCCCTGTAGTCACACCATGCTGGCTTTCTTCACGCAACTAAAAAACATGGCATACTTCAGAAAGTACAGCTCCCACCACCGACATTAGTGATAAAGGTACAATGGACACCAGCTCTGGTGTTACGTCTCTGTCCTGTCTATGGCTGGCCATTTAAAAAAAGGAACAGCTGCAGCATATTACAGGCAGAGTTTTATGCAAGATAACGTGTAGACCAGGGGTCTTCCAACTTTCTTAGCAGTTTACTGCCCTTCAGACATTAGGAGGGTTAGACTGTGGCCAGCGGGATTTGAAAATGCCTCAGATTTGGTGGTCAGTGGGGGTAAAATATTTACATACCACCCCTGGGCAGTGGGAGGAATAATCTCCGTCCTTGGTGTCAGTGGGAGGTATAGTGCCTCATCATTGGTATTAGTGGGAAGAATAATCCCCATCATTGGTATAAGTGGGAGGTATAGTGCCCCATCATTCATATTAGTGGGAAGAATAATCCCTATCATTGGTGTCAGTGGAAGGAATAGTGCCCCATCTGTGGTGTCAGTGAGATAAATAGTTCTCCATCTTTGGTGTAAATGGAAAGAATAGTGCCCCTTTGTTGGTGTCAGTGGGAGGAATAGTGTTGTATCAGTGGGAAGAATAGGGCCCTAAGGGCCCAATAAAGGCAAGCCAAGGGCCACAACCGAGTTTGGAGACTACTGGTGTAGATAATGGTGGAGGCATGGCATCAGTGCTAGGGTCTATCATAGCTGTAGCGCTTGACCCATCATTTTCTACGGCATGAGGAAAGCCTAAAGCTTTCAGTTGTTATGACTTATTTTACAGCACCAGCGTCACAGCAGGTGACATCAATGTGGGTGACATCAAATACCCAGCTTGAGATGAGTGGTCAATATCAGTTTTGTGAAATGAACACAAAAAGAGTAGTAGTTCACAGGGAGCTTCAGACAAAGATATTACCTTAAAGAAGAACTATCATTAGAATTTGTATTTAACAGATTTGGTCTCTATAGGGTTTATTTACTAAAGCTTTAGACTGGAGAGTGCAAAATCAGGCTCACTTCTGCATAGAAACCAACCTCAGCTTGTTCAATTAAGCTTTGACAATACAACATGGAAGCTGATTGGTTTCTATGCAGAAGTGAGCCTGATTTTGAACTCATTAGCTTTAGTAAATAAACCTCTATGGGGCAAAGCAGTGCTGTATCTTGGCCTAGGCTGATAAGGCCCAGGCCTAGGGCGGCACTTTGCAGGGGGGCAGCAAAAGGCTGCACCCGTACTGAAAAGGGTCCCCGCCGGCTTGCGCTACACTTTTAGTATAGTGCCAGTCTTATGGGGCAAATTGGGCCGGAGGGCAGGGTCCAGGAGGCAAATCAATCTGGCACCCCCCCATAAAGCGTTCATACCTGCCGATATGTTATTTAAATTAGGGGGTGCACAAGTTTAGTCAGGCCTAGGGCAGCACGAAACCTAAATACACCACTGGGGCAAAGTGTATGTAGTCATTTGTCCTATGGTTCTAAGTGCTTTCTAACCTTAGTTATGGTACCAACTTGGCCCCCATCCCCTCCTTCCGCTACAACAGACTTGAAGTAGACAGTTGATTCATAGCTGCAAATTGTTTCAGCTGTGTTCACTTTCAGAGACAAGCAACGGCAAGAGGTATGCAGAATCTGATACCCCGCTCCTGCATTCCTTTTAGGGTTGTTTGTCTTGGGAAAGTTTTCATAGCTGAGACAATCTGCAGTTATGAATCAACCTTTTCTATTAAATATGTTGTCAGATGAAAAGTGGCAACAGAAGAGGGGGGGCAGGTGGGTGCTCATAACTAAGTGGCCATTCACACTACCGCGACTTGTCAGGCGACTGGTCAGCCTGACAAGTCGCGGTCCATTGTGTGCTACGGGAACCGTTCTAATAGGAGCGACTCAAGTCACTCTGACTTAGAAAAAGGTTCCTGTACTACTTCGGGGCGACATCGGAGCGACTTGCATAGACATTTATTATATGAAGTCCGTGCAAGTCGCGCCGAAGTCACGGTGCACGCGACTTCACAGGTCGCCCCCGAAGTCGTGCCGCGTTAGTGTGAACCGGCACTAAGAGTTAAAACATGGGACAAAGGACTACATGCAATTTACCCCATAGAGGACAGAACTAAATTAAAGATTCTCGAAGTAGATTGTCTTTTTAGAAAAGAAGATGACAAATATGTGTGGGGTAATAGATCAGAGCCTTGGGGGAGACTAAACCATTTACTTGCACCCTCTGCAGTCTATGTCTACTGCTGATAGGTAGCGTATAAGATGGTACAATTTCCCCTCCATTACCATCTTGTGGTTTTTCATATAAAAGAAAGCCTTGTATGATAATATACAGAAAGGCCAGCTGCTTGTAAGCAGAAGCAGCAGGCCCCATGCCCTTCTGTTGTCTACTTTTCTCAACAACCGTCTATTCTGCTCACCTTTACTTTTCTGCTTCTGTGAATGAGAAATTGGGAAGTGAAAATTGTCATGGTGTGGTGTGAAATTACAAGCACCAGGTAATTACTTGAAATGTAAGATCAAGTGAACAGTTCTTCCTTTTCCAAGAACATTTCTGTGTACTCAAAACATAATCCAGACGCTCCGTGAAGCAGGGGCCGCCCGTTGCAAGGATAGCTTTTTCCAACACCGATAAAGCCGTCTAATGAGTTTGCACTGATTGTCTTGTTTTCTTTGGTTTTACAGGAAACGAAAATCAGCTGCGTCCGTTTGGCCTCCAAAGGTGAGACTTTTTTTATTTTTTTATATACAAGCAGAGGGGATGGTGAAATGATAGAAACATAATGGATTATATACAGTACTTCCAGCGTGGGCTTGGGCAGAGACAAATTTAAAGGGGATGTATTGTCTTATCAATGATTGTTAGATATACTTGTAAAAGTGAAGAGTTGCTGTAAAAAAAAGTCATTAATTATCAGAAATGTTTTAAATAATCTTGTTTTTTTTAAATGGTTTGTAATTGAATATGTACATAGGGCAGCCAAATGTCCCCATTTTATACTCAGTCTCTGCTTCCCCCTTTGCAATTTTACACAACAGTTTTTTGTTTTTTTTTCCCAATACAAGTCTATGGGCCTGATTTGCTAGCTTAACTAAGCACATGATTTTATATCAATGTTGTGTGGATGAGTAAAACCTATGACACAGACTATGGGCCATAGTTAAAAAAGAATTCTGAATATGACATATTTTACATAGTTTGGTCCAGCATGGAAAAATGTAACTATGCATATACTATACCTGTGGGATTCCTCTAGAACAGGAGTCTCCAAGCTTTCTAAACAGTTTACTCTCTGTCGGGCCTTAATGGGGGGCAGACCGTGGTCAGTGGGAGTAAACAATGCCTCATCATTGGTTCTAGTTTGAGGAAAAATGTTAGTATTCAAAGGGGGAATAGTGCCCCATTATTGGTGTCAGTGGGAGGAATAGGGCCCCATCATTGGTGTCAGTAGGAGGAATAGTGCCCCATCATTGGTTTCAGTGGAATGAATAGTGCCCCATCATTGGTGTCAGTAGGAGGAATAGTGCCCCATCATTGGTGTCAGTGGAATGAATAGTGCCCTATCATTGGTGTCAGTGGGAAGAATAGTGCCCCATCATTGGTGTCAGTAGGAGGAATAGTGCCCCATCATTGGTGTCAGTGGGAGGAATAGTGCCCCATCATTGGTGTCAGTGGGAAGAATAGTGCCCCATCATTGGTGTCAGTAGGAAGAATAGTGCCCCATCATTGGTGTCAGTGGGAGGAATAGTGCCCCATCATTGGTGTCAGTGGAATGAATAGTGCCCCATCATTGGTGTCAGTGGGAGGAATAGTGCCCCATCATTGGTGTCAGTAGGAGGAATAGTGCCCCATCATTGGTGTCAGTGGAATGAATAGTGCCCTATCATTGGTGTCAGTGGGAAGAATAGTGCCCCATTATTGGTGTCTGTGGGAGAAATGGTGCCCCAAGGACCAAATAAAGGCAAGCAAAGTTCCACATCTGGTCCGCAAGATCCAGTTTGGAGACCACTGCTCTAAAAACTGGAAATCACTGCAATAAAAATCGCAACTAGCTTCCAGGTCCCGTGCTGAGCTGATGCCCTTCAACATTGTGAACACAGGAGGTCTGCTGGTCAGCACGAGTGCCAATCAGAGATCGCCTTGCATTTTCTCAATGAGTGCAAAGCTTTCACTGATTGGAAGACATGGCGTAGTGATATCATGCTGTGAACCTCATCCAGTCGATAAATGCTTTGCATTAATTGAGAAATGCAAAGCATTCTCTATATGGTGCCTGCGCCAAGTGGACAACCTGCTGTGTTCAAAATGCAGCAGGCAACCCTCTTGGCACGAGACCCAGAAGCTAGTGGAGACTGCATTGAACATCAGGGTATGATCATCTTTTGAGGTTTTTGCTGGGTCAGACCTATAGCTCTACAGTCGGCAAAGCTCACGCTCATCACTGATTTTAGAGTTCTGGCTCTGATTGAGAAGCGGGCATGTCAGGCTTATGCACATCTTCCACATTGAAAGCAACTGATTTAAACCGTAAATTTTGTTGGGCTTTAAATAACGTAATCTCAACTGACCTCCCTCCCCATACTTACTATACTCCCTTTTACTTACCTAGATCAATGGGCACCCATTTAAGGAAGTGTGACCTATGCTGGGCTGGGCTACCCTCAAGTCCTCTAATTAGGTGATGGATGGTGCTGCCTAGTAGTGTACACGTTGGCTTTTCTCTAAGGCCCCCAAAAAGAAAAGCTATTGCACCTTCAAAGGAAGCCCTTTGCATCAAATTTGACACTGCTTCTTTCATTTTTAATGCAATAATTCCACTGAGTGCTGCATAATTAAAGGTGTGCTGAGAATACAGATACCGGAATTTTTAAAAACCGAAGCAGCCAAAATTTGGAGGAGCCATGCACGGCAACCAATCAGCTTCTATCTTTCATTTTTACAGCCTTATTGAACAAGCTGAAGATAGAAGATGATTGGTAGAGTGGACATTAGTACCAGGGCTTATCATATAATTATAATAAAACCAAAACGTCCCACTGACAACTAATTTTGTAAGATGTTTGCAAATGCATAGCCCGCTCTATCTCAATATCTACCAAAATGAAGCACTTAAAAATCTGAACTAACAAGCCTTGCTAAAAAAAAAAACTTCTTTGTAATTTAAATAGATGACCTGCAAAGATCTTTTTTTCCTCAACAAAGCTGAAGTTGCACTTTGAAAATTGATGTTGAAGATCGTATATGTGATATATGCCTAATAGAAGCTTCTTAACAATAAACAAACCAAAAGTGTTGGATGACAGTAGTGACCTTTAACAGCCATTAAAGAGCTTAATGTCAGTTTTTTAAATCATCTCAAGATTGTGATTTATTCCATATAGGCCAGGCAGTTCTTTTCTGGCAAAGAGGTTTTTTTTTAGATGTAAGTCCAAGGAAATACAGTAGTGCAACTGTGAAACCAATGCTGAATTTTTCCCAAGACATTCATGTACCAGCACCTAGGGTGGGTGCTGCCATAACACTATGCACATTAACGTGGAGCACACCACACAAGCGTGAACCTGGCCCTGTGGCTTTATTTCAGCAAGAGAACAGTAAGGCAAATGTTGAGAGGAGTCAGAAGACTCTTTATAGTTCAGGAAACATGAAATCATCTCTCCTTTTTTGTTTGGTGGTCTTAACCAGGGGTAGTCAGCCTTAGTGATACCAGGGCCCAGTCAATTCTTCTAAAACCTTCTATACCCCAACAGTAAAAAGAAAAAGTAGTTAGAAGGAAGAACACTCTGGATTAAGTGGTCAGTAGGAGAAAATGACTTGATTTTGGTGTAAATAGGAGGAAATATATAGGGGGCTTTGAAGTGTGCTAGGGATTCTGGATGAAACAAAGGGCTGGAAGGCTCTGGATGGGGCTGTGTGTCTCTGTAGGAGGATGGGGGTGCTAGAGGTTGTTAGGGGACCCTGCAGCAGACTTGGTGGCCTTGTGAAGGATGAGTGTTCTGGAGAGGGGGTAACTGTGCAGGGCAGGGTCTCTGAAGGGGGCTGAGAACTTTGCAGAAGCACTGTTTGATGCTGGAGGGCACTTTGGGGGATAAGGACAATGTGTGAAACTGTGGGGGGATGGAGGTTCTGCAGCAGGCTGGGGGTGCTGTTAGAGGCTGAATGGCACTGGGGTTTAAAGGGACTGTGGAGGCACTCAGGGGGCCTGAGGGCATTGTGAGGGATTTGAGAGGCACTACTCGCTTCTGTGGGATATTCTAGGGCATTTTGGGATGTTGGTGGGCACTGTGACAGTTAGGGAGCACTGTGGGAGATTAGGGGGGTCTGCAGCTGGCTTAAGGCTCTCAGGGGGCTGGGAGGCACTTGATGCTACTCTGCATCAAGTGAAACATTGATATTCAATGCCTCCTCATACTGCCTTATGGAACAGTACCTGGTGCTGAAACAATCAGCTTTGTAGAACAGGGTTCCACTGCCACTCTGTGGCCCTGGCAACACGGAGGGGACACTGTAACTGTTCTTCTTGTCTGGAAGAGGGGAGTTCGCAGCCAGGCAGCAGGCCATGGCCCAGTGTTTTAAGAACCAATGATCTGCCCTGTTAAAAAGTAGTTATACATATAATTGAACCCATTCTGCATTAGATTTACTGAAAAAATGGGGCAAGCAGCAGAGCTATTACTCAGGTGGCAGTAGGACATCATGGTGTCTAATTAGTTCTGAGACTGAAACGAACAGGGGTTCTGTTTTTATTGAATGAGCAGCAGCTTTCCCATTGTGGGGTATACTTTTAAGTATTTGAGGAATGCCTTAACCTTTTTTTGAATGCCCATATTATTAGCCCCCGCCCTTCCTAAAAGTATCATCCAACTATGAGGGATTCTATTAAATGTCCATCAATAGGTCATTGTTTGCCCCATCAATTCTTACTATGTTTTCCTCTCCTGCATGCCTGCCAATGGGATCATTCCCTTTTGCTTCTTAGCGGTTACCACCGACTATCTTCCCATCACCCGCAACCCCCCAAGCCAGCTATTCACAGGTGACTATGCGTCCTTCTGTGACGACTATTACTCTTCCTAATTGGCCCACATGGACCATGCAACCATTTGGTATTCCCATTTGTATTTGCGGATTAAATACTTTAACCTCTTCGCTGCCAGAGAAGGTTTTTTATACCTACAAGGACATTTAAGGCCTTTTTTGAAAAGTAAACTAAGGCATGACCTCCCCTTTCTTTCTCTTAAAGGGGCCTCCACACAGAATACCAACACGGTGGAGCCGGAGAAGCCAGCTGACAGTACGGTGCAGACTGCCGGGGTGATTGCAGGGATGCTGATGTTCATAATTATACTGCTTGGAGCCATGATGACCATCAAAAGAAGGTTAGCATGCAATTCATAGGTGGACTTTAATTTAGATTGTGTTAAATCTCTGGCAGAGAAGAGGTTACAACTCATTTACTGGGTGGTCAAAAAGTTCATAGAGTGACATAGAAGCAATGAATAAAAACAAATTGAGCCTATTTTTTTTCACCATGGTCTCCTTGGACTTGATTGCATTTGTCACAGATGCCACCGAGGCTCCAAGGTACAGGTTCCATTTGTAAAGAAATGTTCCTCTCAGTTCTCGAAATATGTAACGACAGAAAAAAAAAATCACTTCATTGTCAACAGAAAATTTATTTTTCACAAATTATCTGTCGGATGTTTCAGCAAAGTCGTATCTGCTGCATTGGCCCACGTTTGGTGGAAAGGTTCAATCAAATTTTCTTATATTGCATCATTGATACTGTATACTGGGTACCTATCACACCCATCATAAAATTAATTCTCACAGAAGCCTATGACCTAAACACTGTCCATTAGCCATGACATTTGGAGACAACTTGATGATAAATGTGGACCCATAAAATATGAGGCAAAGGTCACAAGTTGCTACAAATGATTCTATGAACTTAATGATCACTCTTCATCATTCAGTCGAGTTCTCTAAAATCCAACTCCCCTTTCTGATATATTTGACATTCAAACCTTTAAGAGAAACTTAATGAGCTTTGTAAAGTAGAACTACAGCCAAAAGTTTTTTTTTTTTTAGTTTTGGGTAGAGTGGTGAAGGGTTTGATCCTGTCATAGGTCCTGGGTCCCTGCTTGTGTTTTCCTTTCAATTTTTCACCAGTGACACCTGGAGCATTGTTCAAGTCCAATAAGAGTTCGGAACAAAAGGTCACACAATCCAAACTCTTTTATTATTAGTAGTAGCTCACGATAATACAAAACAGCCATTGTGTTTTGGGGCCAAAAACATCTTCTGCTGTATTAGCATTTTGCTTATTCCTGGCATCTTGTACCTTCTTCAGTGGTCCTCAACCCTGGCCTACAGGGCCCACTTACAGGCCAGGTTTGCAAGATAACTGAAATACATCCCAGGCGATATAATTTGCTGCTCAGTGATTACAGTACTCTAGTCTGCATCTCCCCAAGGTAATACTTAAAATCTGGCCTGTTAGTGGGCCCTGAGGACCGGAGTTGAGGACCACTGTTCTATATAACTGAGATTTAGTTCTAGTGATTAAGCAACCTCTAAGTTCTACCACTTACAACACCTGAGCCATGAATATGAGGAGATTATTGAAGCCTCCAAAATGTTTTGTATTATCCTGTTGTGAACTAATACTAACCCCTTCCCACCCAGCCCCAAGGCTCTTTCATAGGGTCTGTACACCTGGGGGTAGTAATCTGCAATCATGTGACAATTGTGATTGACTTTCACAGTGGGCGCATGATTGGGAGCCAGTGCCCCCAGCTACCAAACATTAGAGGGAATCTTTTCGGCAGCTTGGGCTCTGTGCTGGGGGCCATTTGCAGATGCACATACTGTATGTGTTACGTGGGTGGCAACTGGATTACAAAAATCTGGACTCTTGGACCTTTTGTTTGGCACTTTCCTTAGACTTTGTACATGTGGATCCTCAACTCTGGGTTTCCTTTTTAAGGGGTGTCCCATTGTTTGGAGAGCAGGCTCACCAGAATCACTGTGCCCTGGTATGATCTGATTTCTTAAAAATTCAAATCCAGCACCTTGTTTTCACTTGTTTGAGACCCAGGGTGGTTGTTAGCTGAGTTTCATCTTTCCCTTCTCTGGGGTCCATTTTTCTTTATACTGTTATGATAATGATTCCTGTGATTTTCCATAAGAATGTGAAAGATGCAGTCCTGAACGAGGACACAGAAATTTCACAACAATGCGCTTGTTAGAGTGGAAAAATCGTAATTAAACTTCTTAATATTCTCTATTCTATCCAAAACTAAAACAAGGCAGATTTCTCTTTATAGTATATATTACAAATATTAGCCTATATATTGCACTCTTTTGCTTCATAGGCTCGAAAATGTATCAATTTATTTTTTGCCGGAAGTGTTCTTGCTTGTTGCTTGAGTCTATAGAATGTTGGTGTTATTACAGAATTGCTCGGAGCTTCTATAAACATTCTATAGACACAGCTGCCTCTATATCTTTTGTAACAATCAAATGTAAGCAACTCCTGTTGTTGAATATGGTGGATACTTTAAAGTAACACCCGCCATGAGAAAAATATGGAGGCTGACCTCTATCGGAAAATACAAGTTGACTAGCTTTTGCACCAGTTCTATTACTTTCTGAATCACTAACTTAAACCAGATGAGGATAGTCCAACAAAAGTCAGAAGTCTTTATCTGCAGCTGTTCCAGCTTGGTGACTCGAAGCAGAAGGGTCATCATGACAGCCAGGCTAATAGCACTTTCATAAGGAGAGGCCAGGTTCTCTGTTTTTCATGACAGGTTTCCTTTGGGTTTGTATACACTGCAGTCCCAGCGTTCAGGGTGCATGCTCATTTACATGTGTTCTTAATGTGTTTGTAGTGCATGTTGGCCATTTTGAATTGCAATAACATGCATTTGTGATGCATTCATGTGCGCAAAAAAACCAGCGCGCTTTACTTTTTTTAAAACCATGTGAAAGCGCCACAGTGGTGTAAACTAAACTCATTAAAATACATTAATTTTTTTGCATTTGTACTGCGCTTAAAAATGAGCTTGGCTGCATATGGTATAAACGAGCCCTTAAGCCTGTACACACAGGGAGACAGATAAAAAGCTGATTTTGCTTCCAGGCCTTAAAATGTCATATATATCAGAAACGTGGAGTAATGCTTTAAAGGATCAATAAACCTAAAAACAAATTAGAGTTAAAACAGAAGTAATAACTGCAGAAATATATGTAAAAGATTTCATAGCTTACCAGAACATGTCGTATTTAATAAAATTGATACATGCAAGGGTTGTATTTCCCAATAAATGACACTTCAGAGGCATTTCACAAGTTCTGTTAAGTTATAAAGATGTATGCAATTCTTTTGTTCAACCTGTTTTGCTTCTAGCACTTAAATATGGTGTTTTCAGAGGCCTCATTTACATAAGGCCTGTAGATGGTGAATGGGTCATGTGTTTAGGTGGTCTGAGTCACCGTTGCCGTGTGCAGGCAGCCTGTGTAAGTGTATGGAGCCACATTGGCTATATAAACATGGCCGCACATCCTAAAAGCATAAGTTTCCATTCGGGGGCCACTCACTCGGACCCCCACACCTGTCACATCGGAAAGAGTGATTGTGTCTGTGTTGCCACTGTGTCTCTATACACTTGGGCTGCCTGCATCAAGCCACATAAACACCCATTCACTGTTTATGGGCCTCAGCCATGTGATTGAGGCCTAAATATTAGCAGTTTTCTCAACTGTCTTTGATCCATTTTATCATTTTCTGTATCCACTTTGTTTGTGTTATTTTTACTGTTTATGTTGTAAGGTGTACCTCCTGTCTTCTCACTTTATGTGAATTCGTCCCCACCTTGTCTTCCCTCAGGGAGCGATGTGATAACGGTTGTATGTTCATGTTGGTATGAAAACACGAGCCGCACAAGTAAAACATCTGCTATGTTTGTGTGTAATCTATATGCAGAGTATCACCTAAAGCGTAAGAGTTCCCGTCTCCCTACATTGCAATAGAAAAACCACAAGAAGATTTTGTAGATCTCGCAATAGAAAAGCCAAGGGAATATAAACATATTTGAGATATTTTACTGGGAGACATGCTGCATGCCAACATTTTACACAGGACACACATGTTTACATCAGCCTTGTAGTTTGAGGGCCTATCAAAATCTATTTAAAGCAACACTAAACTCTGGTTTTAAAAATAATTATATTCAAGTATGTGTTTGTAACTTCAAAAAGTATTTTCCATTGCTCTCTGCCCCCTCCAAATTCCTTCCTTTTTTTTTACTGCTGTGATCCGACTTCCTGTTAGAAGGTGGCTATGTCCATTCTCAATAGTCCCACTGTATGTATGGAACGTAGACACCCTCTACACTTTGTAGTGTGTTTAGACAGCTCAAAAGATATCCAAACCCAAAAACCAAAGTTTGCTTGTACCTGATTGAAGTGATTATACCTTAACCATATTCACCTTATTTATATAAAAAAAGGTGCATATAAATATGCACAAGCGGCGATAGTACTCAAACTGTCAAAGATCGAGTGATATAAACCTATTTGGCATAGGTACAATAATCAAATGAATGACCAATATAGTATATGAATGCATAAAACATCACTAAAAGCATAATTAAAAAAACAGAGTCCGTGCAATAGAAAGTCCATCACCAGCAGTATTCCATGTGGGTATGTAAATACAATATTCCACGTATAGCGCTGCCCGGTGTATACCTCCACCTCACCACTCGTGGGACACCTGAGTGAATACGCTTACCAGATGGCTTATAGATTAAAGCCCGTAGAAATAATCTGGCCTGGACTCTCACACCAATCCGATCTCTGAAGGAGCCGATCGTGACTAAGATAATCTCCACAACGATGTGGTGCATAAGGAGGGAGCAAAGACACACATAGGGCAATACTGTTTGGAAACAAGTATGTACCTTTATTAAACACTCCCCCCTCACCCATTACACTCACATCAAGTCAGATAAGAAACAGCATGTATAAATCAATATGGCATTACAGTCTCTGCCGACCGCCTACCGGACTCCCGCTTGCTTGTCAGCGTCCCGGAAGCTCCGGACCTCGAGGTCCAACAGGACGCTGCGGACATATGGAGCGGCCGTGTGAAAGGTCCCTAAGTGTAGCTGTAAAGTGAAAAAGTGCATATAATTCGTATATATCGGTATCACAATAAAATTAATAAATAACAATGTGCAAACCACTGCTTAAGAGCATAAATACATAAATATAAATAAATTGCTTAAGAGCATAAATACATAAATATAGTGGATAAAAAGGTATAACATTTCTACGGTTCCTCATTCAAATGTTAGAATGAATGAATATAATCCATGAATTAAAGATATAAAGATGAGTGGTAAGCCCAACACCGGCACAGGTAAGAACAGCCAAGTATTAAACGGTGTTACACAATCATTTGTAAGCCTAATTATTATTTTTTAAGGTTATCCCCAAAGATTTGAAATCCAGTGCTCTGGAAAGGCGATATAGGTCCCAGTGGGCTGGGACCATCTGGTGAGCATTTAAAGGTGGATTGCCCCACAAGGTGGAGAAAAGCTTACTATCTTCAGTCACGATGTTGGGCTTACCACTCATCTTTATATCTATAATTCATGGACTATATTCATTTAATCTAACATTTGTATGAGGAACCGTAGAAATGTTATACGTTTTTATCCACTATATTTATGTATTTATGCACTTAAGCACTTTTTTTTTTTGCACAGCGGTTATTTATTAATTTTATTGTGATACCGATATATATTATTATTATTATTATTATTATTATACAGGATTTATATAGCGCCAACAGTTTGCGCAGCGCTTTACAATGTGAAGGAAGACAATACAGTTACAATACAGTTCAAAACAGGAGGAACTAGAGGGCCCTGCTCGTTAGAGCTTACAATCTAGAAGAAGATATATATGAATTATATGCACTTTTTTACTTTACAGCTACACTTATAGTGTTGCAGATCCCCTTCTATGGAGAGGTAGTCCATAGGAGATTGTTACATACTATCACCTTTATGTTAGAATTTTACGGTTAAACAAACAGCGTCACACTTTATATAATTTTTTTTTCAGTTTGAATCTCAAATTCCCCCCTGTGCAACAGATACTTCACACCAAATTTGATTTGTGTGTGTTATGCTTTTTGTGAATCGACTCTACCAATCCACCACGTGAGAAAATCACTCTCCAGGTTAAGTTGCCTCTCATATTTAAATGATAGGCAAATATAGCTCACAAGATGTCACCTCCATTCAGTAATAGGCTCTCCAAGGTCTTGTCCTATTTAAGGAGTCCCCAAGCAGACCGCATCTAAAGAAAGAAGACTCTGATGGTTTAATACCATCACTCAATCACATTTAATAAACCCAGTAAACACATACTCACAAAACAATATAAAATGTATTGCCCATCAATCATCCACAATGTACCGTCTAACTCCATTATGTCAAACTCTCATCCTCACCACAGTGCCAAACAGTTGGATTTTTTTTAACCCAGCTGTCCAACTCCAAGAGCTCAGGCATGTCACTTGCGGAATGGGGACTAACATCACTTCTGGTTACCATGCAGTCCGACCCTAACGTTTTGTCCTTACGACTTTTTTTAAAGGGCTTTTGGAAAGTGAGTGATAGTAACTAAGATGAACCTGTGTTACCTAAAGTGGTATTAAACCCAAAAGTGGACATTTATTATAAGACAGCTTACCAATTCTTAGATGTGATGCCTGCATTTTTTTTTTTTTTTTGGCTTTCTTTCTTCTGTTTTCATCTGGTGATGCAGCCAATAAGGCTGGGTTCACATATATGCAAATTGGATGCAGGTTTCCCCGTATACAATTCACATGACAAGCGAGTGTGACCGGCTCTCAATGAAGCCGATTCGCACACGTCCGGGATGGCCCCGGTCCGGATTGCAGAAGGGTCCTGTGTGTCTTTGGGTCCGGTTCAGGTGCAAATTGAGGGAAAAAGTTGGACCTGAATTACACCTGAACTGGTGAAGAGACGCACACCAAGCCCCAGGCACGAACTTGTGGTAGTACATATGTGAACCCGGCCTAAAGGCCCGTACACACGTGCAGATTGTCGGCCGAAAAGATTCGGCCGACGACCGATCGGCCGATTTTCGGCTTGTTAGTATGATGCTTCCGACAGCCGACAGCGCACTTTCGGCCGAACAGAATCTGTCGTGCAAGCATTAAAATTTTTGTATGCCGACACCAGAACGGCCGATTGTTCGCAGTCAGTACAGAATTCGGCCGACAGACAACAGATTTGCAAGACTGGGCATGCTCAGAGAAGAAAAAAGACAAGGAAAGTTAACCATCACATGACATCACTTCTGCAGTCGGCTGTTGTTGGCCGACAAAATTCGTGTGCAGTCTTTTGCAGTTTTCAACAGACACGACAGCCCTGGACAAAAGACGGCCGATCATTCGGCCGACAATCGGTACGTGTGTACGGGGCTTAAGTCTGTTGTCTGTTGTCTTTCAAAAGAATAGGCTCCCTTCAGGATGTATAAATTTACGGGGAAGAGACAAACTATTTAACACTGGCAGGGTTGCTTACAATGATCCACATTTATGCATGTAAAACCTTTATCCCAAATGGAAAAAACTGCTGATTATAAAGTGTGGTCTGAAGTTTGCCTTCAATTTGTTAGTGTATTTAAATCTACTAGTACATCTAATGCTCCCCTCCACCCAGACTGGCAATGCTGCTGTCCAAATGTGCCCCCTTTGCTCCTTCATTCAGAATGGAGGCACTCTAATACAGTGTGTGTTATGGCTAGATCACCAGGTGAAAACGGACGAAAAAAGCCTAAAGATTAAAACGAATACAGCCATCACATCTAATGATTGGAAAGCTGCAATGTTACAGTTTTGGTTTTGGGTTTAACATTGCTTTAATCAGGTGCAAGAGAAATTTAAAAAAAGGCTTTTGGCTAGTAACAACCAACAAAAATTCATCTTTTCTACTAAACTCAGTGCAAATTCTCTTTGATAAATGAATAGACTGTAATCCTTTAGTAAATCAACCCTATTGCATTCACGTTTTCCTTCAAGTAGAATTGAAGACAATATCTTTTTTTTAAATTTTGGATAGAGTAAGAAAGCATTTTATCCTGCGTATACTTGCGTAAAGCCGTGCACAGGCGGGCAACCCTGAACTCCCTGGTTCAGGGTTGCAATTTGTAGCAGTTCTGTAATTTTTTATCACTACTTTAGTAAGTAAAAATGCACAATTCCCTATAAAAACTTAAAAGTCTTAATTGCACATAGGCTATAAAAATGTACTGAAAATACTGTAAATATGTCGTTTATACTGCCTCCATGATCTCACTGTGTTTTCATCATGTTACCTGTGCATTGGCCATCTATTCATCAGATTCAGCTAGAAGAATTTCCACACTGTTTATTGGGCCTCATTATTAGCATATATATCTGTGATTGTCAGCATTTCTGTATGAAGAGGATAGTGGATGTCGTGTATCTCTGTCACTTTATGTTATGGGAATTATAATGAATTTATAGGATCCAGGGAGGAGCAGAGCAGAAGCCAGCAGTTATATGATAATGTGTGGTAGAAAGAGAAGTATACAATATATTATACAGCATTAGGAGAAGATAGAAAGGCAGAGCTAGATATCTCCTGGGCCTACAGCAAACACGGGAAATTGTAGTAAAAAATGACATCCTAATTCCGAAACCTGTATTGGGTGTACATTGAAGGAGTGAAATGTTGCATAGCCTCTTAAAAAAAAGTGGACCTATCAGTAACTTTATAAGGCTGCGCGAATACATTTTTGACACATTACAATATACAGCAAATGTATTATGAACACAGTTGCTTTTATGACAACAGCGAGCAACAGGTCAATGCTAAACCCGGCCCCTGCAGCATTTTATACTTACCGCTCCTTCACTCCCCCACAGCTTTTTATTACTGCTGAGCGTGAGGAGAGGAACACGTGTAAATTAAACCCAGTTAGAGGTTACATACCAGCCAAGGCTGAGACTGGAATTAAGTTGAGTGCCTGGGACTAGAGTTGACTTGGAAATTTACACTGAGCTGAAACTAGGATTGACATGGAGACTGAAATTGATTCGGACTCTACACAGGGCTGAGACTGGAACTGACTCGGACTTTACACAGGGCTGAGACTGGAACTGACTCGGACTTTACACAGGGCTGAGACTGAGATTGACTCGCACTTTAGACAGGGCTGAGACTGAGATTGACTCGCACTTTAGACAGGACTGAGACTGAGATTGACTCGGACTTTACACAGGGCTGAGACTGAGTTTGACTCGGACTTTACACAGGGCTGAGACTGAGATTGACTCGCACTTTAGACAGGGCTGAGACTGAGATTGACTTGGACTTTACACAGGGCTGAGACTGAGTTTGACTCGGACTTTACACAGGGCTGAGACTGAGATTGACTCGGACTTTACACAGGGCTGAGACTGAGATTGACTCGCACTTTAGACAGGGCTGAGACTGAGATTGACTCGGTTCTTACACAGGGCTGAAACTGGATTTGACTTGGAGTTTTACACAAGGCTGAGACTAGGGTTAACTTGGAGACTAAGATCGATTCTACTTAGAGTTGACTTGGATTTTAGAGAGGTCTGAGACTGGCTGGGAGTTTTACACTGATCTGAGACTAGGATTGACGTGGAACATGAGACTGATTCAGACTCTGCACATGGCTGAGACTGGGGTTGAGTCCTTGTACAGGGCTGACACTGAGATTGACTCTGTCCTTACACAGGGCTGGGACTGAGATTGACTCTGTCCTTACACAGAGCTGGGACTGAGATTAACTCTGTCCTTTCACAGGGCTGAGATTGGGATTGAATCAAATTTTACACAGGGCTGAGACAGGTATTGACTTGGAGTTTTACACAAGGCTGAGACCTTATACAAGGCTGAGACTGGGATTACCTTGCAGACTGAGATCGATTCGGACTCTATACAGGGCTGAGACTGGGATTGACTGGGTCCTTGCACAGGGCTGAGACTGGGACTGACTTAGACTTTACACAAGACTAAGACTGGATTGACTCGGACCTTACACATGGCAGAGACTGGGATTGACTCGGACTTTACACAGAGCTGAGACTGAGATTGACTCGCTCCCTACACAGGGCACAGACAGGTATTTTCTTGGAGTTTTACACAAGGTTGAGACTGAGATTGACTCTGACTTTACACTAGGCTGAGACTGAGGTTGACTCGCTTCTTACACAGGGCGCAGACAGGGATTTACTTGGAGTTTTACACAAGGTTGAGACTGAGATTGACTCTGACTTTATGCTAGGCTGAGACTGGGATTGACTCGGACTTTAGATAGGACCGAGACAGGGATTAGTTTGGAGTTTACACAAGGATGGGATTGACTCTGATCTTACACAGGGCGAGAATAAAATTGTCCCAGACCCTACACAGGGCTAAGACTGTGATCGTTCTGAAGTTTACTTAGGGATAAGACTGGAAGTGTCTAAAAGAACACTCAGGTCTGAGACTGGGAGTGATTCAGAGATTACACATGGCCGAGACTGGGGTTTTGTAGGAGTTTGCACAGGGCTGAGACTGGAATTTTCTCAGCGCTTACACAAGGCGGAAACTAGGAGTGTTAAAGCTTACACATGGCTGATGTCTTCCAACCTACTCTCATGTATTGGCACTAATACCTAAACTGCCAATTTTCAAGTACCAGTATTGTTATGTAGGAGGAAGGGAGTGAGTCACATGATCTAATATACCCAGAAGTACTTGTATTTCCTTTCAGCTGCCTGTGGGGGAATGGAGGGATGTTAATGCAAGGAAGACGGTTGCTGGGCATTAACCTCCCTGGCGGTAATCCAGAGTGAGGCTAGGGGTTCATTTTCAGTACCAAAAGCAGTAACCGCGAGCCACACTCAGGGATACCCTGCAGGGAAACTTACCTTGTCCCTACGATCCCCTGATTTTCTTCGGCCGATGCCGGAAGTTCCCTTCCTGGCGAGGGGGGGGCGAAACCAGGCAGGAAAATTCAAAAAAATAAACAAAACATCACATAAAAGATTGTAATCTGTTAGGATTACATTATTGCATCAAACCATTTCACCTCCGTTTTATCCCTAGTGTTTGTCCAGTGCCCTGCCTGCACTTTTAGGCCCCTTTCACACTGTGGAGTCCGTCGGCGGACTCCGTTTTTCTCAGCGGGGGATCGATCCGCCGATCCCCCTCTGAGCAGGCATATGGCAGCTGTGTCTCCGCGCTGTGTGGAGGCACAGCTGTCAGGTCCCGCTGTTCTCTATGGGGGAATCGGATGGGAACGGACCGTCTGTCCGTTCTCGTCCGATCCCATCTGATCCGCTGGATGGATGGAAAATAGGGTTTCCATCCATCCAGATTTGACGTATCGGATCGGATGTCAGCGGACATGTCTCCACTGACATCCAATGCCCCATAGAGATACATGGGGCGTCCGTTCAGATCCGCAAAAAAAACTAACAGGCGGATCTGAACGGTCCGCCTGTGTGAAAGGGGCCTTATTGTTTTATTCCTTTTATTTTAATAATAATTTTTATTAATAATGTATTACTTTATGAATTTATTAATTTATTTATTTATGAATTTATGAATAATTTATCAATCATTTTTAATCACTTTTACGGTTTTATTCCTAAGAATTACAGGCCCACAATATAAAACAACAGATTTCCATGCAAAACAATGTACTGCTTTGACATTCAAAAATACTGACATAATCTGACTGCCAGGGAGGTTAAAGAGAACCTGTTGCTTTGCCCTGCTTTGGCAAATCACAAATTTACTTAAAAAAGAAAAAACAATCCTTGAGATTGTGTCAAATGACTTTGCCAAGGCATGAGAGAAGCACTTTTGGATAATCATGTCATCAGTCTTCTGTAGACAGTAAGTGCCGGTTCACATTTCTGCGATGCGGGAAGGCTGCGAATATACAGCGTGTTCCCGCATCGCATACGCACCCCTGGCAGTTCACACTGCGATATGCGATACACTGGGGGTGTCAATTAAAAGTTAACGACACCCCCAGATCAGATCGCATATCGCAGTGCGATCTGAAAGTTCGCACAGAATCGGATCGCACTAGTGTGAACCACCATGCGATCCGATTCTGCTGCGGACCAAAAAAAGGGTCCTGTGCGAGTTAGGTGCGATTGCGGTGCAAATTCAGCCATGCAAACTGTATGGCTGAATTTGCACCGCACAGAGATCGCATGTGATATTACACGTGTATTACATGCGATCTCTGTGATCGCACAAATGTGAACCGGTGTAAATTTAAAAAACCCTACCCCCTGAAAATTCTCTACCCTCGTCACTTCCTGTGCACATACATCATTGAACAGCTGAGCAGCTTCCCACTGCGCATGCTCACAGCTGCGGAGGGTAGGGAATTTTCATGGGGTATTGTTTTTTAACGTTACACCGCATCAGCTGTTGCCGCACATACATCAAATCATCTCTGCTCCAACATAAAGTCATCTCCGCTCCAACCCCTCAGACTTCCCTGCGGGCGCGCGTCATTTATCAGCAGGTGCGGCGTCCCACATGATCTCGGCTCCGTGATTTATATTTTTATAGACCCGCCGCCGCTTTTACATTTTGGAGCCGAGATCAGGGAAGTCTGAGGGGTTGGAGCGGAGATGACTTAATGTTGGAGCGGAGATGATTTGATGTATGCGCAGCAACAGCTGATGAGGTGTAACGTTAAAAAACACTACCCCGTGAAAATCCCCTACCCTCCGCAGCTGTGAGCATGCGCAGTGGGAAGCGGCTCAGCTGTTGAATGACGTATGTGCACAGGAAGTGACGAGGGTAGGGAATTTTCACGGAACACCGGCACTAAGGCTTCATTCACATGTCAGCGTATCGATCGCAGGCAGAATCACCGCAATCCGGAAATCATTGCAAATCGCGGGACGCCTGTGCGTTGCCCGTGATTTGCAATAGCACCCCAAACGCTATGCGATGTTGCCGCGATTTGCGCCGGCCTAATCTCAGTAACATCGCGCAAAAAAAATCGTGGGACGCATGACGCCCCAAAGAAGCTCTTGTACCTTTTTTGGGCATCATGCCTCCCGCGATTTTGTTTGCGCAATGTTACCGCGATTCGGCAGGCGCAAATCGCGGCAACATCGCACAGCGTTTGGGGTGCTATTGCAAATCACGGGCAACGCACAGGCGTCCCGCGATTTGCAATGATTTCCGGATCGCGGTGATTCTGCCCGCGATCGATATGCTGACACGTGAACGTAGCCTAAGAAAGCATTTCTTCACTTTTCCTCCCCTAACGATTACTAGGATTGTTATAACAATTCAACTTTCTACCAACTTAAGATCTAAGATACTGAAAGATAAGATACAGCTGCATCAGCGGTTATCTGTGTTACACAATATGTATATATACAGCCCAGAATATAAAGACGATTGCACAAGCACCAAATCAGCATGCATGCACTTAACGTAAAACACTGCACGTGATATAAAGTCCACTTCATGCTCTATTGATGACACTGATGTGCCATGTATGAGCTGTGACATCTCTCCGATCATGTCTCTCTGCTACATCAGATGAATTTCATATGAGGAGCTGTTAAGAAGTTATCAATCAGATAGTTGCAGTCCATGCTGGCAGAGCCCCCATTCCTACCTACATCCATACTTGTGTCATACTCTGTTTGAAGTAAACAAGATAGAACTCTCTGAAGCCGTCTCAAAGATTCTTTGAACATCATTGACAGGGATCCTGCTGTGTACAGATGCCATGATGAATGGAGATAGATGCATATAGGACAGACTTAAAATATCAATTAATAATCAGTTAAAAGCTCCATTGGTATACTTAATTATATAGGCACTATCCAGATGGGACTGAACAGAGTTGGTTTGTGAAGGTATAGAAGTGGGGTCCCTATGGGTAATCTACACTGATCAGCCATAACTTTATGACAGCCCATCATAACCCATGGAAGAATGGACTCTACTGGACCTCTGAAGGTATGCTGTGGTATCTGGCACCAAGCCGATCTTTAAAGTCCTGTAAGCTGCGAGGTGGGGCTTTCATGAAGGGCCGCTGCTAAGGCAGTACAGGCAGCCCCCCTGTACTGGGCCCAGACCTTGTCAGTTCAAAAGGGGGGCTCGGGCACCTGTCAAACGGGAGGGCCAGCAGTACTGATACATTGCTGATATGTGTGACTATTGCGCAGTGCTTCTACTTCTTTTCTTCCTCCGGCTGCATTGCATTGTTCTAGTATGTATGCCCCCTTGCCCTTGCTGTCTGGGACCCCAGTATGCCCTTTTCCCCTGCAGTTCCGCCATTTTCCCTCCTCTCCTCTCCTGCCAGCAGTGGTTGGGCACACAGGTGGGTTATTTCAGCATAGCAAGCAGGGGGTACCAATTGCTCACTGTGGGGTGCAGCTATTGCCTTCTAGCCGCTGTTCACTTGAATGAGTCTTGTTCAATGGGGGTTGAATGTTGGTAAAAATATAAAAATTTGATATTTTCGTAGGAGGGGGGCCCTGTCAGTTTGGCTGTACGGGGCCCTGTGATTTCTATCAGCAGCCCTGCTTTCATGGATCAGACTTGGTCTTCCATTACATCCAACAAATGTTCAAATAGATTGAGATCTGGAGAATGTGGAAGCCAAGTCAACAACTTGAATTCGATATTGCTCAAACCATAATTAAATTCATCAGACCAGGCCACCTTCTTCCATTGCTCCATGGTACAGTTCTGATGCTAACATGTCCATTGTAGGCAATTTTAGCTGTGGACAACATGGTCTCCGTGACCTTTCTGAAGGGTCAACATGGGCACCCTGACCGGTCTGCGGCTGCGCAGTCCCATGTGCAACAAACTGGGATCCACTATGTGTTCTGACACCTTTCTATCGGAACCAGCATGAACTTTTTCAGCAATTTTAGCTACAGTAGCTCGTCTATTGGATTAGACTGCAGCCAGCCATAATTCCCCATGTGCTTAAGTGATTCCTGGCCACCAATGACCATGCCGTCCATTCACCAGTTTACCTTCATTGGACCACTTTTAGTAGGTCTTGATCACTCCGACAGAAACATCCCACAAGAGCTTCATTTTTGGAGATGCTCCCACCCAGTTGCCTAGCCATTACAATTTAGCCTTTGTCAAAATAACTGAAATCCTTATGCTTGCCCATTTTTTCTTCTTTCAACACATCAACCTCAGGGACAACATGTTCACTCCCCCCCCCCCCCCCCCCCAGTTTCAGATGCCATTGTAACAAGATAATCAATATCATTCACTTTACCTGTCAGTAGTCATAATGTTATGGCTGATTGGTGTATTTTACCCACAGGTGATTATATTATTTCTTCTGAAAATAGGTGCTGAATATATTGTTTGAGATCTATAGCATACCGTAGCTACTGGGGATATAAGTTTATTCAAAGCTCCTCACCCTTGAATTATCTTAAAGGAAAGATGCCATGGGGAAACTATGGAGGCTTTTGTTGATATCCCCTTCTGAAAATACTAGTTGTCTGGCTGTCATCCTAACCCCGTTGCTTCAATTATTGAGTAACTGACCCAAATAAGTATATTAAGGACTTCATTCTTTTCTACAATTGACTTGATCGGCATGATTGTTTCAGGTCAGGGATGCAGCGAGGGTCAAAGTCAAAGGGCCAAGATAACAGCTAGGCAATTGGCATTTTCAAACATAATTCAGCTGATATGTTCATTTCATAACAGGTTTCCTTTAACTACTTTCAAAGACCAGGCCCTATTTTGCGATTCGGCACTGCTTGACTTTAACGGACAATTGCGCGGTCCTGCAACGCTGTACCTAAACGAAATTGACATACTTTTTTCCCACAAATAGAGCTTTTTTTTGGTGGTATTTGATCACCTGTGCGATTTTTATTTTTTGCGCTATAAACAAAAAAAGAGCAACAATTCTGAAAAAATAACAATATTTTTAAAATTTTTTATATGAAATTCTCAAAAAAAATGTAAAAATCTAAATTTTTTAACATTTTAGGCCAATTTGTTTTCTGCTACATATTTTCGGTAAAAAAAATAGCAATAAGAGTATTTTAATTGGTTTGCGCAAAAGTTATTGCGTTTACTAACTACGGGAAAGATTTATGTCATTTTTATTGTTTTTTTTTTTACTAGCAATGGCGGCAGTCTGCGATTTTTTTTTTTGCGGGACTGTGACATTGGGGTGGACAGATGAGACCCCTAACTAACGTTTTTGACACTTTTGGGGGTACCAGTGACATTACTACAGTAATCAGTGCTAAAAATATGCACTGTTAATGTACAAATGACAATGGCAGGGAAGGGGTTAACTGGACTGGTGATCAAGGGGTTAAATGTGTCCCTAGGGGCGTGATTCTAACTGTCAGGGGGGGTGGCTTGTGAAGTAATCACAGAGACATGTGATCCTATATAGCAGGATCACATAGCCTCTGTGATCACTTCAGGGAGAATGACAGACGGCTGTTTTTACATCAGCCGTCTGTCTTTCTCCCTCAGCTGTGGGAGATCGCGAGTGGCCGGTCACACGCGCTGGCTCCCTGGCTGAGGAGCGGGGGCGGGAGCGCTCGTCCCCTAGAGTCTCCTGAGCGAGCGACGTAGTACTACGTCGCTTTGCCCAGGAGCGGCTGCCTGCCGCAGTAAAACGGTGGTCGTTAAGTGGTTAAAGACAATGCAGCTTTAAAGATCTGTCCCAATCGGCAACCATAGCATTACACCATAAAAGCTATTTTTAAAGCAGAACTGTACTGATAAGGGCCCCCAGTGTACTTGCTATATTAGCAAACTTGCCTGGTTCATACCAGATGCAGTCCAGTTTGCATTTTTATTCTGCATGAAAAACGCATGTACAGTGTATAACATGGCCTTAGTTCACACCAGTGCAATGCGTTCCAGTGCAGTCAACAAAAATAGAACATGTTGCATATTTTCTGTATGGAATTTTTCTGGAATGCAGCAAAATACATAAAAAACGCACCAGAATGCACATGTCCTTAGCTGTCCTCAACTGAGATGAGGAAAAAAGAGGGTAAAAAACGCACTGTAACTCATAAAAAAAAAACATGAAAAATGCATTGGAATGCATCAAAAACGTGCATGCATAAAAATATCCGGAACACAAAAAATGGTGGTGTTAACTAGTGCTGCCGTCTTTTTTAGTTCTTCTTATGGGTCCATAGTCTTCAGTCTTTAGTCACTGGAATGTGTGTCAGTCATTGTACAATTAGAAAAAAGAAATAATAGCAGGAAGAAAAAGAGATTTTATGGCAGGAGAGACATGAAGGGTCTTTTCTGCCTCTACCTGAAAGAATTTTGAAAAGAAAAGTTTATCTCTGCTTTAACAAAGTAAATCATGTGCATAAACTACGTGACTGCCCTGATTTTTGATAAATGCCATTGCTGCTTGGATAAGTCACTTATTGCACAGCTAGATAGTCCTTGGGCCCCCTATGCTCCTGGGCCCCATAGCTATTACCTGCTCTGCCATAACTGTAGTTACACTTTTGATTACTATGTTTATTAAAATGAAAGAGGAGGAAAATAGGGTGGGGGTTGCTGAACATTATAAAAAGTGAACTATGTGGCAGCATGCAACTAAAATATTTGACAGCAGGAAAAATGAAGTCTTTATGTATTTTTTAATACAAGAAACTGGCTGTGTAAATTGTTAGAACAGAAGAAAATAAAGGGTGATTGTACTGAAAAAAAGATCACTGACAGAAGTAATATGAGTGCTAGCTGTGTATTATAGTTAGGAGTAATTAGTTTTACTATATTATTACTGTATAATGAGTACAGTAATGCGAAGGAGTAAAATGAGAGTGAACCATGGCTGTGTGCTTGTCATTGGTAAAGAATAGGAGTATAAGATAGCTGAATAAAAAATTATATATATATATATATATATATATATATATATATATATATATATATATATATATATATATATATATACACTGCTCAAAAAAATTAGAGGAGCACTTTTTAATCAGAGTATAGCATCAAGTCAATTAAACTCCTGGGATATTGATCTGGTCAGTTAAGTAGCAGAGGCTGTTGGTGTTAATTAAATTAACCACAGGTGAACTAGATGGGCAACAATGAGACAACCTCCAAAACAGGAATGGTTTTACTGGTGGAGGCCACTGACATTTTTTTCCCTACTCATCCTTTCTGACTGTTTTTCACTAGTTTTGCATTTGGCTAGAGTCAGTGTCACTACTGGTAGCATGAGGGGATACCTAGACCCCTTAGAGATTGCACAGGCAGTCCAACTCCACCAGGTTGGCACAATACATGCCATTGCCATGCAAAGAGATTATGCAGCCGGTTTCTGGAGGATGAAGGAATTGATACCATTGAATGGCCCCCAGCTCACCTGACCTAAATCCAATAAAACACCTCTGGGACATTATGTTTCGGTCCATCCGACGCCGCCAGGTTGCACCTCAGTCTGTTCAGAAGCTCAGTGATGCTCTGGTCCAGATCTGGGAGGAAATACCCCAGGACACCATCCGTTGTCTCATCAGGAGCATCCCCTAACAAGCATGTGGGGGCCATACAAACTACTGAGCACCATTTTGAGTTACTGCAATGAAATTTCAGCAAAATGGATTAGCCTGCTGCATATCTTTTTTACTTTGATTTTCGGGGTGTCTTTGAATTAAACCCAATGTAGGTTGATCATTTTAATTTCCATCAAACAATGTGGCATCCTTTAGTTCCTAACACATTTCCCAGTTCATATCAGTATAGACATCCAGCTTGATATTCTTCCCCATTGAGATCTGATGTGTTTTCAAAGTGTTCCTTTAAATTTTTTGAGAAGTGTATATATATAGGGCTTTTTTTCTCAGAAAATAGGTGCAGGAACTCACCTTCTTTGACCAACTCCCCGCCCCCAAACTCCGCCCCAGCAATGCCCAAACTCCGCCTTCAACCACACCTTCCTTAGGGTAGAGACGTAAGCACCAAATAATGGTAATAAGTGAAGGCTTAGAACTGCGTATTGCACAAGGCACATGGTTCAGGAATGGTTCACAAAGTACAGGGCTCAGGAGTGTCAGGAAAATGTAACATATAACTCAGCACACAGAGTGCAGCAATAAAGCATATGTAAATGAGTACCATCCCAAGGCCTTTAATATGTAACGTACACTGTAAAAGATATGTAACATACAGCATACAGAGTATAGCGTTTCTTGAATATGTAATGTACATAATGTTACAAAATTCTCAACCCTGGACCTGCATGCTGTGCCATACATTACATACTCTTAGTCACTGAACTCTGTATGTTTTACTGTCCCGCAGCAAATTTCCCTGGTCTTCCCGAGGCAAACCACCCCCTCACTTTCCTCAAGTATCCCCCTCAAAGTAACAATCAAATTCTCACCTTTGCCACAAATCTCACCCTTTCCCAGTTCTCTCCTCTGCACAAATCTTCCCCTTTCCCAGTTCTCCCCTCTGCACAAATCTCCCCCTTTCCCAGTTCTCCTCTCTGCACAAATCTTCCCCTTTCCCAGTTCTCCCCTCTGCACAAATCTCCCCCTTTCCCAGTTCTCTCCTCTGCACAAATCTCCCCCTTTCCCAGTTCTCTCCTCTGCACAAATCTTCCCCTTTCCCAGTTCTCCCCTCTGCACAAATCTCCCCCTTTACCAGTTCTCCCCTCTGCACAAATCTCCCCCTTTCCCAGTTCTCTTCTCTCCACAAATCTTCCCCTTTCCCAGTTCTCTCCTCTGCACAAATCTCCCCCTTTCCCAGTTCTCTCCTCTGCACAAATCTTCCCCTTTCCCTGTTCTCCCCTCTGCACAAATCTCCCCCTTTCCCAGTTCTCCCCTCTGCATAAATCTTCCCCTTTCCCAGTTCTCCCCTCTGCACAAATCGTCCCCTTTCCCAGTTCTCCTCTCTGCACAAATCTTCCCCTTTCCCAGTTCTCTCCTTTGCACAAATCTTCCCATTTCCAAGTTCTCTCCTTTGCACAAATCTCCCCCTTTCCCAGTTCTCCCCTCTGCACAAATCGTCCCCTTTCCCAGTTCTCCTCTCTGCACAAATCTTCCCCTTTCCCAGTTCTCTCCTTTGCACAAATCTTCCCATTTCCAAGCTCTCTCCTCTGCACAAATCTCCCCCTTTCCCAGTTCTCCTCTCTGCACAAATCTCCTCCTTTCCTAGTTCTCCTCTCTGCACAAATCTCCCCCTTTCCTAGTTCTCCTGTCTGCACAAATCTTCCCCTTTCCCAGTTCTCCTCTCTGCGCAAATCTTCCTCTTTTCCAGTTCTGCTCTCTGCACACATCTCCCCCTTTCCTAGTTCCCCTCTCTGCACAAATCTTCACCCACCTGTTCTACTCTCTGCTAAATTTGCCCCCAGCTCCCCTATTTGCATAAATCTCCCCTACTCACACACTTTCCCAGTTCTCCTTCATGCAAAATTCCCCCCCCCCAGCTTCCCTCACTGCTTAAACTTCCCCCCAGCTTTCCTCTCTGATAATCGCCCCCCAGCTCCCCTCTCTGCTAAACTCCTCACCCACAGTTCTCCTCTCTACACAAATGACCCCCCTCCCCCCACTCTCCTCTCTGCTAAAATCCCCCCATCTCTCCTCATTGCTAATTCCCCCCCCCCCCTTCCCCAGCTCTCCTCTGTGATAAACTCCCCTCTCCCAGCTCTACTCTGTCTCTGTGTACAAATTACCCCCTCCCCCCACTCTCTTCTGTACTAAAATTCCCTCCAGCTCTCCTCTCTGTTAAAATCTCCTCCAATTCTCCTTTCTGCTAACCCCCTCCCCCCACCTCTCCTCTGTGCTAAAGCCCCCTCCATCTCTCCTCTTTGCGAAAATTCCTTTTCTGATGGATTCCATGGCAGCATACGTTTTGGGTTTAGCCCCACTTCCAATCTTACCCTATAGGACCCCACTCCCATAAATCTTTGCTCCTGTTCAACATCTGTGTTCTGTAACTAGCCTACTCAGGAACTAGGAAGGGACTCCTGCTGCCATAGAGTCCATCAGGAAAGGAAAATTACGGTAAGTATTTGATCCTGACAGACTCCATGGCGGACAAGCATGTTTGGCCCATGAAACTCTAGTTAACGCTGAAATAGGCGATAACTGTACCTGGAGCGCGCTGACCGACATGGTCAGGTCCAGGCCCGACTGTAGGAAGCTTAGGACATCTTGGACTTCAGAAGCGACACGTGGATTGGCCCTAGTGAACCTATGGTCCGTAAACTTAGACCATATCCTCTCATAGACCCTGTTAGTGCTTTTCCCCCTGGCGTTCAAGAGTGTGGGAATGACTTCCTTAGGGCAGCCTAGAGCCTCTAGCCTTCCCCTCTCAAAAACCAGACCTTCAGGTGCAGACGAGTCAGGCATGGATGTAGAGTAGTGCCCTGTTACAAGCCTGAGGGGTAGAGGAATTGGATCCCGGAAACTGAGTAGCATCAAAAAAGGGAACCAGGGCCTGTTGGGCCAGAACGGGATTATCACTACTATCTCTGCCACTTCCATCCTGAGTCTCCGGAAGAACTGGAGGCATAGCCTCTGCGGAACCTTCATCGGTCCGTGAGGGCGTCCACCCTGAAAGCTTGGGGATCTCTGACCCTCGAGTAATACTTTGACAGCTTTTTGTTGCATGGGGACGCAAAAAGGTAGAGCTCTGGGGAGATCCCCAGGATCAGAACCCATTCAAAGACTTCCTTGTAGAGGGCCCACTTGCACATTCTGGACTCCGCTTGCACATTCTGGACTCCTGGAACATAGATAGCCGATAGGTTAAACAGGTTCTTCTGTGCCCAGGTCATAATCAACCCTACTTATTGTAACCGAGAGAGACTCCAAGTTCCCACTTGTTCCCTTATGTAGGCTACCACCGTCGTGTTGTCCAACCTGAGCATCACTGAAGATCCCATCTTTAGATGGCAGAAGGCCTGAAGCACTCGAAACGCTGCCCAGAGTTCCAGTATGTTCGAGACTATCCCACACGGGAAAAAGTCCCACCTGCCCTGCGCCATTTCTGAAAGACAGTGGGTGCTCCAACCTATATTGCTGGCATCTGAAGTCATGACGACCCATGAGAGAGGGGCTATGGAGTAGCAGTTGAGGAGATTCTCCCACCTAAGCCACCAGGGAAGACACCCCTTCATGGATGGGGTTAGTAAGATGCGTTGGTCCACATCTTCTGTATTCCACTGCTGGAGGAAACCTCTCTGGAAGGGCCGCATTCTCCACAAAGCCGATTTCACCATGGGAGCTTTGGTGACCATGTTCCCAATAACCTTCAGACGATGCCAGGCATGGAGATGAGAGGAAGAGAGAGCAAGAAGTATCCTGCCTCGGACCATTCAAATTTTCTCCTCGGGCAGAGAGATGGTGCTTTTCGCCGTGTTGAACTGAGCCCCGAGAAATACGAGGGACTGTGAGGGATCCAATAGACTCTTTTCCATGTTTAAAAGGCCCCCCCGAACACCATGGGAGCTTTGGCGACCATGGTCCCGATGACCTTCAGACTCTGCCGGGCAAGGAGATAAGAGAAAGAGAGAGCAAGAAGTATCCTGTCTCGGACCATTAGAATTTTCTCCTCAGGCAGAGAGATGATGCTTTTCGCTGTGTTGAACTGAGCCCCGAGAAATACGAGGGACTGTGAGGGATCCAAATTACTCTTTTCCATGTTTAAGAGGCCCCCTGAACTCCTGGAGAGTGGTATTGACTTGACCCAGATGCTCCACAAGTTGACCCTTGTTTTGAGACAGGAGGAGAAGGTCGTCTAAGTAATGATGGAGCCAAATACCTTTGCGTTTTATCAAGGCTACAATTGCCAACAAAACTTTTGAAAATGTATGAGGCACTATGGAAAGCCCGAAGGGGAGACATGTGAATTGTAGGCGAGACTGCTGATGGCAAACTGGAGATACTGTTGGAAGTTCCTTGCAATGGGAACTTTGAAATTAGGTCTATTGATGCTAGCCAATCTCCCGGCTGGACAGACTGCTGCATTGTTAGTAGTGTCTCCATCTTGAACTTTTCCCCCTTGATAAACTTATTTAGATGGGTAAGATCTATTAAAGACCTCCAACTACCATTCTTTTTCTGCACCATGAAGAGAGGTGAATAGATTCCTTGCCCCTGCTCGTCCTCCGGGATGGGAATGGCTTGGCGGTGACCGAGGAGAGTATAACCGGGGCCACCAGGCGGGTGATGTCGATGGAAGGCTCTCCCAAGGAGGTCGAGGCTATCTTCAGCTCCTGAATAGGAGAGCTTCTGGCCATCTCTTCCAAGACGCTTCTAAGGGTCTCATCAATGTTATCTGCCCATATTTCCATCTCTTTGGACATTGCTGCTAGGGCTAAGGCCAGTTTTTAAGCCATGCGGGCTGTTAGATAGACTCGCTTGAGGTCGGAGTCAATCCGTCTGTCCAGAGGGTCTTTGAACATCACTGTATCCTCTAATAGAAGGGTCAGATGCTTGACGAGCCTCATCACAGCCGTGTCCACGAGAGTCAGAGACTCCAGGTGTTTCACCTCTTCCTCTTTGAAGGGATACAGTTTCAACATCTTTGAGAGCATGGAGTTTTTTCATTCCACTTTACTCCACTCTTCCGTGATGACTTCTCCCCAGCTCTCCCAGAAACTGAAAATTCAGTCGCTCTCTGTTAAGCTGTTTAAAGAATTTTCTTTGTTTAGGGGAAGAGACCACTTGATCCTCCCAGTTTACAGCTTCTCCCACTGCCCTGACCAGGGGGGTAGCCATGCCAAAGTCAAAGCCCAGAGACGGATCTTCTACCTCTGAATCGCTGTCTGAGAACATGGCCAAAGGGCTGCTTGGTTGTGATGACTCCAAGGTGTCTTGGCCCTGTGCCTTTCTGGACGGAGAGCGTGGAGGATCCAAGTCTGGACTCTGAACATGGCTAACTCCTAAATCACTTAGGGACTCCTTAAAGACCCGTTTTACAATGGATTCTAGTTGTTGGTCTGAGCTACCTCTTTCGCCCGCAGCCTGGGAAAAACAGCGATCACACAGAGATCTCCCATTTGGAACCCGAGAGCCACATCCCCAGCACCCTGTCTTGTCTGGGTGGCGAGAGGAACCAAGTAAGGAGGCTGGGTCCCTACTGTAGCACCTTGAGCCAGAAGGGGGCCTGCGCCTGCACCTTGAGGAAGAATGCTGGTGTTGGGATTTTGAATAAACGTCTTCTATGCATGCGGTGCGTTGGGGATCAGACCTAGAAGGGCTGCAAAAAAGAGACGGAGAGAAAGAAACACACAGGAAGTAAAGGATATGATGCACTGTCCCCCCCTCCCCCAGCACCCACCACAGCTGTACCCCGGCATATAACTCTACTAGGTACCTGCTGCGAGAGGGCTGGCCACAGGAGGGCAGTGAGGCTTCCATCCCTGGATGCTGACCTGCAATAACTGAGGTGGACAACCAGATAAGAGAGGACCCCTAGAAGAAGCAAACCCTACCTTGCTACAACCTTCCTGGAGTCATTCCCACAGGCTGCCAGGACTTTATCCCTTTTGAAATTAGTACCTCGGCTGACATCATCGACGGTGCCGATCAGAGGGGCACTGTGCATGTTCCACCCCGCCATCTCATCGCTACTGCACATGTGCAACCAATCCTCACTTCTGAGATAGCCGCGCATGCGCAGATGGAACACACAGCGGCAGCGTGGAACGCAAAAGCAGACCAGTCTCAATGGCCGAGCACCAGGGAAGAGGAGGAAAGGAGGAAAGGAGATGAGCAAAGTACACACACAAAAGGTATATACATGAGATGCTGCTGCCAAGGAAGGTGTGTCTTATCACTCCTGAGCTGTAATTCAGGACCAGGGAAACACACCTCAGACTTTGGGGCAAATACGGCCGGACTTTGGGGCCAAATAGCCCAGCAGCTGGGCTATTTGGCCAACAGTTTGTCTGCCAGTCAGTCACCAGGCATTTAGCACTTCTTCCTTTGCCCACTCCATACCCTGCTAATAGCAAAAGCCTATAGGAGTATAGCGACCCATCTCCCTCGGCCGCCGCTTCCCTGGCCTTCCAGTTTTGGTAGAAACCATACAATTGCTCCAGAGGAGGACAAAAAAGGAACACGGATGCTGAACAGGAGCAAAGATTTATGGGAGTGGGGTCTTATAGGGTAGGATAGGAGGCGGGATTAAATCCAAAAGGTATGCTGCCATGGAGTCTGTCAGAAAAGTTTATTTTAACCACTTAAGCCCCGGAGGATTTGGCTGCTAAAAGACCAGGGGGTATTTTGTGATTCGGCACTGCGTGATTTTAACGGACAATTGCGCGGTCGTGCGACGCTGTACCTAAACGAATTTGACGTCCTTTTTTTCCCACAAACAGAGCTTTCTTTTGGTGGTATTTGATCACCTGTGCGATTTTTTGATCATGTGCTATAAACAAAAAAAGAGCGTAAATTTTGAAAAAATAACAATATTTTTCACATTTTTTTATATGAAATTCCCCCCCAAAAAAATGTAAAAATCAAATTTTTTTTACATTTTTGGCCAATTTGTTTTCTGCTACCTATGTTTGGTAAAAAATCGCAATAAGCGTATTTTGATTGGTTTGCGCAAAAGTTATTGCGTTTACTAACTAAGGGAAAGATTTCTGTCATTTTTGGTGTTTTTTTTTTAACGAGTAATGGCGGGGATCTGCGATTTTTTTTGCGGGACTGCGACATTGCGGCGGACAGATCGGACCCTTGACTGACATTTTTGACACTTTTGGGGGTACCAGTGACATTTGTACAGTAATCAGTGCTATAAATATGCACTGTTACTGTAAAAATGACACTGGCAGGGAAGGGGTTCATTTTATTGGAGAGGGAGGGGTTAATGTCCAGCTATGCTGAACCCTGCAATCTGTCACTGTTTGCCACTTAGGAGATCCGCCCGCTTTGTTTACACAAGCGGGCGGATCTCCAGACTCGATTCCCCGACGATCGTGGGAAGAGCGGCGGCGATCGCCGCTGCTCCTCCCCTGGCCCGACTCCTGCTGTGACTGAAAACAGTGGGAGGGAGCCACAAGGGGAGAAGTCCAGCGACGTAGTTCTACGTCGCTGGACAGAATCGTGCCACTTTGCCGCAGTACAGTCAACGTGACTGGTCGGCAAGTGGTTAAAGGGCCCCAGGCAATGCAGTACACTGGGGCCCCGCCTACACAATCACCCACGAGAATAAAAATGCAAATTATCGATAAGGCTATATTTGTTAGTACAGCAATGCCAGGCTAATGACAGCTTCCAAGTTCGGCGGCTGGGTCCAGTAAACACACACTGACAGGAATCAGACTCGACTGTCCTGTGTGTTCCTGTTCCCGTGGAAGCGAACAGGCACTTCTGCAGTTGTGGTCTGACAGCAGTGCAGGGCTGACAGCAGTGCAGGGCTGACAGCAGTGCAGGGCTGACAGGCGCTTGCCACCTGCTAAGTTCAGGGGTGGGATGCACACAGGAATCGAGACTAATGCTTGGCTGGGACTGGGTAGGTGGGGCAAGTGGGACCCCCGGGCAACTGCCCAGCAATCCCATTCAGTAAGATGGCGCTGCTAGCAATAATACTCAGAATGCTCACTACAGTATATTATCATATGTGCTTTCATTTATTTCTAGTCTTAACAGCTGTCTTACCCAGAACCTGCATGATCCCCTGGAATGTTGTGTTTGTCATCTGCACCAGTCTGCGTCTGTTTAAATATATGTATTCATTTGAAAGTGGTTGTAAACGTCAGACATGAAATATGAACAAAGCATATCCCTCTACATTGTGTACTTGTCACAATTAGGAGTACTAAGTGTAATTTCCTTCTGCTGCTTTGTTCCTCTTTTTATATATCAGCATGAATCATTTCTGACAAGTTTTTCTGACACCAAGAGAAAAATGGTGACAGGGGAGGGATCTCCAGCTGATTGACAGCCTCAGCTCTGTTCCTATGTGCTGTGTGGGGGGGGGGGGGATGTGTCCCTTCCCTCCAATCAGCTCTCAGAGCTCTCCTCACTGAGCTCTGCAGAGTGTGACTTCAGCTCTCCGCCCCCTTTGTTTTTAACTATCAGACAAGCTTTAAATATTTAGCAATTTGAACAAATGTAGAGAAGAGAAGACTGCAGATAGACAGGTACAACTTATGTAGGAGGATTTGTTTCATCTCTGTGTATCACCTGAGGCCAGTCACTTCACTGGGTATATGTAAGGGTTTACAACTGCTTTAAATTTGAATTGGAACATATAACAAACATATTGTGTTTTCCCAAATTCGACTACTAAAATGGAAATACGCTATAAAGTAACACTCTAATCAGTATTTTGGCTTTTCTTTCGGATAAAGGGAGGAAAGGTGAAAACCTTCATCTAGTTTTTATTACTTTCTCCACCCTTGTTGCAAAGATTTACCATCATGTTTAAACCAAAGGGTATGTCACCAAATGAGAGACAATTAGCTCAAAGTAAAGGATAATCCCACCTTTGACCAATGTCACATAGATAGGTGACCCCATTTTCCCTCATTTCTTGTTCAGATGATACATCTCAAATGTGGCATTTAACCTCAATTTCTGTAACAGGGGTACATGTCTCCGGGGAGAAAGTACATCCCTCTAATTGAGATAAAGGCAGCAATAAAACCTGACAAAGGTTCTAGCCCTTTGCCACTTAAAACCATTTAAAGTTGTTGGCTCAACTTTTACATTCAATATGGTTGACATGTAGGCAGGTTGAAGTGGGGCCCATTAGGTGGCCCTCTTTTAAATCCTTCCAGGAAGGAGAGTGAGTTAACTTTCGTTTACAACCACTTTAATACCCAGCGCCTGTGAGTGTGTCGTATGGTTCTTGATTCTCAAATATCAAAGGACATATTTATTTTACGATATGGAGATATGATGGGGAGGTTCTCCTTTATATCTTAGGTGGCAAACTTTGTGTTCTGGAAGCACTAAGGGGATGGAGGACCTGAAGGATTTAGCCTATCCCTCAGACAGAGATTTGTTCCTGTAGTAGTGACTTTGGCAAAGCAGTGGAAAGAAAGAACACGTTGCGGGTGTCATGCTATGAGTTAACATCTGGCCCTATGATATTTTGTTTGTTTTAAATACGTCTTTAGCAAGAGAATTACAGAGGCTGCCCCTGCTGACCTCTTTTTTAGTATGCTAGCTGTTTTGCTGATTCCATGGTTTTTATAACCTGGAACAAGCATGCAGGTCAGTAAAATCAGAGTAAGGCCGGCCAGAGATGTTCGAAACCTGCTGAACCGGCCAAGATTCAAACCGTGTGTGGGCAGAATGAATATACTAAGTTGATCATTCGATCAACTTGGGTACAACCAGCCTGCCAGATTCACTTGCGATTACCACTAGCGGTGCTAGTGCCGCTAACAATAATCACTGTTTTCTGCCCGCCGGGAGCAGACAATTGTTTGGAAGGAGGGCTTCCCTTGTCAGCACTGTCTGTGTGGATAGGGGAATTGCGCAAATGTATTTCCTGCAACCCGTGGTTGCAGGAAAGAAATTCACACCATCTATGGCCTGCCTAAAGCCCCCGTACACATCGGCTGAATGCCGGGCTACATCTGCCAGTTGAATAAAAACCCGCTGACATTCAGCCTGTGGGTATGGCAGCCGGTCCAACAGAAGCTGGCTTCTTGGCTAATGGCTGACCGGTATGTTCTGGCAGGGGGGCTATCCCCCTGTCAAAATACAATAGCTCAGTTGGGGAGATCGCTGTACTAAGGTCAGATCGTTAGTAGAGTGGCTCTGACCAGAGCTGACAGGTTTTTTTCATTTAACGCACTGGGTTGAATGGAAAAAAACTCATAATATCTACTAGACATAAGGTTGGCCATTGACGGATCGATTTGCTGCCAACACAGCCGCCACTGCTGTTGCCAAGCCCCCCCCCCCGTCCCCGGACCACACCAGGCCCCACACCATACCCCTCCCCCCAGGACCACAGCGGGACAGGACAGGACAGAGGACAGGGCCCCCTGCTCACTCACCTTGCCTGTATATCTGCAGCAGCGGCAGCTTCGGCTTCTTCCTCCTGTCTTCTGCGTCTCCTCCCTACTCCTCCATGCCCAATGGAATGGCTTCTCCTTTCGGCCAATTGAGAAACGGGTCTCAAGACCCGCTTCCTGATTGGCCAGGAGGAGGATCCGTGTGACAATAGCGAATTTTCATTCAATATTGTCCCACAACTGGGTGGGCTGAGCACTGCACCCAAGCCCACCCTTTTTTTTTAGCCTATTAAAGTCTCTGGCTCTAATCACATGGCTAAAAAAAATAAAAAAGCCCCATTGAAGTCCATGCGTCCGGAGCCCCGCATGTAGATTAGGCGGCCGGATGCATGGATGGGGGGGCGACGCCCCCAATGCACCGGCCGCCACTGGTTGACAGAATCCTTCCCGCTGAGCAATTATGTTCTCCCAGCGGGGGGGGGGGGGCGTAAGCCATCCCTGCAGGGACAACACAGTGATTATTGCTAGCAGCTATAGCAGCCTATAGGAATAATAGTATGTAAAATCCGGCATGCTGGCTGTACCCAAGTTGTTTGATCAACTTTGGTACATTCAGACTGGCCATACGTGGTTCGAATCTCAGCAAGTTCCTTCTGAATTGTCCAAGATTTGAACAGTCTATGGCTGGCTTAAGTCAAAACTAATCTGTATGCTGTATGTTTTATACGTTAGTGGCTCAGAAGGTTTTGAAACCACTGAAAACAGCCAGGAAACTAGCATTTTTGTACCATCATCAATGGCAGCCTATTTTATTTTTCCAAATGTTTCCTTAAAAATGAAAATGTTTAAATTCAGATACAAATTTGACAGTAATGGATGTAGGTGTTTTCTATAGCTCTCTTGTCATATACAGAAGGATATAAGGATAATTAGGTATGCAGCCCTTAGGAACCATTGTCTTCAGGCTCCATAACCATACATGCTTGGCTAGACCAAACATACAAGTTAATGTCTATGGACAGGGAATTAAGAAAGTGGAACTTATAGACAGCTTTGGTTTGTTTCTAGGGAACATACCAATATTCACTCCGATACCCTGCAGCATGGCCAGGCCAATTGTGGACCTTGCAGGTACCATAAACATAATGGTCCCCCCCCTTAGGATTGTTAGGGGGGTGCTTATCATGTGGCAAGTTATATGCTGACATGAGAGGGGTCTGTGTGTACTACTAATTGAGAAATGTACCTTCTCCTGACTGGCCATTGGTATATACAAAAAGCCATGTACAATACTGGTGTGTTAACATTTTCTAAGTGTGGGTAGCCTATATTCAACAGGCTCCAAATCAATTTATACTAGAATTTAGATAAGTAGTTCTGCACTTCCATCATTTATTTATATATTGTGTTGGTAAGCTTTTTCATATCCATACGCCTGTCTGATGTCACTCTGTCACCCAGGTGAGGTCATGCTGTCACATCTAATTATTCCTCTTTTCTTTTTATTTCTCGTTTTTCGGTCCCCCCCATGTGACCGCTCTCCATCCTCTAGAAGAAATGTGTACTCCTATTCATACTATCTGTAAGTACCTGCAGAAACCACCCCATATTCATTATCCAGATTTTTCCAGGCTCTTCCCCTTGCACATCCACATTTCTGTTCCTCATATCATGTCATGTGCTGTACAACACTGCATGGAGGTGGTGTTTTTTTTAGAAAAAGGTGTATAGGTGCAGATTGCCTAGTTTTTACATAATTACAATGTTATCTTGATCCAAAGTAGACGTAATTCATTAAGCACAAAAGTTAAAGCATATTGCTAGACAAAACCTTTATAGAGTGGGGAAGGGTTAGTCACTTCTTTTTTCTTACTAGTGAGAAGGAAAGTGAGGGCAAATCTAAAACTTTTGAACTGTCCCCTAAAGTCTTCCAATGAGGACAATTGTTTTTAGACCACTGCCTAAGATGAAAATTCCCCTAATTTTGGGAGATTATATTGCTACTTCCTCCTGCATCTCTGGGACAGGAAGTAAAGGGAAATTTCCCCCATTGGTAGTGGTACACAAACACCAAAAATATAACTTGGCAGGGGTTTAGTCCTTTCCTACTTTGTCTATAACTAAAAAAAAAAAAAAAACAATAAAAAAGTTGTGGTTATATGCACACTTTAAAGAGGTAAAACCTTTATCCCAAAAGAAAAAAAAAACTTTTGTTGTAACTGCTTGTGTGAGCTTGAGTTTGGCTTTAATTTGTTAGTGTAGATCTAAACCTGCTAGTACATCTAACACTCCCTCTCCCAAAACTAACAATGCTGCTGTCCAAAGGTGCCTTTATCCAATGTGGGGGCACTCTAATGATTGGTAAGCTTCAATATATAAATTTTTTTAGTTTTGGGTTTAATACTGCTTTATTTTAATAAGCCGGAGTCATAATGGAACCACTGTCTGTAACAAAAAATCAGAAGTCCCGGATTCTTGCTCCTCCAACATGCTACTTTTACTGCACTGAGTAGACTCTGTGCTCCTTCTATACTCTCCTAGGTGTAAAATACATGAAAAAAACAACATTTTTGGAATTACATGGAATTTTTCCTTGTAATGGTATTGGTAAATAGTAAATTATTAAACCCTATATACGTAGATCCCACCACACAGTGCCTGCTCTTGGCTTTCTTAGCCCTTTTCTTTACTTTCCTTTCATTCTGGCTTACTTTATTACTAAGTCAGCATTCTCAGCTTTAGAACCAAGCCCTGTTGCTGAAGCTAAACTAACACCCACTTGACTAACCTTAGTATGCACTGCCATTAAAGGTGGTGATTGGCAGAGCTTAGCCCCCAAGTTAGGTATGTTGAACCCTTTTGTAATGAAGTAAACTAGAATCAGAGGAACACATAAAGGGTTTTTGAGAAGAAAATAGACATTTTACGGCGTCTTCAACTTTTACTTTTTAAAAAGGGTTGTTTTAGGACATTATTTTATTGTTCCTGCGTTCCTTCTTCTCCTTTCCATTTTGAATAAATGTGGTCTTGTTTACACTTCATTCATTGTTCTGTTTGACCCAAATCACCTCCTTTCATTCCACACTGCCTACATCCGCCTTGCCAGATATCAGGGTCAGGGTATCAAGCCTATGCTATTAAATTGCATAGTGTTATAGCACCTGATAAAAAATCAACTCATTTGCTTCTGCAAGATTGTGTCTGATAGCACAAGCTTGTAATAGTGTGCAAAGCAAAATAGAAATTCCATCTGCCTGTTACACAAATGAACCCACCATTCAGGCTTCACAGCACCTTTTGTAAATGGTTAAATAATCTCATGTCTTTGGGCAATGTGTCCCAAAGTTTGGGACTGTACCATTACTGCTAGGTATTTTAGAATGTAAATTGCAAATCCTAAGATTTATGGTCACAACATTTTATGGTAGAACTGGGTTCTCCAAATTTCTAAACAAAGGGTCCGTTTACTGTCCTTCAGACTTTGAGGGGGCGGGACTGTAGCAATTGGATATAGAAAATGCCCCAACATCAATTGGAGTAAATAATGCCCCATTATTGACATTAGTGGGAGGAATAGTGCCCCATCACTGGTGTCAGTAGGAGGAATTACGTCCCATCATTGGTATTAGTGGAAGGAATAGTGCAACATCATTGGTGTCAGTGGGAGGAATAGTGCAACATCATTGGTTTCAGTGGAAGGAATAGCGCCCCATAATTGGTATCAGTGGGGGTAATAGCAGCACCCCATAATTGGAATTAGTGGGAGGAATTGTTGCCCATCCTTGGTATCATAGGGGGAATGGCGCCCCATCATTGGTGTCAGTGGGAGGAATAGTTCCTCATTGTTGGTATCAGTGGGAAGGATAGTGCCCCAAGCAAAGGGCCCCATATGGTCCCAGAGCCACAGTTTGTAGACCATTGTGGTAGAATATGCTCACTCTTGTGTCAGTGGCCAGTTATAGATGCTGGAGGCAGTAGCTTGTTCATAATTAGAACCTATATGTGTTCATTTTTGTAAGCTCCAAGACCATTTCTGAAAGATTATTGTAGTTGGGTAGTTTATGATGAAACATTTGAATATTACTGGTGCTATTCAAGTATAGCAAAGGATATGGCAGTGCAAAAAGAATGTCAATGAATTATTATGGAGGGCCCAAAGCTTGCAACGGACATAAGGCGGCCATTCAAAGCCAGATTGAGCAAGAGTCTCATGCTTATTCACGTTCACGACCACTCTTACTGGAAGCAATTAAATAGGCAGATCCAAAAGTCTAATCTGATCATTATCCCCTATAAAGAGCAGCACTGACAGCATCTGGCAACATTTATTTCCTCCTCCTCTTCCCTCTCAATTTGCATGAACACAGAAGCTCATGTTTGATACAATTCCACTCTGGTGCCCTTGGGGGTCTGGGAGTACTTTATGCTGCTACAGCCTCAAGTAGCATTTAGTACTGTTTAAAGGGGAATGGTAGTCATGTTGACTTACATTGCACATGGTTGTAAAGATCAGCTGTATCTGGCAGGAACTATACCTGTGGGGGATGAATGAACACTACCACACTGCAGCATCATCACACTCCACCTAGAGTGGAATAAATACCAACCAACACTAATAGGACACTGGCATACCCTGGGCTGTTGTTACAAAGAAATCTGATTGGCAGGATTCGATGCCTTCAGTGGGGGCAGGAGGAGCAGTGGCCCATTATTGGCCCTAAACTGGCAAAATGCCTTGTATGACAAGCACAAGACATATATATTAGAATCATGTAGCTAGTCTTATAGGTTATATCGCTGCTTGTTTCTTTTGAGTATGTTTATTCTCAAACCAGCCTGAATATTTAGCAGTCTCTACCCATCTCCTTCTGCATAAAAATATAATCACAGCAATCCACTGCCCGTTATTAATGGTTGGCTCAAACTCATTAGTGATCTGTGGATTAATCTTTCCTTGTGGAGGATGTGTAAGGTGTTAATTACTAAAGCCTACAAGGGAGCGATGCCCAAGTGTCACAACATTACGAACACGGGCAACCTAATGTCTGCCAAGCATCCCTGAGCTCCCAATTACAACATGAAAAGCAGTAATATTCCTTGGCTTGCTCTATGTACAGCTATGTGCAAAGCCTGTCGTTGTGCTCGCCAGTTGAATCACATTTATATCTGATTATCCAATATCTGATTATCCAATGATTCGCCAATTATGATGATCTCCTTCGTTTAAACAAGAGAAGCAATGCCGCATAGCCCTACATTTGACATCCAGCCGGTTGAGGAACAATAGTCACAATAAATGGTTCCCTCTGTGTCTGTCTGTGCTAACGGGAAACACAGTGTGCTGCAAATCTTTCTTTTCTGTGTCACTGACATTTCCAGTCTTGAATTTGTCAGATGCTGTTCTCTCTGCCTCTAGGAAATTGGCCAAGAAACAGAAAGAGACCCAAAGTGGCTCCCAGAGGGAAATGGGTCTGGTGGCTTCAGATAAAAGTTCCGGCAAACTCAGTTCCACCCGAAATGAAGATACGTTCTCCAGCTGCCAGGACGTCAATGGATTCAGTAAGAACATCACAGTCATTTGGGGATGGAGATATCATTAGTACAATTATTGTAAATGAACTATAAGAGCTGCTCCACAGTATAAAGCTATAGTACAGTTGGAATAATGAGAATTCTTTCCCAAGCCTGTCACAGTGGCCTTTATTAGTACGATAGAAAAGGATCTAATTCTAATTAGTTTTCCACTCTGATTGACTAAATAGAGAGTGACTCCCTTTTAAACCAGACCCGATACTAATTATTTCATTTTGCAACTTAGTGAATATAACAACTGGAAAAAACATATTGCCCATAGCAAACAATTAAGTCACATGTAGGAAAATCAAACAACGAATTTGATTGGTTGCTCTAATTAAAAGGCCAACTCTAGCCAAGCCTTTTTTTGTAAAAAGGAGTTAAAGCAGGGAAGTTTCACTTTATGTCACAAGCCCCCTTCCTCTAATACTTTTGGACATTTTATTGGGGGGGAGCAGGTACCTAGTTTTGGGTGGTACCCACTCCCACTTCTAGTTGGATTGCCTATATTCCACTGGAAGTTCGCCACCCCACCTGCATTCTCTTGGGACATGTCACAGGTCCCAGGAGGCTGTGGAAGCATTCATATAGCACAGCGCAGCTCGTTCATGTGCAGTAGAGAGCTGGCTGTGAAGCTGCAAGGAGTCACAGCTGGTTCGCACACTAAGCATGATTGGTGATGAACTGGCACGGGTGATGGCGCTGGATCCTCTGACAGGTAAGTGTCTGTTTAATTAAAAATCAGCAGGCTTAGAATCTCTGTTCGTTTTTTGGCCATCGGTGTCCCTATTGCAGGAATTTCCTCTTATTATCTGTTAGAATAGAAAGTAATAGGGGATCTCTCTCCAAAATAGACACAGAAAAAAAAAACTAATTTTTAGCATAGTGGGGAAAGATTAGAACTGACAAAAATGTTAATATTTTGTGTATGCCTTCCTGTCCTCAAAAAAACTGCTTTGCCCCATTCAATGTATGGGTGTGGCAAGGACAAACCGAAACAGGAAATCTCCCCAATGCGGGTCACAGGCAGAAAAAAAGCATCCCCACACTATCCAAAAAAAAAAAAATATATATATATATATATTTATATATACACACTATATTACCAAAAGTATCAGGACATCTGCCTTTACATGCACATGAACTTTAATGGCATCCCAGTCTTAGTCTGTAGGGTTCGATAGTGAGTTAGCACACCCTTTGCAGCTATAACAGCTTCAACTCTTCCGGGAAGGCTGTCCACAAGGTTTAGGAGTGTGTCTATGGGAATGTTTAACCATTCTTCCAGAAGAGCATTTGTGAGGTCAGACACTGATATAGACGAGAACGCCTGGCTCGCAGTCCCCACTCTAATGCATCCCAAAGGTGTTCTATTGGGTTGAGGTCAGGACTCTGTGCAGCCCAGTCAAGTTCCTTCACCCCAAACTCATCCATATCTTTATGGAGTTTGCTTTGTGCACTGGTCCAAATAATCTAGTGGGGGGGGGGGGTAAGGGTGTGGGCTTGTTTTTCAGGGGTTGGGCTTGGCCCCTTAGTTCCAGTGAAGGGAACTCTTAAGGCGCCAGCATACCAAGACATTTTGGAAAAAAGTTTATGCTCCCAACTTTGTGGAAACAGTTTGGGGATGATCTCTTCCTGATCCAACATGACTGCACACCAGTGCACAAACAAGGTCCATAAAGACATGGATGGGCAAGTTTGGGGTGGAGGAGCATGACTGGCCTGCACAGAGTCCTGACCTCAACCCGATAGAACACCTTTGGGATGAATTCGTGTTGAGACTGTGAGCCAGGCCTTCCCGTTCATATCAGTACCTGACTGCACAATTGCGCTTCTGGAAAATGGGCAAACATTCCAATAGACATACTCCTAAACCTTGTGGACAGCCTTCCCAGAGGATTTGAAGCTGTTATATTTGCAAAGGTTTGGCCAACTCAATATTAAACCCTACGGAAAAAGACTGGGATGCTACTAAAGTTCATGTGCGTCTAAAGGCAGGCGTCTCAATACTTTTTGTGTATGTATGTATATATATATATATATATATATATATATATATATATATACACACACAGACATACACAGTATATATGGCTGGAGTTAATCTATATCTACTTTTTCTCAGTCTTTTCCAGTTTTCATAAACATCGACGCATGTAGGCTTTTTTATGGGACCACAACTTCCACCTTGCCAATGCTGCCATTGATTTGGATTAATTTCTGTTATAAAGCAAGGCAAGAACTTGCTCTCTCAGTCCTGATACGTAATATCTTGTGTGGGCATTGAGAGTGATGATGGTGGTTTTTCACTTTTCTAAGTGACTCAATGGGCAGGTTTTGCTTGAATCAGAAAATAGCTTCCCTATGTGTGTATGTACAATTTACTAATTTTAGTTATTTTAGTTAAAGAAGAATTTTGGCAAAATCTTCTAAAACAAAAAATAGATGGAAGTTTTGTGAGTCACACTAAAGCTGGTCATGCTTGGAAATACTGGCTGATAATTAGTAAATAGCAGCCAATATATCCTTCTAATTCTGTTCTAGTAAAAGAGCCAGTCTGTAGTACCTTCTTAAAACAAAGAAAGTTGAAGTTTTGTTAAGTAAAATTAAAGCTGGACATGCCTGGAAATGTTGACTGTTAATTAGCAAATGGCAAGCAAGATATTATTCCTATTTCTGATATAAATAAAGATTGGGACACATTGTAGGAAACCAAGACCATGCTGCTAACATATTTTTTCTTATGAAAGCACCCAGAGCAAGCTGTATGTGTATCTAAATCCAAAACTTTCGATTTTTGGGTGTAATAGCGAATATCTGGACTTTTGCTGTTGCTGTGTCATCCATAATGTCCCCTTAGTACTTGCTGATGATATTGCCAATTGCTCTGTGGAGTTCAATTGATTTTTTTTTTTTTATAGTAATAGACTGATAGGGAGATTTGTCTTATTACTGTCTACTAAACACTGGAAAATGAGGGGAAATCACCTTCTAGACAGTTGTCACCAGAACAGGTGTCTGCATGTCCCTAGTGCCTGTTCTGATATCAACGGATATTTTAACACTTTGAAGAGATCTTTTCAATTTCAGTTGTGTCTACAGGATTTGAAGTAAAGTGGTTGTAAATGATCACCTTGTAAAACAACCCACTTGGATAGAAATAGAAATGAAAGGCAAAACTTCTGTGTATAGATTAAAAAAAAATTATAAATACCTCTTTTCTCGTTCGTTCATTGACAGACACAGCTCTTGAGTCTTCTTAACCATTGGGTTATGCTGCCTCCTACAGGAGTAGGACACTAGGCAGGAAAAAGCTTGACTATGCCTATGGGGCAGTCCCAGGGGGTATACTCCCACTTCCTGCTATAGATACTATAGCTAGTTCCTTGCTGGGATCTCTGGTCCTGGCAATTTTTTCATTGTAAATGGAATTTTTTTTCCTCTTTTTAAAATTTTGTTCCTGTGAGAACAAGTGTCGGACTTGGCGATGAACTGTAGAATATAGTTTCTGAGGGTCCCCCCAGTCCAGCCAGCGAGCGCATGCAGACCGCAGCTCTGCGCTAGGTCTGCCGCGACGTCACATAGGAACTGGCTTCGGCCTGAGTCGAAGCATTTCCTCCTGGCCGACAGAACCCACATTACGATGGAACAGTGTCCTGTCTGGAGCGGTGCCCACCCCCTTTCTGGTGTGGTAAGTAGCTGTCCCTCCACTACCCCTGGAGGGTTTTGGGGTGGACGTGGGCCCCTCCCTGGGATCATTGGGCCCCCAGGCTCCCCTCCCTTCCCCTCAGCCCCTCTAAAATTTCGGTCACTTTGGTTCTTTTGACCCCCCCCTCCTCCCTGGATAAGGTTATGAACTGGCTGTTGCCACATGCTCTTAAGGGGGGCTGGTTGGAGTTGGTGCTAACCGAGCTGCTGACCGGGTTTCCCTGGTGAGCAACGAAGGGTTGAGCAGGGTTCCCTGCCATCCTGGGGGTTGGTGACTAGCACAGGGATTGTCCTCTAGGCTCCCTGCGTTGGTTGTTGGACTGGGGGAGCAGATATTTACAAAACAGTGGGGCTGTCCAAAACGCAGGGGTTGCTAGGCGTTTTTTGCTTGTGGTATCCTTATGAGGATTTACTGTGTAAAAGGTGGACGGTCCCACCTGTAGTGGACTCGCCAGGTCAAATTGAGTTACCTTCATCCCAGTTGAGGAGTCCCCGGCCTTTACAGGTCCAGCTAATAAGAGGGTGGATGCTCTGGGCCGCCATATGTGTGCTGTGGCTGGTTCGGCAATTAGGCCAGTAATTACTATTCCCCTGGTGTCGCAAACTCTAAACGAGTGGGCTAAGCTTTTACGCCGGGACCTGGAGGGAGAATAGCTTCCCCCTGTCTTTGCGAAGCTGCTGGACCGGTTGGTCCAGAGGCTACAGTTTGTTTGCAATGCCTGTTTGGATTCAGCTCCTGTGATTTCTAGGCTGTCTGTATCAGCAGTGGTCCTTCGGCGTATTGTCTGGCTGAAATGCTGGTCTGCGAATTAGACTTCTAAGAAGGCCTGATCTCCCTCCTGTAGTTGATCGCCTGTTTGGAGCTTCCTGTTTTGATTGCCTCTGCATGAATGAGCACCCTCACTCGTATCTGGGGTGGGGGGACGTCTGTGAACTCTGAGGGAACTCAGTTAGATCCTGAACATTCAGGAGCCTGCTTTGGTTTTGTCCACAAAAACTGGACTATCTGGGTCTCACTCTGGACTCGGCCACAGCCAGAGTGTTTCTTCTTCGGGAAAAACTCAAGACATTGCAGGAGGCAATTCAGCTGCTGTTGTTCAGCAGATGGTCATCCCTCCAGGCTTGCATGCACCTGCTGGGCCTGATGGTGTCCACCCTCGAGGCAGTCTGTTTGCACAATTCCACACAAGATCCCTGCTAAAGAGTTTCTGGTGGAATGGATCATGGATCCATGGTCTCTAGAGGTGGCTGCGCTCTCCAGCACTTCGACAGGGAAAATTCTTCTCCCCCTGCACTGCACGGTTGTTTCCACAGATGCCAGCCTGCCCGGGTGGGAGGGGCTTCCTCAGCACAGACGTGCTCAGGGGGTCTGGACTGCCGATTAGTGTACTGGACCACTGAGCGATCAGACTTTGTCTGGCTCATTGAACAATCATCTTCAGGGGTGTCTGGTACCAATTCATTTCAGACAGTGCCACAGCCAGATACTTACCAAGCCTCCAGGGCACAAGAAGTGTCCTGGAGGCTCGGTAAGTATCTGGCATTCTAAGGTGGGCCGACTGATTCGTTCCAGCCCTCTCAAACTTCTGTCACGACTCCTGTGCAGGATTCAGGCAGAAGAGATTCTGGTCATTCTAGTGGCTCCAGGCTGACCTCGACGGTCTGGTATGCCGATCTGGTACGGCTGGCTGCCGATACTCCTTGGGGACTTCCTCTCTGAGAGGATCTGCTGCCCCAATGACCAATCTTCCATCCTGCTTTACAGTCGTTGGCTTTAACGGCTTGGCTGCTGAACGCCAGGTGCTGAAGGATGGAGGTTTGTTTGAATCAGTGCTTCCTACACTGTTAAAAGCTAGGAAATCTGCCTCTAGGAAGATCTACCAACATTCGTAGAAGCTGTACGTTGCGTGGTGTGAGTCTCATGGGGTTCATCCTCGCTCCTCCTCCGTGGATCAGATCTTAGCCTTCCTTCAATGGGGGGTTGAACAGAAATTGGCCTTGCGTACCATCAAGGGCCAGGTATCAGGTTTTGGCAGTCTTTTTCCAACGAAATGTTGCCACACACTCCCTGGTGCATACCTTTTCTTCAGGGTGTCCGACATTTGGTTCCCTCATTGCGGGCTCTGTTGCCGCCCTGGAATCTTAATGTAGTTCTTTCAGCTCTACTGAAGCTTCTCTTTGAAAATAATCGGGAGGTTTCCCAGCTTACATAGCCACCAAAGAAGGCCACCTTCTGGGGCAATCATCTCTGCATGCAGGGTGTCAGAACTGACTGTTATCCTTTCGTTCACCTTTTTTATGGTGCATCTCAAGGATAAGGTGATGCTTTGCCTCTGTCCTTCATTCCTTCCTCTCTGACTGTCATTTAAATTAAGACATTGTGTTGCCTTCCCTGTGTCCCAGGCCTAAACATCTGAAGGAAATTGCCTTGCATGTCTTGGATGTGATCCGGGCAATAAGGGTGTACCTGGCAGCTACAGAGTCTTTTAGGAAGTCAGAATCTATATTTGTGCTCACGGACGGACCTCCCAAAGGGTTGTTCGTTTCTTCTGTGACCATTTCTAGATGGATCAGATGGTGGTTCAGACCTAGTGCATCAGGGGTCAGGTAACTCCTTTCCCTGTTTAGGAGCACTCTACCAGGGAGCTTAGTGTCTCCTGGGCTTTCTGTTATTAAGCGTCAGTGACGCAAGTTTGCAAGGCGGCCACCTGGTCGTTGATACACGCTTTTACAAAATTTTTGTAAAGTGGTTTTGTTGGCATCTGCGGATGCTTCTTTTGGCTGCAAGGTTTTTGCTGGCTGCTGTTTAGAGGACCTGGTCCTCTTTGAGGGTGTATTGTTTTTTCAGGTGACCTCCAATTGTTTATGGTTGAGCTCCATGTTACCTGGTTGGCTATGGTTAGCCTTGGGAATTTTTTTCTACTGTTTCCCATCCCTCATGTTTGACACTGCTTTGGGACGTCCCAATGGTTCAGAAGAATCAGGAGCTGTGTCATCAATAAACAAAAGAGAAAATGGGATTTTTGACTTACAGTAAAATCCATTTCTCTGATGTTCGTTGATGGACACAGCACTTGCCCCTCTATGGAATTGGGTTTTTTCCTACTGACACTGCTTGTAACAAAACTGTTTACCTATAGCAGGAAGTGGGAGTACACCCCCTGGGACTGCCCCGTAGGCATAGTCAAGTTTTGTCCTGCCTAGTGTCCTACTCCTGTAGGGGGCAGCATAACCCGATGGTTAAGAAGAATCAGTAGCTGTGTCTGTCAATGAACAGCAGAGAAATTGATTTTATGGTAAGTCAAAAATCCAATTTTTCCCTTTTTTATAAGCGATGACATTCCCTCTGTTCCCTCTCTTCTTAACTGCATAAGAGCAAAGGGGAGGAGAAGCAGCAGGACACTGAGCTTCCCAGTGAAAAGCTGTGCAGGAGGAGTGTATCAGGACAAGTCTGATCATTGGAGGAGAGTACACTGAGTTCCCAGCATAGCTAGCGAACTGACCATAGTGTGCTCTCCTGCTTAGTGTGGTCAGTTTTAAAAAGGAAAGCAGAGAAACTAGCAAGGACACCAGGGATTTCACACAAAAGAAGCAATACAAAGAGAACAGGAGACTTTCTCTTACAAGTACATGGTACAGCAGGCACATATCAAGATTATGAAGTGTTGGGGTAACAAGCACTTTAACACTCCTCAATGGGATGGCTAAACAGTTTGGCAGTTTTTTTATACATTCTCTATTTTCAACAAAAAAATGTTTAAATATACACTTCAAGGAAGTCTACCAACACACATGATCATGTGAGAAGGTTTCATATTCAGGAAAGTAGATAGAGTAACAGAGAGCAGTATGATGATGCAAACACCATTTCATTTCACCAGACCTAAAGCCTTGATAGATAGCCTCCTGAAATGTAACCCTTTGCAAATGCAAAATATTTCACTTGGTCCAACTTTTGATAAGTTTTCAATAAGTCCTTTAGTCCATAGTCTTATTAGGGTAGTGAATAAGTGAATAGGGTAACGTGTTTCGCCCAGTGGGCTCCTTCATGTTTCGCCCACTGGCTCCAGCAAGATGGTCACCCAAGCTGTCATCCTTATATACCTCGCACCATACCTGTCTGACTTCATTGGAAACATCATTAGACAACCTTGATTAGATGCTCTATTGTATTTGGAAGTATTTATGAGGTAAGCATGTTGGAATCTGCATTTCTAAATATATGCACATAAATTTTGTGAGATTGATCTTTATTTATATTTTGTCTTTATTTGATCTAGTGCCATGACCCTTTAGCAGATGGTGCTTCCCTTGAAGAAGCCAGTTTGTGAAACATGTTGGGATTCACCACCCTACTACTACTATGAACTAAAGGGAAATGGGTCATGACTGTATTAAATTATATATGTATATATAGTATTAATCCAATTTTCAATACATTTTGTAATTTTAATGAATTCTTTGTAGTTGCTGTGTTGCACCCTAAAAGTCCCAAGGAACCCCCTGTCTATTTTTATTAACTCAAGGAATGTGGTGCTTTACTTAAATGATGACACACCCCCATTAATCCGTATAGGTTTAGATAAGGTGACATTATTTGTAGGGATGTCTGGGTCTTCCTCATGTAGGCTGACCTCTAACCTGTTTTCCTGCAGGCACTTCCTCACCCTGCTCCTTCTCTGTACAAAGCAAAAACCTGCAGGGCAAATCCTTGCTCAATTCCTGCTACTCAGGTAGGGCTTCTACTCAACCGAAACCTAGATGTCAATGCAATGCAAGTCAACAAGGTTGTCATCAGGAATTTATCTCACTTGGTGAACCTGTATGCTGTATACTGATGAGAGAATGGAATTTACAATGAGTAGTTTAAGATTCTAGCATTTATTCATTGTATCTGTTAGTGAACTGTGGAATGAGTAGAACATGTTTAAGTAACCAGGGCCTAATTTTGTTTTTCTTTTTTATTCCTTCCTCTACTTCCACATCCGTCTGTGTTGTTTGGGACTCATCTGCTCCTCAGTTTCATCAGACACCGTCCCTTCTTCAACCCTTCTAGGTAAAACAAAAACAAATGCTTTTAAATAGCAAGTCATTTGTGAACCGAGTATTGAACTGTTTTTTGGATACCCTCAATACAGTGGCTGATGGATAATGGAAACGCATTATAAGCCTAAAACGTTTGTGGCTACCTGTCTATCATACCTAATATATGGCCAAAAGTATGTGGACAACTCTCCAAACTATTCTTTTATCCGACTTTGGCGTGGTGCTCCTTACTGTATTTCTGTGGCTTGAGTTACTGTTGGGTGCCCATCAAGGGATGCCCTGCTATGTGGGAGCCACCTCCCAAGAGCTATTGAGCTTGTTTGAAGTTGATCTGACTGCACATGCAAGTCTAAAAGTTCCCAGTGCCTTTTTGAGTATGTTGTTCAGGAATCAAGTAGCTCATGTCTAGTATCTCTTCTTGACTCCAGGAGACAGTGGTCAAGCAGTCACTGTTTTGCTCTCAAAACTCCTCAGAAACAACGTAGATAAAGAACTAGGTGTCTATTAAAATTAAAGTGCACTCAAAATGCCAACAGCGTTGGCATTTTGAGTGCACTTTAACTTTAATATACACCTAGTTCTTTATCTATGTTGTCTGAGGTGTGGCGAGAGCAAATCCAAATTAGAGAAATTCTCAAACTCCGTGTCACATCCTGGGCTGTGGCTAAGGCAATACAAGGTTTTTTTTGTTTTTTTTAAGTGATATATAGTGTTTGTGTATATTTTATAATTTCTCAATATGTTCAGGATAAATAAATATAGACTATTGCATATAAATAACTTCATATTTCCCACTAGAAGTCCATTGGTAGTGCACTTAAGCGGAGTTCCGGGCACAAAATCGACCTAATCGGTTTTGTGCCCATCCGCTGGATCTTCTTCACCTGAAAAGGAATTGGATAGTTAGGTATATATTTTTTTTTTTACTCACCTTGTAATTGTAGATAGAAAATACTCACCTATTCTCCACTTCCTCCCTCTGTGCCGCGGCTCCACGTCACTTCCTGTCTTGCGATGATTCCTGGGAGCTGAACGTCATCGCTCCCAGGAATCAATGCGATGGCACCGGCCCCGCTCGTCACTTCCGGGGCGACGCCGCATTCCCTGCTAAACAGCTTCTGGGCATGCCCAGAAGCTGTGGAGGAATGCGGCGCCGCACCGGAAGTGACGAGAGGGGCCAGTGTAGGCGCATTCTGGGAGAAGAAGACACGGAAGAGGACACGGAAGAGGACGCTTCAGCTGCCCACAACAGAGATGGCAACGCTGGAGAAGAAATTTTATAAGTGAGTATTTCTTCTTGCAGGTAAGTGCGAACCGGGACAGATCAGAGGCTAGCCATTGTGGAATGTACTAGCCCTGACTGTCCCGGGGGTATGTTTATTGAAAAAACGTTTTCGTGCCCGGAACTCCGCTTGCCATGCTGTGAATAGCCTACTTTAGATCTCAACTCCCCTATACTCAAAATCTTTTTATAGTGTGACCCAAGAGCCAACAAAGCCAATAAGCCAAATAACTGAATTCTAAATTAATTTATACAATTTTTACAGATTTTTTTTAAATCACATCATGCATATTCTGTTATCCCTGATCATAATTATGTGAATGTGATACTAAAAAAAAAATTGTATTTTTGATTATTTGTTTTGCTATATTTTGATGTTCTTTGAGCATTTTAGACAATACAGAAAAAAGGTACACAAATAAAGGCTTCAAAAAATGTGAAGAGACAGTACACACAAGCGTGTATCCAGTTTTAGTTTCAACGTTTTTATTGAAATTGTTCCTACATTAAACAAGTGATCAATATTGAGCAGACAATATGGCAAATGAATCGTAACAATCATATAACTGATTACCATCAGTAGCACTGAAGGAACATACATGAGTGGGGTGGACTACATCCGAGTAAATATCAGTTAACAATGCAAATAAGACCCCTTATTATCCCCAACCCATAAACACTAAGGCTTTTCCTTGCCTGTAGTCTGTAAAATGAGGTAGAACCCCTAAGGGAACCTCAAAGAAGTTGGGTTGTGAAAGACCACCCAAGAGAAAGAGAGAAAGAAAGGAAGGGAAAAGAAACAAAGAGAAGAGAAATGTTGCAATAAAGTTTGAGATTATTGGATGAAGAGAAAGTACTTCATGTCGAACATAAGTAGAACATATGCTGCCAAGTATCTGGCGGTACCAACACTCTCAATGTAGGCTCGCCAATGCGGTCTACAACTGTCCAGCTCAGGGGTCCCCCTCCAGATACGTAATCCACGGGTTCCAGCGTGTATCCAGTTTTAAAAATGTTTTAAGTTGTTACAGAATTTTGCAATATTGCAAGATTGTTGGAAATTTCGCTCATCCCTAATCTTTGTTTCTTTCACAGACAACAGCCATGTAGAGCTGAATCAGCCGACACTGACCATACAGACTCACCCCTACAGGACATGTGAGCCACTGGAGATGGCATATCCTCGTGGGCAGTTACAGCCAGCCATCCGTGTAGCAGACCTTCTCCAACACATAACTCAGATGAAGAGGGGACAAGGGTATGGATTTAAGGAAGAGTATGAGGTGGGTTACACTTTGATGCTTTTTTATTTTGCATTTGTTGGTTCTCAACAGCATGATGCCTAAGATATGTGCACCTATGTGTAGGGAGATAACAATGTTCAAGAATAGAAATGACAAGGAATTCAGCAGAGGGTGATTAGACCTGAAGTGGTGCACTGTGGATGGTTTGTTGAGCCCTGTAGGGAATATTCCAGTCTTCTAAGTTCAGGTTTATAGACTCAGCACAGGAAACAAATACATTATAACATGCCGTGTTGCAATTTGATTTGCACTGATACAGAATGGTCAGCTATACTAACTGATCTACTTCCCACAGGGTTAATGAATCACACAAGCCGCACCAGCTGCTGCTTCTTTCACCACTCAGTTTAGTTACACATGAATGATATGTATGGTTCTTTATAATAGGTAAAGTGATGTGTAATATATCAATGCTTTATACTGCGTGAATTAAAAAATGATGTAAATGGGTCTGTTTTTACCATCACTGTCAATTATTTAAATGATCTTCCTTCTTTTGTTCCAATTGGCTTTCACGCCACATATTCTCTTTTTACCTTAGTGGGGATTGGGGGATGGAATGTGCCTCAATTTCCATCTGATCTCTACTACAAATCTTCAGAGAGACAGTATTGAAGGGATTGGTGGGATAGAGTAGCAGGGCACTGAGTTGGTGGAAAGAAAGGTGAAAACCAATAACCATGATCAACAATGTCCTAAAGCAATCATATGTCTATCAAAAAGTATAGAAACAAGGATGGATTTTTTTGTTATACATCCCTGGTCCCCTCACCCCCCCCCCCCCGGCCTTCGGCACCTGACTCTTGGTTAGGAAGGTTGTCTAGTATAGCGATAGGCCAGAAATTATGAGAGAGTTCACAACATAACTCTCCTGTGCTCAGATGCTATGCTCAGGGAAAAGGAGTATTTCCTAGACTTTATTGACGGCACCTGGGGTCTTGCTGCCCTCTCAGGACCATGGGTATCTACAAGTACTTAAGCGACAAAAACAAGAGAAGGGTGCACGGACCTAGTGCAATATATTAAAACATTTATTGAAGAATAAAAGGCAACATATATCATACTCACAAACAAATGTAGTAAAAAGCACATGTCAAAACATCATAGACGGGTAGCCTTCAGGACATGGACTAATCCAATGCTGCAGGAAGACCAGATGGCATCCATGATAGCTGGGCTGACGCGTTTCCAGGGCGAACCCTCTTCCTCACAACACTCTTCGTCAGAGCCCAGCCATTAGGAATGCCATCTGGTCTTCCTGCAGCATTGGATTAGTCCATGTCCTGGAGGCTACCCGTCTATGCAGTATTTTGACATGCGCTTTTTACTACATTTGTTTGGGAGGATGATGTATGTTACCTTTTATTCTTCAATAAATGTTTTAATAGTATTGCACTAGGTGGGTGCGCCCTTCTCATTATAAAAGAGTTGGTGGGACTAGATTCTTGAGCAGGAAAGCAGATGGATATATTTGCATATCCGTTCACCCCAGAATTTATGGAACCAGGGTCGGACCTAGTCTATCTGATCTGGGGGTGCAGTAAAAAAAAGGGAGGTGGCATAATGTCAACACTGTGTATGAGTCACTGACAGTTTGTCACACAGTGTCAAAATCTGTGAAACACTAGTATGAAGAAGGCTGTCAATAGAATAGGGTGTTTAAACACCCCCTTATATCAGATGTCCCTATCAGGGGCCCCTTTTACATCAGGTTTTCACCAGAGTGCCCCCTTACATCAAGGTTCCTATAAGAGTGCCCCCTTACATCAGGGTACCCAACAGAGTGCCCCCTTACATCAGGTGTCCCTATCAGAATGCCCTGTTACATCAGGGTCTCCATCAGTGTATCCTCTTAAATCATGGTCTCCATCAGTATGTCCCTTACATCAGGGTCTGCATCAGAGTGCCCCTTTACATTAGAATCCCCATCAGAGTGCTACATTTAAGTCAGATTTCTCCATCACAGTGCCCCCTTACATCAGTGTCCTCATAAGAGCCCCCCTTACATCAGTGTCTCCATCAGAGACCCCCTTACATATGATCAGTTATCCACATCAGAGTGCTCCCTTACATCAGATGTCCACATTAGAGTGCCCTCTTACAATAGGTCTCACCATCAGAGTGCACCCTTGCATGGATTGTCCCCATCAGTGTGCCTCATTACATCAACTATCTGCATCAGACTGGCTCATGGATCAGTGGATGCACTCTCAGAGACCTGCAGGAGCACAACTAAAATCTGGGGTAGGGGAAAAAGCCCCCCAGCACCCCCCTAGATATGACCCTAATGACCAGGTAATCCATTTACCTACAGGCGGTCGCTCTACTAAGTGTTAATTTAAAGGTAAACTGTTCATATTGCCTACCTCAACAGTCAACTTCTTTATCACAATAGGAAAGGCTAATTGGTAGCTATCAGACCGGCTTCTGTAGAATAGACAGCTGTATACATGGGCCTAAAGTCGTTCAGTTTCAGCTGAACCGACCATTTTTGGCCGCTCTTCGGCCCGTGTGTACCCAGCCTTAGACAATTTTTTTTCCCCAATACCTTCAGGTTCAACCCAACTGCACTATATACTGTAAATGTCTTCTACCTGCATTGCTTTACATTGGAATCTCTACAATACCAAGTTCCATTATCTTACTTCACACATTTTCCAATTTCCACGATTTCTCTATTCAGCCCGCTACACATACTTCATTCACCAACTCTGTTCTGTCTTTAATAATACACTAAAACACACAATTCTAAGTACCTACTTCAAGTAATTGCTTTGCTTTGTTCCACAATAATAAACCTAAAACAATAACTCTTTAACTTCTTTGGCTGCTTTTAAGTAGACAAGTCAGAAGGATTTTTCCACTTCCATTTTTCTTCCTAGAGTTCATTTTGACAATTCAAAAACAGTGTCAGCCCTTGATAGCTTTAAAAAGCTCATATTTAATACGGCAATGTAATATATTAAGAGGACCTACTAAAGCTTGCCATCCATCAGTAGGATTTCATCTAAAAATGTTCACTTTAAGAGGGTTCATTTGATTTTCTAACCATTGGTGGGGTCAATTGTGGACATTCGCTTTTGACCAGAGTGATGAGTAAATTCACAGGGTGGAATTTTTTTTCCTCAAACAAATTAATTTCTAACAATGTATGTGGTTTTCATTCAGGAAAGTCCATTCATTACAAAGTTGAATGCTCAAAACAAAGTTCTGCAAGACTTTTGAACAACAGCCATTGAATATACTGAGAATTTTTGTATAAATGTTTGTACAAATTTTCATATGAACTTTTGTTGGAAAATCTACTAGTGTTTGACCAGCTTAAAAAAGATCAGTTCACCAAGTTGAACCAGTCCACCAAGTTGAACCTATTTCCTATGCATGTGCATTCACATACGCTAAAAAGTTAGACATGAGTTAACCACTTAAGCCCCGGAGGATTTGGCTGCTAAAAGACCAGGGGGTATTTTGCGATTCGGCACTGCGTGACTTTAACGGACAATTGCATGGTCGTACCTAAACGAATTTAACGTCCTTTTTTTCCCACAAACAGAGCTTTCTTTTGGTGGTATTTGATCACCTGTGCGATTTTTTGATCATGCGCTATAAACAAAAAAAGAGCGTCAACTTTGCAAAAATAACAATATTTTTCAATTTTTTTTATATGAAATTCCCCCCCCCCCCCCCAAAAAAAAATGTAAAAATCAAAATTTTTTAACATTTTCGGCCAATTTGTTTTATGCTACATATGTTTGGTAAAAAAAAAATCACAAAAAGCGTATTTTGATTGGTTTGCGCAAAAGTTATCGCGTTTACTAACAAAGGGAAAGATTTTTGTCATTTTTGTTGTTTTTTTTTAACGCGTAATGGCGGCGATCTGCAATTTTTTTTGCGGTACTGCGACATTGCGGCGGACAGATCGGACCCTTGACTGACATTTTTGACACTTTTGGGGGTACTAGTGACATTTCTACAGTAATCAGTGCTATACAAATGCACTGTTACTGTAAAAATATACTGGCAGTGAAGGGGTTAACTTTATTTGAGAGGGAGGGGCTGTGTGTGTCCCTAGGGGCGTGATTCTAACTGTGATTGGCTGTGGCTTGAGCTGTAGAAACAGTGATCAACGGTCCTACATAGTAGAACCGTGTGATCACAGTTTCTACACAGGGGAGAATGACAGGCGGCTTGTTTACATAAGCCGCCTGACTTTCTCCCTCTCCCCTGACGATCGCTGAGTGACCGGCGGACATCGGGTCCGCCGGTCACACGTGCGGGGGGTCTGTGACCCCACAGCCTCACAGGCTAGTGGCGTACCCCTACGTCACTCTGCCTGTGAGGGGCTGACCGCCGCAGTATATCTACTTGCGGCGGTCGGCAAGTGGTTAATGTATATGTACCCAAACATACCCACTGAATCTAATGTTTCTTAAATACAGAAAGACTGAAATACAATATAGGGCCAAAAATTTGTGAACACCTGCCCATCACACTTATTTGAGCTTAATTGACATTCTATTCAAAACCATAGGCAATAATTTGGAGTTAGTCTCCCCCCTTTTGTGGCTATAACACCTCTGCTCTTCTGGAAAGGCTTTCTACAAGGTTTTGGAATGTCTCTGTAGGAATATGTACCCATTCAGCCAAAAGAGCATTTGCGAGTTTAGGCCGTGGGGTAACAATAGCTATAGCATGTAAAAATAAAGCAAATCCATTCTGTATTATTAAAGGAGAAGTATGGCCAAAGCTCTTTTGGCCATGCTCCCTCTGTGGGTCCTAGGAGTTCACTTAGTTCTGCACTCCTGTCACCCAGATTCAGCCAACAGTGAGCTGCAGTCCGTTGTTTGCTGACATAACAGAGCTGGTCAGGGATTCCGACAATAATGTTGGGATCCTCCCAGATGCCTGACCAACAGTTGGCTCAGCATGCCACTGTGAGCCTAAGCCAGCTGCTCCCGCCCTCTGCACAGCCCAGCACTCCAGTGAGCCCTGGAGGGGCAGAACACACAATGGTGAATAACAGTCACCACTGTATACTCAGAGCAGACTAGAAAACTGAGGATTGATTACTCAGTTCTCAGTGTAGAGCCAGCAGGGGACAGGTGCAGCCCAGATTGATGCTGCAGCCATCTAGGTGATTATGTATGTTTGTCTTTTTACGATCCTGCACTTTTCATTTAAGAATTGTAGAGGTTGCTGCTTGACACTGACCCTGCACCCCCTGTGATATTTCCAAACAAGAACAGCTGATGTCAGATGTACGGGACAAGTTTGCTTAGCTGTCTTACTCTGGACATACACATAGATTTTTTCCATTCAGCCTGCAGACTGAATTGAAAAAAATTGAACAGATTCCTCCAGCCACACAACACAGCGTGGATGAATGAATCTTTTTCTGCAGAGATTGTATTCTAAAAGCTGGTGAGGGATGTCGGGTGGGAGGCGGTCAACAGGACCACTCACTGGGCAAATTTCAGCGGGATCTTCAGGTCTTCAGGAATGTCTGTCCGTGTATGATGATATAATTTTAGTTTTTTTTTTTTCATTCAGCCTAGTATACAGTGCAAATAGATGAATTTACCACTGTGCCCAAGTGTCTATTATATTCTAACATCAGCCGCAGACAACAGTCAAATAACCTGAACAGTGGCTGCATCTAAATTTTGATTTTTCAGTTGAAGTTTGTTGGATGAGGGGGGGGGGGGGGCAACAGGGCCACCCACTAAGCAAATTACACATAGTATACAGTAGTGTAGATGTATTGCCCTCAGAGCTTCTGGTCATCCTGGCCAGCACTGAAATTAGCCTGGTAGGCCTAGTGCAATCTTCCTAAGGCTGTACAAATATCAGGGTATCTCCTCAGCTGAAAATTGACAGCTGTTTGTAGTTCTGCAAATAAAACCGCACAGTTTAAAGATGTTTGTATTAGCGTTAATTGGTGATTAAAGTGATAATAAAGTCTTGTTTTTTTTTTTTGTTAAAAAATAACTAACATATTATACCTACCTGCTCTGTGCAGTGGTTTTTCATAGAGCAGCCCAGCTTCTCCTCTTCTTGGTTCCCTTGCCAGGGCTCCTTGCCCCTCCCTCCTGCCAAGTGCCCCCAGAGCAAGGGGCTGGCTCTGGGGGCACCCGAGCCGCTGCTCTGTGTATCCATTCAGACACGGAGCCGTGGCTCGGCTCCGCCCAGCTCCCTCTCTCCTCATTGGCTCACTGACTTTGATTGACAGCAGCGGGCGCCAATCAGACAAGATAGTCCTGGACAGCCAACATCGGTGGATCGAGATGCGGCTCAGGTAAGTATTGGGGGGGGTGGGGCTGAAGGGGCCTGCTGCACACTGAAGGCTTTTTATCCTAATGCATAACATAAAAAATCTTCTGCCTTTAGAACCACTTTAAGTAGTGTATACAGGAGTACTAGTAATATACAACAATACATACATACAATAATTACTGTATATTATAATGGTCATTAATATTGCTGCTACAAATCTTGTGGCCAATATGGCGGTATTTATTAATTAATGTGCCCCAACATAAGAAGTACCTGAATTTGTTGCACACGTTGGAAATAAAGAGAAGACTGTTACACAACTTGAGGCTGGGTTCACACATATGCGGCCGCGGGTTCGTGTCTGGGGTCCAGTGCGTCCCTGTTTACCGGTTCAGGTGTGAATCAGGTCCAAATTTATGCCTGAATTTGCACCTGAATCGAACCCAGAGATGCACAGGACCCTTTTTGAATGCGGACCATGGCCACCCCAGACCTGTGTGAACCTGCTCTGTTGAGCTCCATTAGGAAACCCGCATCCAATTTACATGTGTGAACCCAGCTTTAATGATATTGGCACAGGATTTTCTAATAACGTCTGCAGTCACTCATCACATATGTGTTGCACATGCTGTTTTGAATTCCACCCCCCCCCCCCCCCCCGTTCCCCATGTCTTTATGAGGTTGGCTTAGTACACAGTAACCCTGGAATAGAAAAGGATTTACCCCAAACTGTTGCCACAAGGTTCGAAATGCATACAGGTCTAAAAATCTATGTATGTTGTAGCTTTAATACTACCCTTCACTGGAAATGCCTAAACTCAATAACTTGAAGGGGTTTCCACAAACTTTTTGACATATAGTATAAAGAAAATATGAGTTATCAGTTTCTCAGAGCTCCCACTCACATTCAAACCTTGCTTGGGCGTTTATTTTGTAATACAGTAAGCATTGAAATAAAGAGAAAGGTAGATACCCCAAGCTCACTGTCAGGAAGTAGACCACCAGGAAACCTGTGGGGTCCTCCTATGATTCAGGGTGCAAAGACTTGCACAAATTCAAGTTAAGCTATATTGAGGGAACTTTCTGACTTTAGCAATGTTGCAGTGTGTGCTGGACGGCATTAGTGGCTGACTGATTGGTTTCAGCTAATGCCTGGAATTGCTCCTTTTAATCCCTAGATCAATCATTCCTCTCATGAGCAGAAGATGTTCATTATAAGTGAGAAAGGCATCCAATTAACATTTAAATTCACTTATACTGCTGACTACAGAAGGAGAATTCCCACTTCTGACCACTATAACAGGGAAGAACCCTTTGTATGCTGGTGACTAGCTTCTCTATAAGCTGAAAACTGCACAAATAAAATTACAATCAGATGTTGCGCTCTACAGAATTTGAGTTGTACAGACATTTCTACATGTCTGGTTATGTAATATTTGTACAATTTCAAGCAATGTCCAGTGTGGCAACGAGTAGGAATTCATGTATACGGGGTATTATTCCATTTGTATAAACTCACTATAAGGTCAAAAGTTTGTAGACACCTGAACATCACACCTACTATACGGTTAAAGGTTTGTGGACCCCTCTCCAAATTACTGAGCTCAGATGTTTCCAGTAAAGGGTATTGTTCACACTACGGCGCTCCGACTTAGGGGGCAACCTGTGAAGTCGCGTGCACCGCGACTTCGGCACGATTTGCACGGACTTCATAAAATGAATGTCTATGCAAGTTGCTCCAGGACGCCCCGAAGTAGTACAGGACCCTTTTTCTAAAGCCCCGTACACACGTACCGATGGTCGGCATACAAATGTTCCTCTTTTCTCCCCGGGATGTCGGTGTCTGCTGAAAAGTGCAAAGACAGCACAAGGACAGCACAAGAATTTTGTCCGCCGACTGTAGAAGTGATGTCATGTAATGGTTAACTTTCCCTGTGTTTTCTATTTTCTGAGCATGCCCAGTCTTGCAAATCTGCGGTCTGTCGGCCGAATTGTGTACTGACAGGCGAACAATCGTCCGTTCTGGTGTCGGCATACAAAAATTTTCATGTTTGCAAGAAAGACTTTTGTCCGCGGATTGTGCGCAGACATCTGTCGGAGGCACCATACTAACACGCGTACAATCGGCAGATCCTTCGTCCACCGACGTTTGTATGCCGACGATCGGTACGTGTGTACGGGCCTTTAGTCGGAGCGACTTGTGTCGCTCCTATTAGAACTGTTCCTGTACTACACTATGGGACGCGACGGTGCGTGACTTGTCAGGCTGACCAAGTCGCCTGACAGGTCGTACCAGTTGTGAATGGAGATTCTACACACAAACTGTGTAATTTCAACCTTGTGGCCCTGTGTGCAAAGCCAGTTCCATAAAGACATGGTTGGATGAGTTTGGCATTAAGGAACTCAAGTGGCCCACATGTACCCCTAATCTTAACCCTAATTGAACACCTTCGGGATGACTTGGAATGCTAATTGGGACCCAGGTCTTTTCATCTGACAATAGTACATGATCCCACAAATGCTCTTTTTGTTGACTGAGTACAAATATCCACAGACACTCTCCAAATGTTTGTGGAAAGCATACCCAGAAGAACAGAGGTTGAAGGCACAAGTTGGGCCAACTTCATATTAATGCTAATTGGAAGCCAGTTCTTTTCATTCAACATTAGTACTTTATTCCACAAATGCTCTTTTTGTTGACTGACAAATGTCCACAGACACGTTCCAGATTTTTGTGGAAACCCTACCCAGAAGAACGGAGATTGAAAGCACAAGCGGGGCCAACTCCATATTGTTGCTAATTGGGATCCAGTTCTTTTCATCTAACAATAGTACGTGATCCCACAAATGCTCTTTTTGTTGACTGAGTACAAATATCCACAGACCCTCTCCAAATGTTTGTGGAAAGCCTGCCCAGAAGAACAGAGGTTGAAGGCACAAGTGAGGCCAACTCCATATTATTGCTAATTGGGAGCCAGGTCTTTTAATTCAACATTAGTACTTTATTCCACAAATGCTCTTTTTGTTGACTGAGCACAAAGGTCCACAGACACGCTCCAGATTTTTGTGGAAAGCCTACCCAGAAGAACGGAGATTGAAGGCACAAGTAGGGCCAACTCCATATTATTGTCCATGGGTTTAGAATGGGATGTCCATAACTAGCTCATATAGCTCTAATAGTCAAGTGTCCACAAACTCTTAAGCCTCGTACACACGCAACAAATTTCCGCCGACCGGTCGTCCGTCTTTTGTCCAGAGCCGTGTCTGTTGGTTGGAATGTGCTCTAGACTGCACACGAATTTTCCCGCACGACTTCAGAAGTGATGTCATGTGTTGGATTGCTTTGTATGTGTTCTTTCATCTCTGAGCATGCCTAGTCTTGCTCATAAGATTTTTCCCCATGGAAATCTGTACTACTGAGACGAAAATCGGACGTGTTTTGATGGTCGACAAAAATTATATAGCCTGCACACCAGGGTTTTTTCGGCCGAAAAGTCAGAGTCCGTTGTCGGAAGCATCATACTAACAAGCCGAAAATCAGCAGATCGGACGTCGGACGAAAATTCCCGGCCGAATTTCCACTCGTGTGTACGGGCCTTTAGCCATGCGTGACCTTATATTTATTAGAAACAGCAATGACAGTTTAGTCTACAATGCCCATAGTGACAGTCTATAGTTTACTATAGTTCAAAGTGAAAAAATGTATTTTGATTGGCTGGTATGGATTTTGGTGTGTTACAAATTGATTTTTTTGTCCAGTCAGATAAAACTAAAATCCTTTTCCTTTTCTGCCCTGAAGACTGTCTAAACAAGTGCTAATTCCAAAGCACCTCTATCTATTCCCTCTCTCTGTTCAGAGGTTGTTCTTTGTTAACTGTGAGCATTTCACCGGTAGCTTTGAGCAATTATTAACCCAGTAACACAGCTGAGAGCAGTGACCGTCCCCAATCAGCTCAATAAGTGCCCATTTCCTCTCCATTTGGACTATTCAGGGCAATTAGAACATGCCCTAGGGAGAGAACTCGCATACAAAAGCTTAGAGCGGAGATTAACCTACGCATGGCCATGCTATACAAAACCGTGTTTGTCACTCCTCTCTTTGTTTTGGACACACTTCTCTTTTTTCCGGTTTATTACCCTAACATCCAGCATCATAGATGCTTTCATTTCTCTAATGAGCTAACATTATCAGTGTTATCTTTTCCAAATCATATTTTTTAAGTAGACAAGGAAAACTGAGTTTTCATTACTCTAAAATTTCAGCAAAAATCAGGAAATTTTGGCAAAATTTTGCCGTTATGAGAAAATGCACTAGGTTCATTAGGGAAGGTAAAATTAAATGTTTTTTGTGGTTTTAAGGCTGCAGTGAGTTCAAATGGCTCCTAAGATTTACAAAAGTTCCTTTCAACTACAGCCATTCCTCGGGTTACAAACAAAATCGTTTTTTTAGGTTTGTTCTTAAGTTGAAGTTGGAACAGGCACAATTTTTAAGTGTAACTCCAGCCAAAAAATAATAATTTAGGTTTTTTGGGTAGCATAGGGAAGGTAACACCCCTGTAATGTTTGTTTTGTTGTCTGTGCCCCTATTCAGAAGATTTCACCTCACTTTCTGTCCCTGTGACATTTGGAGTTTGAAACTTTTGGGTTGTCGTGAAAACAAGGGTTAGTGATAAAGCTTCAGTGGAGACACCTTTTTCCCATGATAACTCTTACAGGAGTGACTTTCCCTTCCTAGGGGTAGATTTAATTTGACTTCCTGTTGTCTCCCTCCTGTTGTAGTCGTATGTAAGGTAGATGTTTGTAATGTTGGCCATACACTATATGAAAAATCGGCCGAAATTCGGCAATTTGGACAGCTCTTTCATTTTTCGGCCAGTTAATGGGCACGGATAGATAATCGGTTGTGATGTTTTTGAGCCGAAAAAAAAAAAGGACAAGCTTGTAAATTTTCTGCCGAACAAACGATAAATTGAAAGGTTAATGTGTTTCTCATCCAAACTGTTTGCATAGGAATATGGGAAAAAACGAGCAAAAAACAGATTAATTTATGTCCATTGAATGATTTATCGGTCATTACATGAAGGCTTGATCGTTTGCTCTCATGCTCGAGTATTAGTTTTTCGAAAATGAGTTTGAACAATTTTTCATATAGTTATATATATATATATATATATATATATAGTTTTTATATATATCTATATCTATATATATATATATATATATATATATATATATAGATATATATATATATTATATACCATATCTATCGGCATATAACATGCACTTTTTCCTCCTAAAAATGGAGGGCAAAACAGCAGTGCGTGTTATACGCCGATATATTAAAAAAAAAAACACCAGGCAGCACTGAAAGGCAGAGGTGGTGGGGGGGGGGGGGGGGGGCGGCCGAGCAGAAGCAGGGACAAGCGGTCGCTGTCATAGGAAGTCCCACCTCCTATGATAGACAGCACAGTGGCCCAATGCTGGGACGTGAGATATCTATCATAGGCACGGGACTTCAGATAACTTCGGCCGCTCGTCCTCCCTTCTCCTTGGCCCGACCTGCCCCTGCTCTGTGCAATGGTGCTGGCGAGGCTGCATTGCTGGACACTGCGCTGGCGAAGCTGCATTGCTGGACACTGTGCTGGCGAGACTGAATTTATGGAAACTGCGCTGATGAGGCTGCATTCATGGGCACTGGTGAGGCTGCATTTATGGGCACTGGTGAGGCTGCATTCATGGGCACTGGTGAGGCTGCATTTGATTAAAAAAAACATTTCTGAGTTCAAAGCTGTTTATTTGAAACTTAAGCTTTTTTCCTAAAATTTCCCTCCTAAAATTGAGGTGCGTGGTATACGCCAGTGCATGTTATATGCCGATAAATACGGTAGTTATAGTTATAGACCAGCATAACTTGGGGACTGCCTATACCATATATTTGTTCTTCAACATGAAAAAAACTCTAATTGCATTGTTATTTATTTATTTATTTATTTTTTAACAGAAAGGAAAAAAAAACACATTAAAAAAAGTAAAAAAAAAAAAAAAAATGAAAAGCGTAAGTATTAAAAAACTATTAAATTCAAATCTGGAAAAAAAAAAAAACACAATTAAAAATAAAAATAAATTAACTAAATAACACTACCCTAAATTTACTTTCCTCAAAAAGCACACCATTTAAATAAATTAAAAAAGAGTAGACTTTTTTCCAAGTAAGTTTCACCTAAGCAACTCAGTGAGCGAAATTGAAAGAGTCCACTTTGGAAAAACTGGTAATTTCACAGCTAAATCAATTTCTCTGAAATCATTTCATTTATCCCTACTCTAGGGAACAACAGTGATCCCTTTCAGACAATCGATGCTTTCCCCTAGATTGATTGGCCCAGAGGCGTCTGTAGAGGTCATAAACACGCACACTTGGCTGATGCAATTATGCATGTTTATATCGTAGATATGAAGTTGTTTCAGGATCTGTGTTCAGTTTTATTATCTAAGTTGATAAATGCCTATCTAGCTGGAGTAAATCGGTAGGTCAGCAGTGTGAACCATGTTCCGCCTTCGCTGAATAATCGGCTTCCTTTCTAATTACTTCAGCGACATGTACAAATGAAAAATATCATTGTTCTTATCAAAATATAATTATGAAATCAGGTACTTGTACTGATTAACATTCAAAAACATTAGCAATTAGTGTTGCTCCCCATACACCATTGAGGTTTCTCAGTGCAGGAATATGTGAAGAAAAACAGATTTATTACCAAGAATCCTCCTAGGCGCACAGGACGGACAAGAGGAGCTGTTGCTTACATCAACCAATCAGTGACTAGTACTACTACTGCATTGGGAGATGGTAGTTAGTATTGAAATCCTATAACAGGAGCACAAACTGGCAGGATCAACAAGTAATTAGCAAAGCTTTATTATGAGCGCAGAAACAAAGCTTGCATTATTACACTACAGTTAGTGAATTTAGAATGGGAGCTATCTGTGAAAACTTTCTTTTTGACTTTACATTAATTTTAAAAATAACTTCCAGCTATAGCAAATTTTTACATAGCTATGTTGGTCCACCTTGGACTAATGTAATGATGTAAATACCTATGGGATCCCTGTGGAAGATGGAAATCACTGTATTAGGCACCTTGATCTCCACTAGTTTCCAGGCAGGGGCGTAGATAAGGGGGGGGGGGGGGGGGGGTTAGGGGGGTCCAAACCCCCCCAGAGCATCGGTCAATTTCACAGCAGCTAGGCTAGTGTAGCCTATCAGCTGCGGGAGCCGCACTGCACTGGGAAAACCACCTGTCTCATCCACAAGGCTGACAGGCAGTGCCCGGCTTACATTGAAGCCATGTTTACTATTTGCTTCACTAACATATGTGTCTGCTGGGGGCGCTGTATATACTGTATATATTTATACACCACAACCACAAAGACGCCATAACCTTTGGTGCAAACAAATCAATATACACTTATGGAGATTTTTTTTTTTTTTTTTGCCAAAAATATGTAGCAGTGTTTTACAGCAAAAAGTTAATTTTTTTTTTTCAAAATTGTCGCTATTTTTTTGGTTTATAGCGCAAAAATAAAAACCACAGAGGTGATCAAATACCACCAAAAGAAAGCTCTATTTGTGGGAAGAGAACATATATTTTATTCGGGTACAGCATCGCACGACCTCGCAATCGTCAGTTAAAATAACGCAGTGCCGTATCGCTAAAAATGGCCTGGTCATTAAGGGGGTAAAACCTTCCGGTCCTGAAGTGGTTAATAAAAGGACCCTCATCTGTCCAGGGGTCCAGTGCCATGCTCACCCAAACCGCTTGTTCACGGGTCTTCAGGTCCCTGTTGCTGGCATGTTTACTGTGGGCTTCTTCACAGCCGGCTGCCCAATTCGTACGCCCAGTTGTGAATGGTACCTCAGCATTCTGGGACCTGTGATAGGTTGTGAGTGAGGGAAGAAATTCCAATTCACCCCCCCCCCCCCAAAAAAAAGTGCCAAAATTAGAAGAGGAGGGCATAAAGGGGAACTTCCCCATTAATGTGAAGCTCTGCTTTAAGTTACCCTTTGTCCAGGAGCTGACTGGCAACTTCTGGCCCAGGGGGCAAGTACAAACCAGAGGCCCATGGTGCAGAGATTCAGCCCCCCTTCCACTTTCCCCCTGACCCCTATTCCAGGCTGAAGCTCTGCCCCAAGTACTCTCAACTCACCGGCTAAATCCGGGCACCTGACCTGGCCAGCAGGGGGCTGTTGGGGGGAGCTGGGACAGCTCGGTTACGGGTGGAGGAGAGTCTCAAGTGGGGCATGGAACTGGCCCCTGCTCAGACAGTTTACATCATCCATGCTGGGGGGGGGGGACTGCTCTCTGTCCTTGTCTTCAACCCCAACTCAGTAGGTCAGCGGCAGAGATTTTTTACTTCTCTTCACCAGAAAACTTTAGGCACGTCTGGCAGATGCGGTGCATCAGAGCGGGGGCATCAGAGCGGTCCAGGGGGCAATTGCCCCCCTGTCCCCTGGCCCAGTCCTCCCCTGCCTTTGTCCAAACCAGACCCAGGTATTCCATCATTTCATTAGAGGAACTTCCCTTCCCTGCTTTATTTATTTACCGTATATACTCGAGTATAAGCCGAGTTTTTCAGCATGTTTTTTCATGCTGAAAGTGCCCCTCTCGGCTTATACTTGAGTCACTGGCTTCACTGTGTTTTTAAAAATGGCGTCTCTCGGCGCCGACGTGTCACTGCGCATGTTCGGCATGCCCGGGAATAGTTGAACGTGTTGGGGTTTTCCCGAGCATCGGCGGCGCATTTGCGGTGACGTAGTATTGGCGCCGGGCGGCACGATTTTTAAATCAAAAGCGGCTCACCGACAGGTAAGTGAGACTCCTCCGCAGCCCCTGCATTTCCTCATGCAGTGCTGCGGGCATGGTACAGGACATTCTCCTGTACCATGCCTGCAGCACTGCATCTCCTATGCCATGCCTGTACTTACTGTGCCATGCCTATACCTACTGTGCCATGCCTATACCTACTGTGCCATGCCTGTACCTACTGTGCCATGCCTATACCTACTGTGCCATGCCTGTACATACTGTGCCATGCCTGTACTTACTATGCCATGCCTATACCATCACCTGTGCTATGCCTATACCATCACCTGTGCCATGCCTATACCATCACCTGTGCCATGACCTGTGCCATGCCTGTACCATGACCTGTGCCATGTCTGTACCATGACCTGTGCCATGACCTGTGACATGCCTGTACCATGACCTGTGACATGCCTGTACCATGACCTGTGCCACGCCTGTACCATGACCTGTGACATGCCTGTACCATGACCTGTGCCATGCCTATACCATCACCTGTGCCCTGACCTGTGCCATGCCCTTACCATCACCTGTGCAATGCCTATACTATGACCTGCGCCATCTCCTGTACCATGCCCGCATCCCCTGTTTTGTGTCTTGTAGTGGTCCAGTTGGGTCCAGTAGCTGCTGCATTTCCCACCCTGGGCTTATACTCGAGTCAATACGTTTTCCCACTTTTTTGTGGTAAAATTAGGGGTCTCGGCTTATATTCGGGTCGGCTTATACTCGAGTATATACGGTATTTATTTTTATCCTCTCTTACGTTTTATGATGGAATGTAATAAACCTACCTGAATGCCCAGCAAATCCAGTGTTGATCTGTTGTGATCCTCTGCTCTGTGCTGCTGTACACCAAGTCCTGGCTGCCATCTTCACTGTTTTTATCATCAGAAGCAGATTGTTTGTTCCAGATTCTTGCTCCGATGATGGGCTGCTTGGTCTGCACTTCTCCAGCAATGTGACACCTCAGTCGATGCCCCATGTAAACAAATACAGGGGTACAATCGGCGCAAACAATCCCACATAAAGAAGATCAAATCGCAAGCTGAACACTAAAAGGGTACATCACTAAGCCCCGACTACAAATCTAAGCAAACAAAGTGCAGTGCAATATATTAAAGTGTATTTTATTTAAACCGGTTATGAACTGTCGTGAACACCAATAAAAGTAAAGCCCAAAACTAGGGATCGGCCGATTATCAGCACCACCGATATATCGAGGGCCGATCTGCACTTTCCCCGATATATCGAATCGGCCCCTGAGGTTACCGATATTGCTGACATTTCGGGAAAGTGCTGTACCAGAGTGATGCCTGCAGCTAGAGGCATCACCCCGGTACCGGCGTCCATAGCCGACGGTCGGCTGTCTTGTAATGACAACCGATGTGGCTGAGAAGCCACTTGGCTGTCATTACAAGGAGCAGGAGGGGATGTCCCCCCCTTCCGTGGCTCGCCCGGGTCTCCCATCCCACCGGGGGACCCAGGCATCCTACCTGCACAGCCACCGAAGACCCGATCAAAGCCGCATTTGGCTCCGATCGGGTCTCCATCTAAAAACCCGGAAGGGATGCCATGACATCCCTTCCGGGTACTCAGCGCCAAATTCAAGAAAAATGACAGCATTCAAAACAGCCAAACTTGCAGATGAAGGGTTTGGGTCTTTTGTAGGGTCTTTTGTAGGGTCTTCCACAAGAGTACCTGTAAAAAAAATAAAAACAAATAAAAAAAAAAAAAAATGTAAATGTCCGAAAATATCGGCAGATATCAGCCGATACCGATATGCATTGGCCAAAATATTGGTATCCGTATCGGCAATAAAAAAAAACAATATGGGTCGATCACTACCCAAAAGCCCCTAACTGAACAGGTACAGTTCCATACAACCAGTGTACCCGTTCACCCGGGTACACAGGGAGTTCCTATGCAAAGAGGCTGGGATTGAGCTGGGGATCCAGAGTTCACCATCGTCACACTTCCTCTGGATCCCTTCCTCGGGACAAAGCGTTTATGACCTGCTGGTAATACAGAGGTCATTGGAGTGAGGTGAGCGCAATATTTGTCCTGTGGGTAAAGGGTTTATTATCACCTGAAGTGGATCTTTCTAGGTTTTTCCTACCGAATCACTGATTGGATGCTCCATGTCAGATATCCCAGGAGGCTGCAGGAGCAGGGTGACCATAAATTAACCCCTTCCTGCAATCCTGGCAGCCTTTTAACTGGGTCTTTTCAACAGGGAAGGACTTCCTGATAACATGATCAATGGGATTGGCCGTCACAGTGGTCACATGATTGGGATGCTAACCCACTGGCTCCCGTTCATAATCAGAGAGCAGGAGCTGTTAATGACAGCTCAGTCATTGTTCTGGGAGAAATCTTGACTGCAATGGGCAAAAGTATTGGGACCCCTGCCTTTAAACGCACATGAACTAATGGCATCCCAGTGTTAGTCTGTAGGGTTCAATACTGAGTTGGCCCACCCTTTGCAGCTATATCAGCTTCAACTCTTCTGGGAAGGCTGTCCACAAGGGTTAGGGGTGTGATTATGGGAATGTTTGACCATTCTTCCAGAAGCGCATTTGGAAAGGTCAGGCACTGATGTTGGACAAGAAGGCCTGGCTCGCAGGCTCCACTCTAATTTATCACAAAGGTGTTCTATCGGGTTGAGGTCAGGACTCTGTGCAGGCCAGTCAAGTTCCTCCACCCCAAACTCACTCATCCATGTCTTTATGGACATTATTTTGTGCACTGGTCCAAATCTTTTGGTGGAGGGGGGATTATGGTGTGGGGTTATTTTTCAGGGGTTGGGTTTGGCCCCTTAGTTCCAGTGAGCGGAATTCTTAGGGAGCCCGCATACTAAGACATTTTGGACAATTTCATGCTCCCAACTTTGTGAGAACAGTTTGGGGATGGCCCCTTCCTGTTCCAACATGACTGCGCACCAGTGCCCAAAGCAAGGTCCATGGATCAAGGTCCAAGACATGGATGAGCAAGTTTGGGGTGGAGGAACTTAACTGGCCTGCACAGAGTCCTGACCTCAACCCGATAGAACACCTTTAGGATGAATTAGAGCAGAGACTGCGAGCCAGGCCTTCTTGTTCCCATCAGTGCCTGACCTCACAAATGCGCTTAGGAAAGAATGGTCAAATATTTCCATGGACACACTCCTAAACCTTGTGGACAGCCTTCCCAGAAGAGTTGAAGCTGTTATAGCTGCAAAGGGTGGGCAAACTCAATATTGAACCCTACAGACTAAGACTGGGATGCCATTAAAGTTCATGTGCGTGTAAAGGCAGGCGTCCCAATACTTTTGGTAATATAGTGTATGTGGCATGTGGGCATTAGTGCCTACCCTCCCTGCCATTGTACATATGCATTATGTGGTTGGCAAGTGGTAAAAAGAAAGGTAAGTTTTCATTTTTCATTTGTTTGTATAAATGTTAACTTAAATGAAGATTATATTTATATTAATAAAAAAAAAGAAAGGTACAAAAAAAAAGGAAAAGGTGTCACTTGTAGCCTAACGAGGGAATGAAATCTGAATTTATTAATCTCTTCACCTGTTCTCAGCCCTGGGGATTACTGGTTGCTGTAGGCAACAGTGCCAGTTTCACTTGCTTCCAGGTTTTCTAAATCAATGACACAGTGCTGTATTTGGCGAGGTCAGGACCTGTTCTTCTATATACCGCCTGGTGGAGAGGACACATACAGGGAGATGCCAACCCTTTCACATTTCTGCGCGGCTGCTTCCCGCATCTATACCCTAACCACATAATAGCAGCCGATGAGCAAAATAGCCTATTGTGCTTAGCAGAGAGAATCTTTGAAAATCTTGGCAGTGATTCAGTCTGTTTCTCTCTTCTTTGTCTATTGTTTGTGATTTTTTTTTCTCCCCTCTTCATTACATATCTATTTCTGCATTCAGCACTATGTCTCTAATTTCAATTCCCCATGCCACTTGTGTTGTGTTGCCTCTCGCTCCCATTCCTCACTCGAGTCGACTTATATCAAAGGCAAAGAGTTCTACTTGTGCCGTATTTTTTGTGCTTGTTTGCATTAACGCTATTTCTCAAAGGACGCGTCGTAGTAAGCGCACAAGAAATAATGCCAGGAAAAAGACGGGGGCCTCGGGGAAACCGCACCAGGCGACGGTTGCTCATTGTACGACATGAAATGCCCGACTGAGCAATGTTTCTTTAAGAAGAGGAAAAAAAATAAAAATTCTCTAGTGCAAAGAGAAATGGAAAAATATGAAAATGAACCCCTTACCCATATTAAAAAGAGCTTATTTGTTTTTTTGAACTCCATAAGGTGACAAGCAAGAGAAGGAGGTGAATTCACCTTAGGTTTAGCTGTAAACTTAACAATGCGCGTCAGTTTCCTTAATTATTTTCTGTCTGAAGTTCTCCTCGAAAGCCGTCATGTTCCTCGTTTTGTCTCTTTGTTCTATTTCTTCATTGTAATTTGGCTTTGTGTATTTTTTTTCCCGCCTTTAATACCTGTGATGTCTTTAGAAATATTCTATCGCCTTTCTTCCTCTGCTGGCAGCGCGTCTGTAAATCTCAAATACTTGTTTTTCTGCAATTACTATTCTTCAGCATCGCTTTTCTGTGAACACTTTTATTGTCTTTAAGTTTTCCGAGTTATCGGTGTGTACTGATTTCCCTCCCCACCATTCAGGCTCCTCTTAAAGAACTCGTTAGCGGAAAATAAATAGAGAATTTGTGAAGAGCTGCTGAGTAACATTTAGTCTAGGTTCACACTTGGGCTTCACCATTTGCATACAACTTTTATGCACTGCCATAAATGTCCATGAGGCCAAAAACAAACCAAAAGAAGTACCGTATTTATCGGCGTATAACACGCACCGGCGTATAACACGCACCCCAATATTTGGAGAGAAATTTCAGGAAAAAAGCTGAAATTTAACATTAACAGCTTTGAACTCAGAACATTTATTTATTTTTTTAAATCAAATGATATCTCACCAGTGTCAATGAATGCAGCCCACCAGCAGCGTCAATAAATGCAGCCCACCAGCAGTGTCAATGAATGCAGCCCACCAGCAGTGTCAATGAATGCAGCCCACCAGCAGTGTCCATATATGCAGCCCACCAAGTGTCCATACATGCAGCCCACCAAGTGTCCATACATGCAGCCCACCAAGTGTCCATACATGCAGCCCACCAAGTGTCCATATAAGCAGCCTCGCAAGCGCAATGTCCAAATATGCAGCATCGCAAGCGCCATTGGAACTGACCTCATTTGTTTTAAAAAAGACCGGGAAGCAGCGCCGACTCCGAGAGCAGAAGGGGCGGGCCGGGCTGAGAAGGAAGGACGAGCTGTCATAAGAGCAGAAGGGGGCGGGCCGAGCCGAGGAGAAGGGAGAACGAGCGAGCGCAGTCATCAGAAGTCCCGCCTCCTCTGCCGAGACGTGTGACGTCTGTCATAGGCGGGACTTCCGATGACTGCGCTCGCTCGTTCTCTCTTCTCCTCGGCTCGGCCCGCCCCCCCTCTGCTCATATGACAGCTCGTCCTTCCTTCTCCTCGGCCCGGCCCGCCCCTTCTGCTCTCGGCAATGCTTCCTGGCCGTTTTTTTTTTTTTTAATATTGGCGTATAACACGCACACCTGCTGCTTTTTCCTCCATTTTTAGGAGGAAAAAGTGCGTGTTATACGCCGATAAATATGGTACTTTCAAGTTGCATGGAAGCACGTTGCATAGGTGTGTATTGGTACCAAAGAAAAAAAAAGGGATTTGTCTTGTTGTGCATTGCTATGCAATGCCCCAAATTCAACAGGTTGCACAGGCATGGGCGTCCGCAAGGGAGGGCAAATGCCCCCCCCCCCCCGGAATCTCATCTTCCCCTTTAAAGTGGTTGTTAAGGCACTTTATACTATCATGTCTGGTCTGTTTAATAATCCTGTGTGCCCCTGTGTCTGTGTATGTGTTTTAAAAAAATAAGGCGTTCTTTACCAGTTTTCAGAGCACCGAGCGCCGCTCACATGACCCGCCGGCTCTCTCGCGTGGGGGGGCAAGTGCTCCCCCGGAATCTCAACTTCCCCTTTAAAGTGGTTGTGAAGCCACTTTATACTATCATGTCTGGTCTGTTTAATAATCCTGTGTGCCCCTGTGTCTGTGTTTTAAAAAAATAAGCCGTTCTTTACCAGTTACCAGAGCGCCGATCGCTGCTCACGAGACCTGCCAGCTCTCTCCTCTCCCTGTCTGACAGTTGCCTGCAGCAGGTGGGGCCGAAGATTCCTCACTGTAGTCAGTTGGGAAGGGAGGAGGAGAGGAGGAGAGAGACGGCGGGTCAAGTGAGCGGCGATTGACGCTCTGAAAACTTGTAAAGAATGGCTTATTTTTATAAAACACAGACACAGGGGCATACAGGATTAATAAACAGACTGTAGACACAGGATATGAAACTTTAAATGAAACTACAGCAGCAGGAGGGGCACTGACACAGGAGCAGGCAGGCAGGGAGGGAGGGAGGGGGGGGGGGAGAGAGGACAGAGGAGGAAAGGAGAGCTGCGGATGATAGAAGCAGGTAAACTGACCACGGCGTCAGGGCTCATCAGCCATGGTATACCGTGGTCAGTTTACAGAGGGGAAGACAGAGCCAGGCAGGATCAGCCAGGTATTTTAAGTGATACGGGGGGGGGGGTGCAAATTACACAGCACAAGCACTGTGTTGTATAACCTGCTTTAAGGATAATTTTTTTAGGTTAACAAATGCTTTAAAAATAAATGCTGCCATTTGCCCTTTAAAAATAAATAGTCAAAATAAGTATAATGATTAAGCCCCTCCCCTTCATGACATTGTTGAAAAGGAGTTTGGGTGACCTTAATATGATGCCCCCCTCTGAAAAAAGCTCTGCGGACGCCCATGTGCAGAGGTAAGAATAGGGACTAAAACTGGTACTGAACTCTGACAGCCATGCCCAAAAAATGGCAAGCAAATAACAAAGTAGACAAGTCACAAGTGTTGCCTTTGGTCTTCCTGTAGCTGATCTATCTCCATGATTGACTTACCATGCCTTGTTCTGCACTGTGTTTCTGTGTGGAGGTGGCCATCTTGGTAGAGGCAGAACCTTCCTCATCAAAAATAAATAACCTCCGCTTGTGTTAGCTCAAAAACTTCAATGGTACCTGCTGCTATAAAGTGTCTAAAACGCTTGCCTCGAAAAAACAAAATGCCAAAACTTTTTTGGAAGCAACACTGCCCTTCAGACAAATGCTGACACGCCACAAACATGCGCCTGAGCATTTGTGGCATGTCTATGCCTTAAGGCATAGACTACAGAAACCAATCTGTATTTTACTGTATTGCACAACGTATGTAGCCTAGCCTGTTCTTCAGCATTTATAGGCTCACCAGACGTAAAGTACTTGGCAGTAGTCTTGCATAGGTTTATAAGACATTAGGTAAGGGACTACAGCTCCCCTCAAGATTGCTTTTTTCATATATTCACAGGTCTCATAATCTCCACAATCATTTACATATCTGTCAGTGAATATTAATAAAAGCTCTTTCACACTAGCCAACTACCCACACACAGCCGAATACCTTTTTTTTTTTTTTTTTCTGATTCTGTTGAAACTGCATCCGTTAGACCCTGAGCACCTCACATACTGTATATTTTACTAGGAGAGCACAATTATATCACAGAGGCTGCCAAAAACAGAGCAGCCAATCACGTTTTTGGTTTCTCTGAATTGATAAGAGATTGAACATGATGGGCTTTGGATTATAGTACATTACTTTTTGTCCCTGGAAGCACTGCTGTATTTTACATTTGTCCCTCCTCTATGCCACCTCTAGGGCAAAGTCATACTTGCCAACTGTCCTGTTTTTGCAGGGGACAGTCCCGGAAAATAGGAGCCTGTCCCGGCAAATAGGAGCCTGTCCTGGGTAATTTACATTGTCCCGGCAATGTACTTATTTACACTTTGCAATTTGCACACTTACTTACTTAATGTACTTATTTACACTTTGCACTTTATTTCTATTTACATTTTTTGTATGGTCACACCTGAGCACATTTGCCACTTTAGAATGACTACAAGTGCTAAATTTATTCTCCCTGGAGAAGAGAAGCTTGAGAGGAGATATGATAGAAATATACAAATATCTAAAAAAAAAAAGAAATATATAAATATCTCAATGGTAATCCCTGTGTGGGTAGGAAACGATTTAGTCTCAAGGAGTGTAAGAGGACACAGGGCCACACAATGAGATTGGAGGAGAAGGGGTTAACCTTAAGCTGTGTAGGGTTTTTTTCACTGTCAGAGCAGTAAGGATGTGGAACTCTCTTCCACAATCGGTGGTGTCAACAGGAAGTATTGATATTTTCAAATGACTCTTGGATGTGCATCGTGCCGAACACAATACACAGGGACATGGGAAATAATTTTTGTGATGAACGCCCATTTGCTGGGACGTTCGCCACGGGCTACCAGAGGTGTGTGGAGGCCAGACTCCTGCCCACGGACTATGGGCCCTGGCTTGTAGGGGAGTGCACCTCTGTGTGGGGGTATATGCTGGAGGACCATGGGAGTAGTGTTGCTTTGGACTCAAACCCATGCCACCCCAAGATACAGACTCAGACTAGGTTCAATATTACAGGCCTAAAGCTACCTGTTGCTGCAGAGGGTTTCTCCACATATTGAGAGACTAAAGAAATGCTAATGACGTCAACCTCAGCTATTGTTTACTGTGGGGATGTGAATTGACACTTAAGTTATAATAAGGTGTGTTGAAAATGGAGACGGGCAGTCTGAGAGCCTATGTCTTCTGCTTTCATCTGTTTAGAGGTGAAGTGTGTTCACACTTCTAGGAATGCGTATTCGGCTATGTTTTGGGCTTGTTGTTTGTTGAGTTAATTATGATAATGTTGCAGTCTCATTCACCTATTGTCTCTTTCCAGAGATATGCTGTCTATGTTCTGTATGCAATAGCATTTGCATATGATAATGAAATCAAACACATGAGACTGTATATATTGGAAGTCAGTTGTTGAATAAAGTGTCTTTTGTTTTACCCTTCTTCAAGCTTAGGCTGATGTTTGGAGGGAATTGAGGGGCCAGGTCACTGCATCAAGTGAGATTCTGGAGACCTAAGACAGAAATACTTGGTCCAAGTATTGGGGATCTGTTACAATTTTCTACACGAACACACACACCAACATAGTTTGCACTGGATGGACTTCTGTCTTTATTCAACCTTCCCTACTCTGTAACGATAATGGCAGTGGCGGCCCGTCCATTAGGGGTGCAGGGGCACCACCCCCCTAATCTACATGCAGGGTGCCGGATGCATGGATTACAATAGGGGATTTTTTTTTTTTAAGCACATGATTAGAGGCTCTAAGAGGCTTCAAAAAAGGGTGGGCTCGGGCGCAGAGCACTGCGCCCTGAGCCCACCCAGTTGTGTGGCAATAGCGAATAAATATTCGCTATTGTCAAACTGATTCTCCTCCCAGCCAATCAGGAAGAGGGTTGTGAGACCCCTTTCCCGATTGGCCAAAAGGAGAAGCGATCTTACTGGCCACTGGCCAGGAAGAAGAGGAGACACACGGCTGGAGGAAAAACACAGCTGCAGATTAGCCATCCAGCACTCCCCGGCTTGGACAGGAGGAAGGAGAAGGTAAGAAGGCAGGTCGGCCGTTCCGGGGGGGGGGGGATGTGGTGTTGTTTTGCCTGCCTGCCTGCCGGCCATCATTCCGTCTGTCAGAGGAAGAGGAAGAGAAGGGGGGGCGCGTTGGTTTGCTGCCCCTCCCCCCGAATTACCGATCACCAGCTGCCACTGGTTAATGGGCTGCCTTTGCAAGATGCACGTAAGTGCCAACGAATTGTTAATGGCACCCCAAACACATCTCACAAACTCAGTATGTTTGAGGCCACCAAACCGCATGGTACCACAGTACCATGCAGTCTGGTGCAGTGTGATCTTAAAAAGTAGTGCTCTTTAGTGCAGACTAGACATGACTTGTCTCTTCTGCAATAAAATAAACCTATTTGCCTGCTTGCAGTCTTTAAAATGAACACTGAACTGCACATGCATACATACATTCCAGCACAGTGCTTGTGCATGCGAGGCAGTGACGTCACCCTGCGCTGGCCAATGATGACAGCTGAAGAGCAGCAGCCAGAAAAGATGCCAGTGCTGGCAAGGAACCTCACGGGCATCAGTCCATTGAAGCAGAGGTAAGTATTGTAAATTTTAATTTAGCTTTAAGTGTTCTATTCAGTGTTCCTGAAGTCAGATGAAATGTGATTGGCTTTTATAGTTATATAATTGCATGTTGCATTCTGTATTGTACCCTAAGTTCTTTCTCTCCTGTCCTCTCATAGTTTTTTTCATTCATAGTCTCATCACCAACAGTGCCAGTAGAACAGTATTCAGTGGCCCATAGCAATTGCAGCCTGATGTCAATCGTTATGGTCTCTGGTTCCCCAGCCCCTGCATTTAGCATCAACCCAGTAAGGCCTGGATCACACCTATGCATTGTTTAGTGCATTTTCAGTTTTGCAGAAACACACTACAGTCCATTTAACATGGTTTCCTATGGGCCACATTCACACCTGTGCATTTTATGGAAAGGACCAGGGTCTTTTTTCTGGTTTTTGGTTCTATATTCATCAGTAGATCAAAAATGTGTATTTAAAAACACAAATTGCACCTGGGATATGTGAACTGCAACCTGCATAAGTGTGAACCTGGCCTAACAGCTGATCTGTGTGTGTGAGTGTCCTTCCTCCCCCCACCCACCCACTTCCCACTTCCTAGCAGTACTTACTGGCCAGTCCGATGCAGAGCAGGGCAGGACTATCTCTTTGCACTCTGGGAGATGTAGTTCACAAGAGTAGGAATAGAGGCAGCACTGTGCAGGGAATATGAACTACTGGCCCCAATGGGCCATGAGACTGTGGAGGAGGAGAGGTGGATCGTTTTATCATCCTGCCCAGGAATGTTTGGGGCTTTTGGCACCAGATGGTGAGCAAGAGAGGACCGCTATAGCCGAACTTTCAGCCCATCGGGAACACCCCCAAGGGGAAACCTGCACCCAAAGCCACCTGTAGAATCGACATTGTGCCACAGAAGTGCTGGGATACGGTTCATCACCACCTACACCGCTGTTCACTGGAGACTTTTGGAGAAAGGGGGCCCCTTCCACCAAGAGCATTGTCAGCTGTATCCTGGGATGGTGAGATCAGCCGAAGAGTATTACTGTTTTCGGAACTGTGTTACTGGGAGTAGGACGTAAATTACATCTGACGTTGCATCACCTTTGACTGTTCCTACATCTCTATCAAGCTGACATTGCATCCATTCTAGTTTATAACCGTTATTGTGCTGAACTATCTCTGTTAAATCATATCTATGCTTCACCTAGGGGAAAAACGGCTTTACAGCTTCTACTAGCATCCTAATTTTTACTACAATTCCGTTGGGATAAATATAAAGTGCACCAACTCCTATTATAGGGCCCCAACAATAGCCGTCTGAAGAAACATTTAAAGACTGCCCCCTGATGTACAATTTGACCCAAGTAGGCCCATTTGGCTCAGTCATTACCTAGTTATTGTTCTCCTGTTAAGCAATCGTAGAGTTTACCAAACTGCTCTAGGCTGGGCAGAATCACCACTAGTGCATGTTGACAGACTAGTCTCCTTGTGTTTGTTACCCTTTTTTTCTGCTGATCATTGTTGCACTGTAGGTGGCGTTGTCACGGCCTACACTGATCTGCATATCAGATGTTGTCTCATACTTGGAATGTACCTTTTATCCCTTTATCCCTATTACTTGTAATACAATCTGATTTCCTTTTCTTTACTATCGCTGGGTGTTCTTGTAAATGTTTTGTTTTTGAGCTTCTGTTAATTATTTTGGTGATTTTCTTGCAATATTGTGGGTGTATCAAAATGGCTGAGAAATTGTTTAGGCCAGGAACAAGGGATCCATCTGTACAAATGACTCCTTCGGGGGCATCGCTACATAACCAACCAGCATTTATGTCTTAGGGCTGGTTTCACTAGTGTCACCCTCTGAAGAGTGATTCGTGGCAGATCAGAGACTGATGATAGGCGCCGTGGAGACAATATTTTGCCTCCTTTCTACTTGTTTTAACTCCCAAACACCCACACACCACCCCACAACCACATACATTGCATGTAGTTGTGGGGCGGTTGACGTGTGGCCCCATACATTGCGTTCGGCAGACAGTACTGCCTGATGAACATGATGGGGGCATCATGTCCGCTGCCTTTGCAGCTTGGTGGGGGTTGTTGGGTTGAGCCACATTTTTACCACTCCCCTAAACTGCAAGTGTAAATGAGGCCTTACTGCACTAGCTATACTAAGCTGATGATAGGGGAGAAATGATTGATTGTTATGGGTTTACAGCATCTCATCACCAATCTTCACCTACAAAGCCATGGTACCTGTTTCACCAGCATCTCTCTTCGCCTATCACCGCTCTTCTCCCATTTCTTATTTCCCCGTCCCGTCTTTCCTTCATTCCAGTCCCCCCCTCTTCCCCGTCTTCTTTCTGCAGCTTTCTTCTCCCAGTAATTCAGCATTACAGAATAACTTTATAAATATGCATCAGTTGGTCCTCTCACCAGAGCTTCTATTTGGAGATATTGAGGGAATTAATGGGGAGAATTTCAGCACAAACCGCGCGTTTCTTTGCTTACATTCAGAGACGATTCAGAGGCTTCAGCTGCATTTATTCGCTGCCCGAATTCTATTTGTTGTCAAGGAAACCGGGCTTAGAAAACCGTGATTGCTTATGCTGTGTTTGTGGCGTTCACACAGCGTGCAGACATCTTTATTACTGGGCCTTAAATATATGTCATGAATTCTGGGCGGCCAAGGCTACAAGGAGATCAGTGACATTCTGCTTCTGTGTCAAAAATCATGACCGGAATAAAGGATGGCGAGGGGCCCGTCTTGGGTGTTTGCAGCTCCTATCATCATGAACATTGTATGATGGAAAAACTGTACCAGTTATATTGATGGGGGCTGCTGACAGTTAGAATGCATCCAGCTGTATATATATTCAAAAAATCTGATGTATTTTTACATGGAGCTAGTATAAGTACCCAAATTTGTCTTCAGATTAGCATCCTTCGCAGCAGCACTCAGACTGGGAGAGTGAGGGCTGATACAATGAGCCGGTCAGGCTCTATAACCAGGGGTAGGCGACCTCGATACTCAAAACTACATATCCCATGATGCCTCTGCCTGTTGTTGTAAGTCATACAGTGCTTCATGGGACTTGTAGTTCCACAACAGCTGGTAAGCCAAGTTTGCTCACCTACATCGTACATTGCTGTCCATCTAACTCTGGAAGCTTCCAGACAGGAAGGTTGAGAGTGATGACATCATTTTTATTATCCTATCACATGCAGGGGTGGGCCGTACTGCTTGGCTGCAGTGTAGACCGAGGCTCCATTCACACCTGGGCGTTCCGGAATCGCAGCAAAACGCGTCACGTGTTTGCGATAGCATTACTTCTTAATGGCACCCCAATTACGGTGTGATTTTGCCACGTTTGACGCACGATAAATCACGCTGCAATCATAGCAAATGGCAACAGGCAATGCTGTCGCCCCCAAAAGAAGCTCCTGCTCCTTTTTAAGCAGCAAGCTTCACGCGTTGTGATTTTTCTGCGATTGCAGCGCGATTTATTGCACGAGAACCACGTCAAAATCGCACGGCGATTGGGGTGGCATTAAAAAAGAAAGGCATCGAAATTTTGGTGCCGAAACAGAAACTGAAATATCAGGATCCACTTGGCTGAAACCAAAACCGCAAATTACAGTTTTTAAAAAAATATATATATATTTATATATAATTGTATTATATTCGACTTCCTAATTAATATCATGAATTGAAATAAATATGAATTTAGGCTCCAGTCACATATTGGCATCTCGGATCGTGGGCAGAATCGCGGCGATTCTGCCCACGATCCCGAATCACTGCAAATTGTGGTATCCCCCTGCGAGTCCCGTGAATTGCAATGGCCCGTTATTTTTGCCCGACGAATCACGGTACAATCGCGCAAACAGAATCGCGGGATGCCTGTCGCCCAAAAAAAGTACAAGAACTTCTTTTGATTGGACAGTAGGAGAGCAGCAAAAGTTTGATGATGTCATCTCTCTGCTCTTTCCTCCTGTCAGAAAATTCCTTAGCAGCACATGTGAATACAGGGCATCTGATTGGCCCCAACTACTGCCCCTGCCTCTCTCAGTCTAAATAGTGCAGTAAAGGGGATTACTGTAGAAGAACATGAATCAAAATTAGGAATGTCTTAATGCATTAAAGTGTTACTAAACCCACAACAGTAAAATCAGTCTGTATATGCAGTAAAGCATGCTTGTTATATTCACTGTGGAATCTAAGGGGTTAATCCTCTGCATTGTGTAAAAAGGCTGTTTGATCCTGTCTTCTCTGATCCCCCCTTCTTCCACAGTCCCCAAACCAACTCCTGATAGAACAGAGCCTTGGGGGCACTCTGCACATGCTCAGTTTGGTGTGTTTTGCTAGAGAGTTTTTTTTTTTTTTTTCTTGGGAGGGTGCATGTGATCGGACATGGCCAATCAGCACTGTCCAGACAGAGGGTCCTGCAGCCTCATAGGACAGTCAGAGTAGAATGAAAATTCCACCTCCAAGCTCAAACAGACACTGATAGAAGTCACAAGACTGCTACAGTATATACTGCTGATCAGGCCCGGACTGGGACAAAAAATAGGCCTGGGCATTTTAGGCTGAGCAGCCCATTTTTTTTTTTTTTAACAAAATGACCAATGATGAACAACTACCGGTTTCTCTATGTTAGTTATATTTAGCCTGCACACCCATGCGATCTGATTCTGCAAATCGCGCTGCGTTTTGGAAACTGATTGCGGGGTGTCGTTATCCTAACATACACTCCGCAATCTGTTTGCATGGACGGGTTGCTATTTAGATGAAGTCTGCATTTAGTGTGAACCCAGGCTAAGAGATAACAGGTAATTTTAGGGTACATTAAAAATATATTACCCAATTTTTGGGTAAAATATAAAAGATGAGTTTGTGTCAAGTAAATAAATACCCAACATGTCAAACCTTAAGACTATGCATGCCTGAAAATAGCAACACATTTCAGTACCCTATATTTTCTATAGGCAAAGCTATTAAAGATCATAGAGGTCATCAGTTCAGAGTTACCATGAATAAGGATCCTATAATTATTGCTCTCATTCCAGTGTGCAGGGTGATATATTACACGTGTAGTAAAATCAAGGTTTTTGTTCACAGGCGCCCCCAAAATTTGTATGTAGTTTCGTATGGTGGTGGTGGGGATAGGGGTGACATCAGTAGCAGTGGTGGTGGGGATAGGGGTTACATCAGTGGCAGTGGTGGTGGGGATAGGGATTACATCAGTGACAGTGGGAATAGGAATGACACCAGTGGCAGTGGGAATAGGAATGACATCAGTGGCAGTGGGGATTGGGATGACATCAGTGGCAGTGGTGGGGATAGGGGTTACATCAGTGGCAGTGGTGGTGAGGATAGGGGTGACATTGGTGTTGGGGATAGGGGTGACATCAGTGGCAGTGGTGGTGGGGATAGGGGTTACATCAGTGGCAGTGGTGGTGAGGATAGGGGTGACATTGGTGTTGGGGATAGGGGTGATATCAGTGGCAGTGGTGGTGGGGATAGGGGTTACATCAGTGGCAGTGGGAATAGGAATGACATCAGTGGCAGTGGGGATAGGGGTGACATCAGTGGCAGTGGTGGTGGGGATAGGGGTTACATCAGTGGCAGTGGGAATAGGAATGATCAGTGGCAGTGGGGATTGCGATGACATCAGTGGCAGTGGTGGGGATAGGGGTTACATCAGTGGCAGTGGGGATAGGGGTGACATCAGTGGCAGTGGTGGTGGGGATAGGGGTTACATCAGTGGCAGTGGTGGTGGGGATAGGGGTTACATCAGTGGCAGTGGGAATAGGAATGACATCAGTGGCAGTGGGGATTGCGATGACATCAGTGGCAGTGGTGGGGATAGGGATGACATCAGTGGTGGTGGTGGTGGGGATAGCGTTGACATCAGTGGTGGTTGGGATAGAGATAACATCAGTATTGAGGATAGGGTTGACATCAGTGGGAGTAGTGGTAAGGATAGGGATAACATCAGTGGCAGTGGTGGTGGGGATAAGGATGACATCAGTGGCAGTGGTGGTGGGGATAGGAATGACAATGTTCACTGCCACTGATGTCATCCCTATCCTCACCACCATTGCCACTGATGTCATCCCTATCCCCACCACCACCGCTACTGATGTCATCCCTATCCCCACCTCCCCACCACCACCGCTACTGATGCTATCCCTATCCCCCCCATCACCACTGCCTCATGGGAGGGGTGGAGATCAGAGGGATGGCCGTTGGAGGGATGTGATCAGGCAGAGGGATGGCGGTGGGAGAGATGGGATCAGGCAGAGGGATGGCGGTGGGAGGGATGGGATCAGGCAGAGGGATGGCGGTGGGAGGGATGGGATGAGGCAGAGGGATGGCGGTGGGATGGATGGGATGAGGCAGAGCAGAGGGATGGCGGTGGGATGGATGGGATGAGGCAGAGCAGAGGGATGGCGGTGGGATGGATGGGATGAGGCAGAGCAGAGGGATGGCGGTGGGATGGATGGGATGAGGCAGAGCAGAGGGATGGCGGTGGGATGGATGGGATGAGGCACAGCAGAGGGATGGCGGTGGGATGGATGGGATGAGGCACAGCAGAGGGTTGGAGGTGGGATGGATGGGATGAGGCACAGCAGAGGGTTGGAGGTGGGATGGATGGGATGAGGCAGAGCAGAGGGTTGGATGTGGGATGGATGGGATGAGGCAGAGCAGAGGTTGGAGGTGGGATGGATGGGATGAGGCAGAGCAGAGGGTTGAAGATGGGATGGATGGGATGAGGCAGAGCAGAGGGTTGGAGGTGGGATGGATGGGATGAGGCACAGCAGAGGGTTGGAGGTGGGATGGATGGGATGAGGCAGAGCAGAGGGTTGGAGGTGGGATGGATGGGATGAGGCAGAGCAGAGGGTTGGAGGTGGGATGGATGGGATGAGGCAGAGCAGAGGGTTGGAGGTGGGATGGATGGGATGAGGCAGAGCAGAGGGTTGGAGGTGGGATGGATGGGATGAGGCACAGCAGAGGGTTGGAGGTGGGATGGATGGGATGAGGCAGAGCAGAGGGTTGGAGGTGGGATGGATGGGATGAGGCAGAGCAGAGGGTTGGAGGTGGGATGGATGGGATGAGGCAGAGCAGAGGGTTGGAGGTGGGATGGATGGGATGAGGCAGAGCAGAGGGTTGGAGGTGGGATGGATGGGATGAGGCACAGCAGAGGGTTGGAGGTGAGATGGATGGGATGAGGCACAGCAGAGGCTTGGAGGTGGGATGGATGGGATGAGGCAGAGCAGAGGGTTGGAGGTGGGATGGATGGAATGAGGCAGAGCAGAGGGTTGGAGGTGGGATGGATGGGATGAGGCAGAGCAGAGGGTTGGAGGTGGGATGGATGGGATGAGGCAGAGCAGAGTGTATTGTAAAGAGTAGTAGAGTGTTTGTGTTGTACCCTTTCTTCCTTACCTTGCAGAGTTGCAGCAGGCCTTGGGTGCTGGTGTCTTCGGTGCGGCTGCACACTGTTCCCGCCAGGTCCGGATCAAGCAGAAGGGATCCCCTCGCCTCTAGCTCCTCCCCCTCCAGTCCTGGGCTTAACTACGCTGGGTGGCGATGGCTGCGCCTGCGGAGCCGGCCGCAGTGAGCGCAGCCCGGCGGCTGCCAGCCTGCCACTATGCCTAGGACTAGGGACAGTACACAGTGCAGCCAGTGACATACCCGGCCGGCCGTCCATAAGAATATGCGGTAATGCGGCCGGCCGGCCGCGGAGAGGCCAGCTCGGGACGGGACTTGGAGGGAGGGACACTGGGACTGGCACACAAAATTACATGCTCCCGGAGGTCGGCCCACTGGGCATGTGCCCGCTCTGCCCTATGGTCAGTCCGGCCCTGCTGCTGATGAGAAAAGGTATTTAGCGGTTTATATTTACTAAAGTAATTTCATTTCCATGTTCTTGAGTACTGTGGGAGACCAGATATAGTGAATGCAGGTCCTGGGTTTAGTAACACTTTAAAGTGGTCGTAAACCCACTTTGATGACTTTTACCTGTAGGTAAGCCTACAATAAGGTTTACCTATAGGTGCTGCAAATATCTCCTAAACTTGCACCGTTTAGGAGATATTTACATTTCATACAGCTGAGGACTTCATCGGCGCATGCACACTAATGAAAAGGCCGCCCGTACTCTTTCTTCAGAGCCCTGTGCCGGGACTGGTGGCTCCTGTGCGCACACGCGAGAGTGACGTCACGTGGCTCCCGCCAGTAATACAGCTGGAATTCGCAGACCCAGACAACGTGGGCTTTGTTGCAGGTTAGTGTCACATAATGTGCTAGTATGGAAGAGTCTACTTCCTCTTTAAACACATAACGACCGCCCACCGCAGTCCTGGGCAAAGGGACATTATACTCCATCGCTCTCTCAGGAGACTCTAGGGGGCGAGCGCACACCGCCGCCGGCGTACTCCCGCCCCTGCTCGTTAGCTAGGGAGCCAGTGCGCGTGACCCGCGGCTCTGATGGCCGCCGGCCACTGGCAATCTCCTGCAGCTCAGAGAGGACAGACAGCTGATGTAAACACAGCCATCTGTCATTCTCCCTGAAGTGATCACAGAGGCTATGTGATCCTGCTATATAGGATCGCATGTCTCTGTGATTACTTCACAAGCCACGCCCCCTGACAGTTAGAATCACACCCCTGGGGACACATTTAACCCCTTGATCACAGATACTGTTAACCCCTTCCCTGCCAGTGTCATTTTTACAGTACATGCATATTTTTACAACTGATTACTGTAGTAATGTCACTGGTACCCCCAAAAGTGTAAAAAATGTCAGTTAGGGGTCCGATCTGTCTGCCGCAATGTCGCAGTCCCGCAAAAAAAATCGAAGATCGCCGCCATTACTAGTAATAAAAAAAAAAACAATAAAAATGACATAAATCTTTCCCATAGTTAGTAAACACAATAACTTTTGCACAAACCAATCAAAATACGCTTATTGCAATTTATTTTTACCAAAAATATGTAGCAGAAAATAAATTGGCCTAAAATGTAAAAAAATTTAAAATTTAGATTTTTACATTTTTTTTGAGAATTTCATATAAAAACATTTGAAAAATATTGTAATTTTTTCAAAATTGTCGCTATTTTTTTGTTTATAGCGCAAAAAATAAAAATCATACAGGTGACCAAATACCACCAAAAGAAAGTTCTATTTGTGGGGAAAAAAAAAGGACATCAATTTTGTTTGGGTACAGCGTTGCATGACTGCGCAATTGTCTGTTAAATAACGCAGTGCCGAATCGCAAAATAGGGCCTGGTCATTGAGCAGCCAAATCCTCCGGGGCTAAAGTGGTTAAAAACTGAAATAATTGGTTTGTGTTTTTCTATCTACTTTAAATGGAAACTTATATGAAAATGTAAAATGTTGCACTTAAAATAGCTCAGGATGTAAAGCGCATCTTCTGCAGATAGCTACCAGCTGCCGAAATCCCTACAGTTAAAGTTTTGTCTTGTGGGTGGACCCAGATTTGAACCTGCGACCACAGACCTCAATGAAAGCATTCTTTTAGTAGAAAGAGAAGGAATGAGAACGTCTCCCCAATGGCCCTGCCGGGTACCTGCATCTCCTCTGTGGTCACTGGAATGATGGCAGTCTCCCAAAAGGGGACAAAGACAGAAAAAACAGACATTGCATGTCTTCCACACTCCAGACTATTACATTTTTTAGATTTGGATAGCATATAATATGTATAGTAATTATTTTTATTGTTTTGAATAGAGTGAGGAGGGTTTTGCTGTCTGTTCATGCTGTGGGTGATCACCCTCTATATGTCTTGTATATGGCCACTAATGTCACCAAGACAGAAGATGATGGGAATCCAACATTTACAGCAGAGACGAGTACAGGTAAATTCGGACACGAGTCTGAACCCGCCTGAGCTATTCCGCTAGGAAGGAGTCAAAACAAAAAGCCAATCATGGGTGGTGGAACCATTCTCTGCCCCCGAGGCGCACATACAGTATATGGGTCCTTAGTATATGAGCAACTGCGGGGCATAAGGGTTCTTTCACACGGTCAGTTCAGTTTTTTTATCCATTTTTTTTTTTTTTAAACAGACACGGATTCACTTTTGTAAGGTCCGTTCCGTATGTCTGTTTTTCATCCATCCGTTTGTCTAATGTATGTCTATGGGATTGCGGACGTTAGCAGATGACCATCCGCTGCCATCCGTTTTTGGGTCCATTCCCTTTTTTTAAACCAAGAAAAATAGGGTTCTCTTCCGTCTCAAAAAACAGAACTGAATGGAATGGACGCAAAACGTATGTCAGTGGATGATCATCTGCTAACGTCCGCAATCCCATAGACATACATTTTCCATCCGTCTGGAGGATCGGATCGGATAGAATCAGATGGAAATGGACAGGCGGTCCGTTTTCATCCGATCTCCCATAGAGGAGAGCGGGGCTCTGACAGCTCCGTCTCTGCAAAGTAAGCAGAGACGGACCTGTCATCCACCTGCTTAGTGGGGATCAGCGGATCGATCCCTGCTGAGGAAAACGGAGTCTGCCGGGTGAAAAGGCCGTGTGAAAGGACCCTAAAGGTGTCATTAGTTAGAGTTTTAGGAATACCCATAAACACTAAGGTCAGCTTAGTAATCATCCTTATGAGAATGGAGACGGATCCCAGCATCATCTTATCTCAGGAAGTGAGTAATAATTGGACAAGGCTCTTGAACCTGTCTTTCGCCTTTTCCGCGAGCTGTGGACGGACAGTTCTGCAGGTGCCCAGAGATTGACTGCATCGGGCAATAATTATCTTAGGTCCGTGACCACCTTAATTCATGATATCATTTCATGCTCATATCTTCTATGTTTGCACTTCAGTTATTGCTCGGCTCTTCCACTTACACATTTCCACTGCACCCAGTCAGAATGGCCTTTGATTGCTCCAGAATTATTTATCAATTTGGCCCTGTGTATGGATGTCTCCAATGCCGCTGCCTGCAGATAATAGGACCAGATGGATGAGTGTATCCCATTTCATTGTGAAGTATGGAGAAAAGGAAATATCCTTCTAATTCTTTTAATGTAACTCCAGAAAAACAATCCTCTCCAGAAAAACTATATAATAAGGATTTTAGCCAACTAGATTTATACATTCCTTGGTTCTAAAGAAACTGCTGTTTGTTTTATCAGTTTCTCAGGGAAATGTATTCACCATTGTTTCACCATACTCACTAGAAAAATAAGGGGGTGCAAGTTCTGCATCCTTTTATTATAGAAGGGCCTTGTGGTCAGCCTAAAAGACATTTACAAATCAAAATTCTGATTTTTAAAGTCAGAATTCTGTGATGAAAAGTCAGAATTATTCTAAAATTAAACGCCAGAATTCTGAGTTTCAAAGTCAAAATTCTTACACCCATATAAAATATTTTACCAGAAATTAAAGTGGATGTAAACCCTCACATATACCCAGTGAAGATGATACATAGAGATGAGATAAATCTCCCTACATAAGTTGTATTTGTATATCTGCTGTCTTCAGCTTTCTACACTGTTTAGAAAGTGAACATTGTGTTAGAATCTTTTCTTCCTGGGTGTGGAGTCTTGGCATACACTGTGTGACAGCTGATTGAAGGAAAGGCATCCCCCCCCTCCACATAGGCAGAGGAAGGAAGAGACATGCAGAGCTGTGCTGTGAATAAACCAGTTCTCTGCTAAACTATCTCTATGCACCCTCACCGACACAAATTTCCAGCTGCTTTTATCTCCTGTGTCGAAAAACTTATCAGAAGTTATCATGTTGATAACAGAGGAATGGAGCAGCAGAAAGACATTGGACTTAGAACTTTGGAGAGAGATAAGTAAACACTAAAGATACATGTGCCCAGATCAAATTTCATAAATGGGGTTTACATCCACTTTAAGTTCCTATTTGAGGGGGTACTTGCAATATTACGTCTAGTTCCCTGAAGACTTCTTTGAAAAACAGTGAGCCAACTGAGGCTTAGATTGTGAATAATTATATACTGTATGTTAAATCATTTTTTTAATTTCCCTACCTAGTATGTGATCCGGCACTTCCAGGTACGGGACGCACACGCCACCGGAACCCTAGCTGTGCTGTTATTAGACACAGCACAAGCCGATTAACCAGTGCCGGCCAATAGATGTCTGCCTGCATCTACCAATCGGCGGGGAGAGGCACAGAACATTGTGACAGAGGAAAAGTGAAGGATTGTGTGTCCCCGCAAAGCAGGGAATAGGGAATAAAATCTATAATTTTCCTTAGTAAAAGCAGCACACATAGTAAATAGGAGCACTGGTTAGACACATTTAAACCTTTATGGCCCCTGATGTTTAACCCCTTCCCAACCAGTGTCATTAGTACAGTGACAGTGCATATTGTTAGCACTGATCACTGTATTAGTGTCTCTGGTTCCCAGAAAGTGCCAGTTAGTGTCAGACTTTCCACTGCAATATCTCAGTCTGGCTATAAGTCACTGATCACTGCCATTACTAGTATAAAAAATAAAAATAAAAAAAAATTCCAGTATATATTCCATAGTCTGCAGAAACTATACGTTTTGCACAAACCAATCAATATATGCTTATTGGGATTTTTTTTTTTTTTTTTACCAAAAATATGTAGCAGAATACATATTAGCCTACATTTATGAAGAATTTATTTTTTATTTATTTTTTTTTATTGGATATGTTTTATAGCAGAAAAGTAAAACATCGTTTTTTTTTTTTTTTTTTTTTTTATCAAACTTGTTGGTCTTTTTTTGTTTACATATATTTACATAAAAATGTTGTTGCCTCGAGTTTAGCTTTAAAAATATTTAAAGTGGTATTTACCCTAAAACCAAAAAAGTAATATATTTCAGCTTACCATGCATTAGATGTGGTGGCTTCATTTGCTTTCTTTTTTAAGCTTTTTTTCCCCCTCTGTTTTCACCTGGTAATCTGGTCAGTAACACACCTCCTGCATTAAGCTGGATACACACTATACAATTTTCTTTAGATTTTTTTCCTTTAGACTTACCAAAACCATATACTATGAGGTCAGGCCTAAACACTTTCACTTTGTATACAATCAGGCAGGCCCTTGCACTACATAGTTGAAGGGAAATCTAAAAGAAATCTACCAACAAAAGTTGTATAGTGTGTATCCAGCTTGAGAGTGCCTACACTCTGGACGAAAGAGCACAGGGGGCACCTCTGGGCAGCAGCATTGTCAGTCTTGGAGGAGGGCAGTGTTAAGTGGGGTACACACTAGTAGAAAATCTGCCAAAAATTGCCATCCGAGGTAAAATCGTACGATTTTCAGCTAGTGTGTACACAACTTTCAGCAGCCGATGCCAACATTTTCAACGAAAAAAAAAGGAAGGACAAACACCAAAATTTTTATCGTCTGTACCCAGACGACCAATTTCCGTTTAATGTGTATGCGGTACGTCCGTGAAAAATCGGATACGAAAGACCGCGCATGATCTGGAGTTGCTGACGACCCGGAAGTCTAGGAACAAATTGGACAACTAAAAACGGTAATGAACGCTGAGCAAGAGAGAGAAAAATCGGAGGATATTTCGTCCGATTTCCATCAAGTGTGTACGGGCCTTTAGATGTACTAGCAGATTTAAATACATTAACAAATTGAAGCCAAACTCCGGCTAATACTTTTTGAGCAGGGCCCTCCAATTCCTCCAGTATTGACTCGTATTGTAACTGTATTGTCTTCCCTCATATTGTAAAGCGCTGCGCAAACTGTTGGCGCTATATAAATACTGTATTATAATAATAAAAATCAGTTACAGCAAACAGTTTTTTTCCTTTTGGGATAAAGGCTTTACACAAAAAGGCTGATCATTCTAAGCACCCTGCCAGTGTTAAATGGTTTGTATCATCCCTGTAAACTGATAAATCTGCAAGAGAGTTCGGTCTTTTAAAAAACAACTGACTTAGGCTCCATGTACACGGGACGCTGGAAATGGCCCTTTAGGAGCAGTTGGGCGTTTTTTTCAGAAGCCCCTGAACCCATCTACATTTTATCTTATCTGTCCATGTACACCAGGTCGTTTACAGTCATTTGCAGGCAGTTGCGTTCAGGGACTTTTTTTAGAACGCAATTATTTGCGTTCAAATGTGTGTTTCCCGGCGTTTCAAACGCAAAAACGCGACCGAACGCGATGACCCGCGTTAAGCGTTCGCGTTTTTCCATTTTAAAGGGGAATAATTTTTTTGACCTCTAGGAACGGTTCTAAACGCAAACGCCCACTAAACGCGGGTACAAACGCAACCGAACGGACATTTCATACGTCCTAAAAATTCCAGCATTCAAAGGGACTTTTAACAACGTCCCGTGTACATGGAGCCTTACTGGCCAGATCACCAAATGACGAATAAAGAAAATGAATGCATCCAGCACACCTAGGAATTGGGAAGCTGCAATAAAACAAACGTTTGCTTTTGGGTTTAAAATCACTTTAAATAGCTAATCTCTGCAAAGAAGATATTTCTACTGTTACGCCAATCGCGCCATCAATCTTTACGGTTTTAAAAAGATAAGCTTGCTGAAGAATCATCAGCATCCTGAACACGTCCTGTTGTATTGGATGCTTGGTCCCCCCGCTGCACTCTGTAGTTCCATCTGCCAGCCCTATATTGCTAATGTGTCCTAGGGTGACATAGGGGCCAGCAGGAGGATCCAGGACATGTCGGGGAATTCTTTTGGGTGCTGAAGAGATTTAAACCACTGTATTTCTGCAACAGAGTACGGACTGGCAGCATGGTGGTGGGACATGTAATAATTAACCCCTTTCATAAAGCGCTTATTTAAAACAAATGGTCATCCAGTTATAGAGTCACATTACCACATGCCGACCAGCAACGTGCCCGTACCTCGCTGAATCAGAAGGGTGATATCTCGGTCATCACTGCAGATGAAACAATGACCGAGATATCATTTGTTTCAGCTGGCGATTCTGAAGCTGTTAAATGTAATCCAAGTGGCTAAAGGGCCACTGGATTACATTTACAGGCGGCAGAAGGGGCCCCTCCCACCGCCGCCTTTACCAGGCTCTCCCGAGCTATTGGGGAGCCCGGCAAGGATGGGACCAGCAGCATCTGATTCCTGAGACACAGTAAGAGGAATAGATTTAGTTCCTCCTGCTGTGTGATGTCAGAAACTGGAAGCGAGGAGGATTTTGTCAGTTCCAGTTTTGATCTCATGTGAACCATTACCGGCTTGCACATCATGGGCGTCCGCAGAACTTTTTTTTAGGGGGGGCATCATTTTAAGGACACCCATGCTCCACCCCTTTTCACCCTCATAGTTTCCCCTTGAGAGCAGGCCAGGGTCCCCCATAGATCCCCTTTAGAGCAGCCCAGGCCAGGGTCCCCCATAGATCCTCCTTTAGAGCAGGCCAGGGTCCCCATAGATCCCTCTTTAGTCTTATCTTTTCACCTATATTCCCTATGCTACCAGGTTTTCCAGCACCAACAGGTACTCCAGGCTCTCCCTGCAAAGAATATATATGACCCCCTTTAGAGCAGGCCAAGATCCCCATAGATACTCTTTAGAGCAGACCAGGGTCCTCATAGATCCCTCTTTAGAGCAGGTCAGGCCAGGGTCCCCCATAGATCCCTTTTAGAGCAGGGTCCTCAAAGATTCCCCTTTAGTGCAGGCCAGGGCCCCCCATAGATCCCCCTTTAGATTCCCGTCCTAGAGCAGGCCAGGAAATTTCCACCTGCACTTGCTCCCCCCCCCCTTGTGGATGCCCATGTTTTACATGCATCAGATCAAACCAATCTTGTAGGGCAGATGAGAGATCTGTTGTTCATCCCTTGTGATAGCAATAAAAGTGATTGAAAAAAAAAAAAGTTAGTGTGAAAAAATAAATAAATTAACTGAATAATAAAATAAAACTAAACTTTTAAAGTGCCCCCACCTCACCGTGCCCGCACACAAAGCTGAACGCACCCATCTGTTCTGCTTGCATCAGTAAATGGCGATCGCACCTTATGTGAGCTATCACTGTGAATGTTATAGCGAGAGCAATAATTATACCACCAGGCTTTTTGTGTAACACTAAAATGGTAAAATGTTAAGGCTTAAAAAGCGTCGCTTTTGGAGATTTTTAAGTAGTTTGGCGCCGTTCCACTAGTGTGAGCAATTTTAATGCGTGACATGTTAGGCATGTGACATTCACTGGGCGTAACATCATCTTTTATATTTTACCAAACAGTTGGGTTTTATATAGTGTTTTTGTGTATTAAAATTCACGAAAGTGTATTTTTCCCCCCAAAAAAAATGCATTTTAAAAACTGCTGCGTAAATACCGTGTGACATAACAAAAAGATTGCAACACCCACCATTTTATTTTCTGGAGCCTTTGCTTAAAAATATATATATATATATATATATATATATATATATAATATATTTGGGGGTTCTAAGTAATTTTCTAGCAAAAAAATATAGATTTTACATATACAGTATCTCACAAAAGTGATAACACCCCTCACATTTTTGTAAATATTTTATTATATCTTTTCATGTGACAACACTGAAGAAATGACACTTTGCTACAATGTAAAGTAGTGAGTGTACAGCTTGTATAACAGTGTAAATTTGCTGTTCCCTCAAAATAACTCAACACACAGCCATTAATGTCTAAACCGCTGGCAACAAAAGTGAGTACACCCCTAAGTCAAAATGTCCAAATTGGGCCCAAAGTGTCAATATTTTGTGTGGCCACCATTATTTTCCAGCACTGCCTTAACCCTCTTGGGCATGGAGTTCACCAGAGCTTCACAGGTTGCCACTGGAGTCCTCTTCCACTCCTCCATCACGACATCACAGAGCTGGTGGATGTTAGAGACCTTGCGCTCCTTCCAGAGGCGTAACTAGAACCTTCAGGGCCCAGGTGCAAGAAACCATGAAGGGCCCCCTGGACCCCTGACTGAAGCCCATCCCTTCAAACCTGGGGCTCTTCCCAATGATCCTGGCGCCCTTTACTCTCATTGCAGGGCCTTTATTACGGTCCCACAGCGAGACTCTTTCACAAGTTCTGCAGTGGGTCCCGCCATCTTGGGGTCTCCCCACGGTGGTGGAATGCAAGGGCCCAGTCGCAAGTGTGACACCTTTGGTGTCAGTAGTTTTTATTTTTTGGTATTTTAATTGTATTATTTTGTTATCATTTTATTTTATTTTTTTACAATGTCACTGACTATGACTCCATTCAGAAAAGGAAGGAGCTGGTAAATTACATATTTACCGACCCCTTCCTGGTTCTCAATTGTGACACATCCCCTGCAGCAGCCAGCAGGAGAGGAAAGTTAGCACAGTGGGGGGCAGCACAGTAGGGAGGGGGGACAAGGGGAGCACATAGGGGCCCAGAGACAGCAGAACACAAATTAACTGGATAGGAGGAGAGGCAGGGGCAGCATAGGGAGGAACCAATCTCTTCCATTTTCCTCCTGCAGCTACAGGACCAAAAAGGAGGACAGTGATTTCTCTACATGCTGCCCCCGCCGCCCCTCCTATCCAGGTGTACAGGGGAGCTGCACAGGCCCCCTGGAGCATGGGGCCCGGTTGCAATTGCAACCCCTGCAGCCCCTGTAGTTACGCCCCTGGCTCCTTCACCTTCTGTTTGAGGATGCCCCACAGATGCTCAATAGGGTTTAAAAGATTGTAAATGGCAATGGTGTGAGGTCATATGACCTCAGTCTAAATGGCAGTTGTGGAAATCCATTGGACAGTTCCTATCTTCCCCTTCTGACGTATTAGGTAACTCTTGAACTGCCGTTGGCTGGCAGTTGATAGCAGGCTATGGACAGATATCAGAGAATTGCAACTTAATGGCAGCATTGTGTGTTTATGGCTTTCTGTGAAACAGACTGGAAAAGCCAAACGTGTGTTGTAAGAGAAAGAACCTGATAAGAGCTCATTCCATTAACGTAGCTTAAATTAATGTGATTTTCAATAAAACAAGTGCAGATTAGTTCAAGTGTCAACAAAGCAGGACTAAACGCAATGTTTACTCTAATAAAAAGGAGCAGATAAGTAAAAATCAATAATGTAAATAAATTTGAATTTCTAGGATAGCAAGTGCTAATTTCAATAGAACAGTGTAGATAAAAAAAAAAGACAGCGGCAAAATAAACGAGAATAGACATGAAGGCCATATGGAGAATGTTCAAAGAAGACTATAAGTATGGCAATGTGATAGATCCACGTACTATATTGTTGTGCTATCAGCTGACTCAGTTTTCACTGAACACATAAACTCCAGAGATTCTTAATAAAACTGATAAGGCATCAGAACTGCAACACTTAAGAACCTTATAAAGTAAGAACAGCCAAATGGAAATGTCAAAGCAAATATGTAGCTTGAGAAAAGGCTAAGCTAGTGGCCATAAGCAGGCACATTCCTATTTAAAGGGAAACAATAATGGAATTTCGCCAAGAGCACATTTTGATTTAGCATTCTTATATTTACTATAGCTTTTACATTTTTGCTGTTTTATATTTTGATTCTTGCCTTTAATAAAACAGATTCATAAATGGTTCCTCTAGTGGTCATCTGCAAAGCAGGAAAAATGAGGAATACTGGGCATGTGCAATTTGTTTAGCTACGAATCGAAATTTGGACAAAATTGTTGTTATTCTGAGATTCGGATAAATCCGGATCCCTTAATCACAACAGTTAGGAATTTCAACTAATTAATAAAATTATAAAGAAAAAAAAATGCATTCATTCATATTCACTTGTTTCATTCATATGACATTATGCTGTAGCTTAGGCCTTTTGTAAATGTTGAAAGCATTCAAAATAACATAATGAATGATCTCAAATTGATTCCGATTTAGTTTTTATGTTTCATTACCATTTTTTCATTATTTCTTTTTTTTCCAATATTGTTTATTGAAATTTTCAAGATACATGTACAAGCAGAGTTAAAGACATTCTAACAAAATAATATTTTTGTAGATGTTCGCCAGATTATCATATCATTGTGTAGATGCCAGGTAAAACATAGCACTTTACGAACGAGAAAAAGAATTGCAAATATAAAATAAACAAACAAACAGTTCTTCATTTGCTTCAATAGTGTTGCATTTTTTCATTATTTTTAATAATGCACTACATATAAAATGAAAACATATTGCAATAAATACAGGAAGGTATAAAAGTAAAATAAGATGATGATTCCTACTTATTGTGTTTGGGTTGGATGAAGTTGGATCCATCAGAATCCCTGAATCATAACATAACAAATGAATCTGAAATTCATTTAGTTCCAATTGTTATGTTATGATTCGGAGATCCTGATGGATTTTCCTCCATCCAACCCAAAGAGAGTGCATAGGTAATACGTAGTTACATAGGAAGAAAATAACCGCGAGGTTAGCCTAAGCCCCAAAAGGTATATATATCAAAAAATAGAGAAAGTATGGGTTTTAAAGGCCAATTGGGAGAAGGAAAACCAAGAATCGATGATTTAAAAATTGAACATTTTATTAGTTGACCACATAAAAATATATAGTGTGTACATGAGGGACCACCAAAGGAAAAGGAAATCCCCCATATATTCACCAAAACATTAGAAACAACAGCACATAAATATATCCCTGGTAGGGGAACAATACATGCTTCAAGCTGATGTTGGTGCAAGAAGTTTTTGTTGATATTCGGTTTGAGGGTCCCAATGAGCATCGGGCTTCGTCAGGGCCAGAGAGACCAGGGACGAGCAATACCGATATTTCTTGCTGTGTGTGGGAGTATTAATAGTAGTCAGTAAGCATGAATTCCTATAGTAGTAGCTATCTTGTGACAACGGCTGGTGATGTAGACCAGTCTGGATATTATTTCTTCAGCTGATATAGAGCCCCCGTATTGTTGTTTTTAATGTTTTGGTGAATATATGGGGGATTTCCTGTTCCTTTGGTGGTCCCTCATGTACACACTATATATTTTTATATGGTCAATTAATAAAATGTTCAATTTTTAAGTCATCGATTCTTGGTTTTCCTTCTCCCAATTGGCCTTTAAAACCCATACTTTCTCTATTTTTTGATATACATAGTTACATAGTTTGTGAGGCTGAAAAAAGACATCAGTCCATCCAGTTCAACCTATGATGTGTGTGTGTGTTTGCTGTTAACCCTACATTGTATACCCCTGTATGTTGTGGTTTTTAAGGTGCCCATCTAATATTTTTTTTTAAAACTACCAATGCTCCCTGCTGATACCACTGCTTGTGGAAGAGAATTCCACATCCTTACCGCTCTGACAGTAAAGAACCCCCCATCCCACATATTTTAAGGTGAAACCGTTTTTCCTCTAGTTTTAGTGAGTGACCATGTGTCTTATTGTATTCCCTTTCTCTGAAAAGTTTGTTCCCTAGCACTCACCAGTACAGTATTTGTACATTGATATCATATCCCCTCTCAAGTGTCTCTTCTCCAGAGAGAATAAGTTCAATGCTTGTAGTCTTTCCTCATAGCTGATGTCCTCCATTCCCCTAATTATTTTTATTGCCCTTCTCTGGACTCTCTCCAGTTCCAGCACATCCTTTCTGAGGACCGATGCCCACAACTGGACGGCATACTCCAGATGTGGCCGGACCAGAGTCTTGTAAAGTGGAAGAATAATCGCTTTATTTCTGGAGTGAATGCCCTTTTTTATACATCCCAGTATTCTGTTGGCTTTGCTTGCAGTGGCTTGGCATTGTATGCCACTGCCAAGCCTGTTGTCCACTAGGACCCCCAGGTCCTTTTCCATCCTAGACTCACCCAGAGGTTCCCCCCTAGTGAGTAGCTTGCTTTCATGTTTCTGACGCCCAAGTGCATTACTTTACATTTTTCAACATTAAACCTCATCTGCCATGTAGTTGCCCACCCTATTATTTTGTTCAAGTCTGTTTGTAAGGTTTCCACATCCTGCATAGAAGATATTGGCATGCTTAGTTTAGTATCCTCCGCAAATACCGAGATTGTGCTAGATATCCCCTCCTCTAGATCGTTCATGAATAAATTAAACAGGATTGGTCCCAGGACAGATCCTTGGGGGACCCCACTTTCCACACCCAACCAATCCGAGTTCTCCCCATTTATCACAATCTCCTGAAAAATGACGAATTACCATGTTAAGACAACTATAGCCAATCTTCCGAAATAACTTCTGAAATACGAATTGATTTGGAACAACGAATATACCAAATGAATCTGAATATACAGTACATAACTAATTCCGAAAATGAATCATTCTAATATAACCAATATAACAAAATGAAATGATTAACTTAACAAATGAATTCGATACAAAACACATTTTTCTGTTGTGCACATCTCTAATCAATACAGCCTAAAAAGAACCTGCCACTTTATCTATTCATGTCAAAGTGAGAGGTTCTCTTACCATTCACAACCCCTTTATACTCCACCCTTCTCTTCATCTTTTGAAGCCCCTAGAAATACCCAGTACTACTTGGTATAGGGAGCATGTAACCTTTATTCCAGGATGCAGTGCATGGACCTAACTGGCCAATTGTCAGGATAGTTTAACTGCTTAGTAACTGCAATATGGTTTATTACATTTATTACAGGTACATATATAGCGCCGTCAATTTGCGTAACGCTTTACACATATATTGTACATTTACATCAGTTTTTGCCAAGGAGCTTACAATCTAAGGTCCCTAACTCACTGGATGTGTCCATACGGTCGGCGTGGAGCTACCATTGGATTGCTGGGCTGCACTGAGCTGATGTGACTATACGCTTGCTTGTTTTAATGTACATGTGAGTGCGCCTTTTATATATTTTAATAAATGTTGTGTTTGAGATGTCATCACGCTATGGGCACTCTTTTTTCTTCACCTTCATGAGTATTGAGCAGTGGAGAATATACTGTGACTGATTATCATTTGTGAAAGCTGGGTGAGGCTGGTCCATGTAAGTGGACAGGCACGGAAAGTTGGTGAGTGACCACTTTCTCTTTTTTAACGCGGTGGAGGTTGAAGTGTGATGGTGTACCCCTCTTTTATATATGTTTATATTATTTTATGTTTACCATGTGCATTATTATGTATGATTGAATATATACTGAGTATTACCCAGCTTCTTATATGTAAGCGTCCACGCTCCAGATGACGCCGTAGTGACGAAACGCGCAGGGCGTGGCTTATTGCATCAGTACGTCACTTCCGGTGGCGGTGGTTCCGACCTGTGGAACGCGGAAGCGATACAGTGTGGCAGACCCTGCACGCTGATAGTGAACTTCTTGAACTGTGAGTGGCTCCAGCACCTTTATCATTGTATATTCAGCATACTACGCAATGGAGGCTACCTTTTAATTGCAGTACCTGAGGCAAAAGAGAGTGGGGAATTGGTACCAGAAACATCCGGATGCACCCACGCCAATCTAGTGTGTGGTAAGCATTCTTGCCTAGTGGGGGACCACGGGCATAGCATCTCACCTCTATTGCACGGTACTAATCATTAAGCACAGTGTACAGGCATTGCCTGATTTGCAGCACCAGCACTTTCTTTGGTTCTATATTCTGGCACTGGTTTGTCCTTATAGGTCCACAATAAAACGCACTGTGCACTTTACAACTATATGGCTATATGATTTTATGATACTTGTTTTATAATACTTGCACTTGGTATTAAAACGCACAGCTCACAATTTTTTACCACTTTTTATACTATTTTATTATTTTTCTATACATTGTGGTAGCGCCTAGCACCAAAAACACCTGCACTTTTTCACTTACACACTACCTCAGAGGTAGGTTGGCGGCAGCTTACACCATTAATACTTAAGATTCATGTGTTGAAACCCATAGCGCTGGTAAAAACCACAGACCCTCTAGGTCGCAATCTGTCCCCTCCCTTTTCAAACTCATTAAAAAAATATTTATGCTAACAGGCTCTATGCTAACTCCTACCGTTACTAAGCGAGCAAAGTGAATTGACCCTTACAGGTTGCTTTCCTCATTCATGTCTAAAGAAAATAAAGGAGCCCGGAAGCAGGAAACAATGAGGGGTGGCCAATGGGAATTGGATTTCATAAATTGAATAATTGTGGATTTTGTCTGTGCTCATTGTAAACATTGTAGAGCACTCCTAGCTCCCTGTGATGTGTATCTCTTTGGTTCAAAGCTATCAGCCAAGACATGGTCATAGGTTAGAAAGATCATTGCATTTGTGACAAACATGAGATACTTTTAGGAAGCCTATCCCCTTAAAACAACCAAACAAAATGTCTTCAGCTACCTTTAGAAAATGTAAAAACAGCTTGAGCTTCATGGATTTTTTTTTTTCATTTAAGTAACTATCCAAAAATATATTCTCTTAGCAAGCAGTCTAAAGCCTTTGGTATAAAAAGACCCTTCTGAGATCAAAGAAAGCTGAGTATCCAGCTTGACTATGAAACAAGTGTAAGAAGAGTCTACAGCATTGGCCATCGTACCAGGTCAAGTTCGGTTGCCTGAGTTTCACATCCATCACATTTATATTTTATTTTATGGTCTCCCTAAGATTAAGACGCCATTTTATTGTTGACATCTTCTTTGGCAGCTCAGTTGCTCGCTGTATTCCTCTGAGGATTTATGCGATCACAAGTCTTTGAAATAGCTGCAGCCTCCAGCTAATCGCAGATAAAGTGATTTGCATAATTTTAGAACTATTTGAAGCCATCGTACATGCTAAATAACTGAGAATATCCCCCCTTATCTGATTGGACACACTTTAAGCATTAGATATACAACCACAGCCTTCTTACATTTTTTTATAGGCTGGAAGGGGGAAGAGTTCAGGGCTGTGATGCTAAGCATATCTTCCACTTTAAGTACAGGGACTTATAACGGCTGAGACGAGGAGGGCAACATAAGAAAGGGGGCAGTGACAAGTGTACAGAAAGAAGCCAGAATATAGAGAACCTTTGAAACAACTCTGTCACTTTCCAAAAGAAAATTCAAAGAATGGTCCTTGCAATAGAAGACAGTGAACACTTATCTCTGCCGCTTGCAGTATAAGTACAAACTCCACTGCGTTTATGAGATATAGCCTCTGGCAAAGTCTTCCCATATGAAACACTTATGGGAGTGTCGGATGCCTGGTCCACCATTGTACTTAAATAGAGATGGATGGATAGAGTGAAGAGGGATTAGAACCCCCCTGTCAGTTTTTATTGCTGTCTCTGCTCCTATTAGGGAGATTTTCCCTCTCTATGTGCCCTGCTTACCATTTTCACTGAAAGTGAAGGTAAAAGAAAACCCCAAATTCTGGGTTATCCCCAGAAACGTAATAGAGTGTTGGATGCTGAAGACCTTGTTGGACGCTGTATTGTCTAAATACAGCATAGTTTGGAATTGCCACCCACTATAGAGGTAAATATCCACAGTCCCTCTGCTGTAGGGACCATTATTTTTTTTGGAGGGGGGAGGGGGTAGTAACAAGGAAAACTCTAACATTAACCACCTCAGCTCCGGATGGTTTTACCCCCCCCCCCTTAATGACCAGGCCATTTTTTGCGATTCGGCACTGCGTTACTTTAATGAAAAATTGAGCAGTCATGCGACGCTGTACCCAAATACAATTGATGTCCTTTTTTCCCACAAATAGAGCTTTCTTTTGGTGATTTTTGATCATCTCTGCGGTTTTTAGATTTTGCGCTATAAACAAAAAAAAAGCGACAATTTTGAAAACACGCCATATTTTGTACTTTCTGCTATAAAACATTAAAAAAAAATTAAAAAATAAAACATTCCCAATAAAAAAATTTAAAAAATTTAACTTTTTTTTATCAGTTTAGGCCAATTTGTATTCTGCTACATATTTTTAGTAAAAAAAAAAAAAAAATCCCAAAAAGTGTATTTTAATTGGTTTAAAAGGTATAGCGTTTACAAACTATGGGATCGATTTTTGGAATTTTTATTTATGTTTTTGTTTTTATTAGTAATGGCGGCGATCAGCATTTTTTAGCGGGACTGCGACATTGCGGCGGACAGATCGGGCCCCTAACTGACTTTTTTGACACTTTTTGGGGACCTGCGACATTAATACAGTAGTCAGTGATAAATATTATGCCACTGGCAGGGAAGGGGTTAACACTGGGGGTGATCAAAGGGGTTAATGTGTGTCTAAATATGCTTGCTGACTGTGTTGTGTGTGTGTGTGTGTGTGGGGGGGGGGTTCTGTGACAGGCACAGAGAGATCGGAGTTTCAGCTTAGCTGAAACTCCTGATCTCTTCCTGCCTGTCTGACAGAAGACTGGCCTGCTTTGTTTACATAAGCAGGCGGGTCTTCTGTTAGTTTATCTGATGATCTCAGGAGGCTGGCGGCAATCGCTCCTGCTTGGTGCAATAAATATTTGATCAAAAAGTACTAGTGCAATGGAGAGAAAGAAAAAAAAATAAAAAAATTTAAATATTTAAAACTTCAATTAATCAACAGAAATATATCAAAAATATATATAAATAATCAATAATAAATCAAATAATGTATATATAAATAATTCAGTGAAAAAAATCAGTTAATGTAACAAGTCCATCAAATGAATCCAAAAAATCCTCCAGTGATAAAGTGCTGCTTAATCAAAAATGAAGTGTTCACAGTGTTCACTGGTGAAGATCCTCTCACCCACAGTGCTGTGAAAGTTTGTACAGATCTAAACACAGAGGAAGCACGGCCCCGGTGGCGCGCGCGCGCCGCCGAGGCCTCGTGCACGAAATCACGTATTACTAGGTGATTTTGCACAGCCGAGCCGCCCTGCTGCAGTAATACTATGGTGGGCGGTCAGCAAGAGGTTAAAGAAAACAGGAAAGAAATATGAAAGCTACCAGTATTGACCTGAGAATGTTAGTAACCTGACTGTTATCTGACCCACTGACTTCAGTTCTTTTTAAACCACTGACCTGGAACACGTATGCAGTGTGGAAAAGTCAGATGAGAGTGAGGAATCCTTGTCTGCACGTTTGTTCTCAGATGGTGTTGAAGCAAGAGGGTCAGCATGGCGGCCTTATTAAAACTAGCATTTTCAACAATGGCATCCTCCGCCATTCTAACTCTTCCTCTCCATTCTTTCATTTTACATTTAAAGAGATTGGGAAAGGGTTAGAACATCCTTTCAATTTGTTATTGCCTTTACATGACTCTGTTGGGTTGAGTTTCCCATCACTGAGAACAGAATCACCAGTCAGGTTGTAAGTCTCCATGGGGGCTGACCTGTATTCTGTTTGAGCTCAGGGCTGCTGAAGGAAGGTAAAACTGTCACTTAAAGCATTTCACAATATTTCATGCAATACTGAAGGCACATTTGTTATACGGTGGTTTAGAGTTATATTTATTAGTGCAAATCGAATGGGCTTACTGCCTGACATTACCGCTCTAACAAGGAGAGAATCCAATGCAATAATTATGAATCAATATATCCCTGGGAGGTAGGGTTTAACTATTATAACAATTTAAGAGTGGAGATTTAGATTATTACTGATGCTCATTGGCAATGGCTTCTCATTCGAAAACACTTACACTTCACATTATTCACTAGAACATGTAAGCATAACGAAATCGAATTATTACTGTGTTTTTAGAAAGATTTCTTTCCTAAAATGAATTAAAAAAATAATGCTTAGGCTAAGATCACAGGGTGTCTGGCTATCTGAAATATGGATGTTTCACATTATTAACCACTTAAGCCCCGGAAGATTTTACCCCCTTCCTGACCAGGCCCTATTTTGCGATTCGGCACTGCATGATTTTAACGGACAATTGCGCGGTCATGCGACGCTGTACCCAAATGAAATTGACGTCCTTTTTTTCCCACAAACAGAGCTTTCTTTTGGTGGTATTTGATCACCTGTGCGATTTTTTGATCATGCGCTATAAACAAAAAAAGAGCAATAATTTTACAAAATAACAATATTTTTCACATTTTTTTATGTGAAATTCCCCCAAAAAAATGTCAAAATCAAAATTTTTTAACATTTTTGGCCAATTTGTTTTCTGCTACATATGTTGGTGAAAAAAAATCGTAATAAGCGTATTTTGATTGGTTTGCGCAAAAGTTATTGCGTTTACTAACTAAGGGAAAGATTTCTGTCATTTTTGGTGTTTTTTTTTTTTTTAACGAGTAATGGCGGCGATCTGCAATTTTTTTTGCGGGACTGCGACATTGCGGAGGACAGATCGGACTCTTGACTGACATTTTTGACACTTTTGGGGGTACCAGTGACATTACTACAGTAATGCTATACAGATGCACTGTTACTGTAAAAATGACACTGGCAGGGAAGGGGTTAACTTTATTGGAGACGGAAGGGTTAAGTTTGTCCCTAGGGGCGTGATTCTAACTGTAAAGGGATGTGGCTGTTTGTGTAACTACAGAGATATACGATCCTATATAGCAGGACCGTATGATCTCTGCACTTACACAGGGGAGAATGACAGGCGGCTTTGTTTACATTAGCCGCCTGCCTTTCTCCCTCTGTACCGGACGATCGCGAGTGACCATCGGGTGCGCCGGTCACACGCGCGGACATGTTAGGGAGCGAGCTTGCCCCCTATTGGCTCGCAGGCGAGTGACGTACATATACGTCACTTTGCCTGCACAGGGCTGACCGCCGCAGTACTTGTATTGTATATGTACTTGCGGAGGTCGGCAAGCGGTTAAAAACTGAACATAACATATTGTTTTCAGATTTAAAAAAAAAAAAATCTACCCCCATGTAAATATATAATCACGAACCACAAGATTTCATTTTAGCACATTACACACATTGAAAAGATAATTTAAAGCCCAACTCGAGGCTCTGGTATCCCCTCCACTGTTCACTTATCCCACCCATTTGAGCACCCCTGCGCCCACAAAAAGCAATATACCTACTTTTTTACCTTTTTATACTTACCTATGAGTCTTCAGTCTGGAATCAGCTTTAGCCTAAAGGGTTTTGTTTTTTTTCATTCGTGTAATTATCCAATATTATATTCTTTTTATTAGTCTAAAGTCTTTGGTATAAAAGACCCTTCTGAGATCAAAGAAAATGGAGTATCTTTGAAACAAGTGTAACAAGAGTCTACACTCTACACAGCATTGGCCATCATAGCAGGTCAAGTTCGATTGCCTGAATTTCACATCCATCACATTTTTTATGGTCTTCAGAAATCCTCTTCATCCTCATCTTCCTCAAATTCTAAAGGCTGTAGAGAGAGGCACCATGTAATGGTGAGAAGTCACTCTCTACAGCATTCTCCTGTAAATCCAGGGAGCTCGGATGCCCTAGGCAGACAGGAAAACAGCTTTAGCATGATGGATTTTTTTCGTTCATGTAATTATCCAACATTATATTCTCTTAAGTAGTCTAAAATCTTTGGTATAAAAGACTTTTCTAAGATCAAAGAACACTGAGTATCCAGATAGTCTTTGAAACAAGTGTGACAAAGTCTACAGCATTGACCATCATGCCAGGTCAAGTTCGGTTGGCTGAGTTTCACATCCATTACATTTTTTTATGGTCTTCCTAAGATTCAGACGCTGTTTTTTGTTGACTTCTTTGGCAGCTCATTTGCTTACTGTCCCATTGCCAGTGTTTGAACTAGCTGCAGCTTACAGCTAATTGCAGATAAAGTGAGTTTTTGACACATTACACATTGATAGGATTTTTCAAAGACCAGCTCCAGGGTTGGGTATCCCCCTCCACTGTTTGTGCCTTCCACCCATTGTAGCACCCCTGCACCCCAAAAAAACGACAATATGCTGACCTTTTTTCAAGGAATTTTCATTCTGGACTAGTGATGTCAAAGGTCCTCTTCACCCTCTTTCTCAAATTCTAAATGCCGCAGAGTGTAGTGCCACATAATGGTGTGGAGTCAATCTATAGCAGGGGTTTCCAAACTCTCTAAACAAAATGCCAGTTTACTGTCCTTCAGACTTTAGATAGGCCAGATTGTGGCCAGCGAGGGTAGAAAATGTCCTGGGAAACAGCATTTTGGGCCTGGTGGTCAGTGAGTAAAAAAAAAAAAAATATATATATATATAAATATGTGTGTATATATATATATAAATATGTAGCACTGCCCCCATAGGAGCTACTTAAAGCGGATTCCCCTGGGTTAACCATAGCAACAGTCTGTAAAATATTCCTCACTTTACACTTCGCTCAGTCAATGAACAGTCCAGGGGATTTGGTTTTCTGTGTCTTTATTTTTTAATGGGATGGGAGAAGGGATGAATGGGATACTTGATCGGAAATGAGCTGCGATCAGCAGGATCACTGCTCATCTCGGTTTCATAAAAGGACACCAAAATGTGAAAGTGTCTTGTATCGAAGTGGTTCCTCCTGTGTCCCAGACAGTAAGGATGGGAGAAGGAATGAGTGGGATACTCCTTCTAGTAACTATGCACAACTTGAGGACAACTATCTGCAGAGGATGCGGCAAGGCCGCTGCTTCACTTTGCCACTGAGGTGAAGATCTAACTGATGAACTGTACTTTAGCTTCTCTTCAGGGTCTTACTTGGCACTGCCTTTCTGACCCACTGTGTGTGCTGATTCTTGTCCACTGACTTTCCCTGCAGTGGTCCCCTTCCTGGGCAGACCCCCTGGCAAGCTTCCCGGTACTCACGGACACTGTTTTTCATAGGGACCTCTGCCACTGCTCCACCGTCAGTTTCTCCTGGACCTCACAGCTCAGCTCCACACTCTGGTCCACTAGGCCGACTGCCTGTGACCACTTTCCAACCTGACAGGAGGAGAGACAGCCGTCACCCACCTCCTGGGACCTGGCTTCCCACCAAAAGACATCCTGTCTCATGTGCCCTTGGCTTTTATGGTCAATCCCAGGATGCACCGCTGTTGTGCCCTCCCACTGGGACTGCCACAAAAGCCTGTGTGTCACTGGCTGGGTTTCCTCCACTATCCAATAGGCTCCCCTATTGGATACAGTGGGGACACTCCCTCAGACCAAGTGAATCACACCTGGACACATGTAACAGACCTGACTAGAAATCCTGCTCCCTGATAAGCAGGAAAGCAACACAATGCTTTTACCTAGCACCTGACTAGGAGGGTGCTACATATATACATATATATATATATATATATATATATATATATATATATATATATATATATATATATATATTTTAGAGATAGACCGATTATCGGCAAGGCCGATATGCACTTTCCCCGATATATCGATATCGGCCCCGGAACTGGCGTCGGAACTAGTCTCGCGGGAGTGTATCACAACCATACACCCACCCACAGCAGCCCGGTGCCAGCCACCCACATCCACAGACCCTGTACCAGCCAGCCACAGGCACTGTACCAGCGAGCCAGCCACCCACAGGCCCTGTACCTGCCAGCCACAGGCACTGTACCAGCCAGCCAGCCAGCCATCCACAGGCCCTGTACCAGCCACCCACAGCCCCTGTGCCAGCCACCCTCCCACCACAGGGTGCCAGACAGCCAGCCACCCACAGGCCCTGTACCGTGGCCAGAATTATGCCCCACTGTTGGCGTCAGTGGAAGAAATAGTGTCTTGTTATTGGTTTCAGTGGGAGGAAATGTGCCCCATTGTTGGTGTTGGGATTCAGGAATTATACCACACTGTTGGTGTCAGTGAGAGGAATAGTGGGGTCAGATAAAGGGTCAGATAAAGGATGATAAAGGGCCTGTGGGCCACAATTCAGAAACCACTGCTCTATAGAATTCTCCTGTCCAATCCAGGAAAGGCGCAGCTCCGCATTGCTGAATCAATGACCTGGTAAGTCTGCAATAGGGTTTCTATGCCAGCCATAACATTTTTTCTATTTATTTATACAAGGGCTGCTGAGGATCCCTTTTTTGTTTATTGCCCAAGCAGAAATGTGTCTTTAAGCTGCTTTAGCATATATAAAACATATTAAAATGACTATTCTTCCTCTCTAAGTTTGGAAATTATATTTATTCAAATGATGGCTGCCACTACATCATATTCTGACTTTAGGTGGGTTCAGAGTTAATGGAAACAAATACAATGGGCACAGATATAGCGGTAACATAGAGATAACAAGGGGAAGAATTCTCAGCTTTGAAAATTCTGATGACATATTTATAAAGTGGGAGCCCCCCTCCAAGACCCCGCTGTTTGATAATACTGTCTGTTTTCCCCTCGGCTGCTTTGAAGTGGGATGGAAATGAGCTGTTAATGCTCACGGCGCCTCTGCTTGGAGATTAACTGCTATTAGGATGCTGGATCCTTTAAAGGCAAATAGACCTCTGATCAAAGCGGTGTTCCCAATTAACCGCTCATTACCTGTCTATCCTGATATAAAAGATCCTCCGCAATAAACACAAAGCGTGCTCAGCAAGGCCTTGTCATCGTTGCTATTCATAGGCACCTGTTAACTACTTGGCGCTCACAGAATATTTAAAAAAACTGCAAAAAGGAAGAGTGGAGATGTCCTTGCTGACCTCTCCTTCTGAAGATGCTGTTTCCCTGGCTGCCATGTAGATTCAGAAGCTTCTGCACTTTTTAACCGGTTGCTGACCGCCGCAAGTACATATACGGCGGCCGTCAGCCCCGGCCAGGCAAAGTGACGTATGGGTACGTCACTAGCCTGTCACTTGCTTGTGAGCCAATAGCAGGCGAGCGCGCGCCCGCCCCGGCTCGTTCCCTGGGAAGTCCGTGCGTGTGACCGGCGGACCCGATGTCCGCCGGTCACTCGCGATCGTCCGCCGTGAAGGGAGAAAGGCAGGCGGCTAATGTAAACAAAGTCCTGTCATTTTCCCCTGTGTAGGAATAGTGATCATACGGTTCTACTATGTAGGACCGTTGATCACTGTTCCTACGCCAGTAGCCATGTCCAATCACAGTTAGAAGCACGCCCCTAGGGACACACTTAACCCCTCCTTCCCCAATAAAGTTAACCCTTCCCTGCCAGTGTCATTTTGCAGTAACAGTGCATATATATATCACTGATTACTGTAGTAATGTCACTGGTAACCCCAAAAGTGTCAAAAATGGCAGTCAAGGGTCCGATCTGTCCGCCGCAATGTCGCAGTACCGCAAAAAAATCGCATATCCGCCATTACGCTTTAAAAAAAAAAACACCAAAAATGACAGAAATCGTTCCCTTAGTTAGTAAACGCAATAACTTTTGCGCAAACCAATCAAAATACGCTGAAAATGTAGCAGAAAACTAATTGGCCTAAAATGTTAAAAAATTTAGATTTTTACATTTTTTGGGGGGGATTTCATATAAAAAAATTTGAAAAATATTGTTATTTTTGCAAAATTGACGCTCTTTTTTCGTTTATAGCGCAAAAAGTAAAAATCGGACAGGTGCTCAAATACCACCAAAAGAAAGCTCTATTTGTGGGGAATAAAGGACGTAAATTTTGTTTGAGTACGGCATTGCATGACCGCGCAATTGTCAGTTAAAGTGGCACAGTGCCAAATCGCAAAAAGTGGCCCAGATGTAAGACAGCAAAATCCTCCGGTGGTAAAGTGGTTAATACTAGCACTGGATCTGTCAAAGGCGCTCATCAAGAGTGCCTACTATGCCCACCCTTTCTGCCCCCCTCCTCCATTGACAGAATCTATACTATCTCTTCCCTCAATGAATCATGCACTTTGAATGGAGCACAGGCAAAGGAATGAAAGCTCCATCTCCTCCATTCAAAGAGTACTTTTAATTCATGCAACTTATAGAACAGCCTCTATGAATGGAGTAGGTGGGCAGAAATGGCAAGCATATGTCTTAAGGCCCGTACACACGATACGAAAATCGGAAGGAAAATTTCATCTGACAAACGATCTGCCAATTTTCGGATTGTTAGTATGGTGCTTTCGACAGCCGATTACGGATTTTCGGACGACAAAATCTGGATGCGCAGGCTATAACATTTTTATCGTATATCAACACAACATCCGATTTTCATTTAATTAGTGCAGTTTTTTTCTGAAAAAATCTTAAGAGCAAGACTGGGCATGCTCAGAGACGAAAGAACACATACAAAGCAATCCAACACATGACATCACTTCTGAAGTAGAATTCTGTCGTACGGGAAAATTCGTATGAAAATAACCTCTTCACTTTCCACATCAGACTAGCATGCCACAAAAAACGGACAACAGTTCGTTCAATAATCTGATCGTGTGTACGGGGCTTAAATGAGAGCCTGAGACAGATCCAGGGATTTTATTTTCCAAGAACCAAATAATGACAGGTATAGGAATGGTACATTAAAGCGTATGTCTAACCAAAATCATTTTTTTTCCTAATAAAAAAGGATAGAGTAGGGAATGATATTAAGACCCCTGTCAGTTTATTTCTTGCTGTGTCCTGTTGATGAGATTTCCCTCACTTCCTGTCTCAGCGTCACAACAGGAAGTGAGAGGAAATTGTGAGTAAAATTCCTATCCTACAAGAACAAAGTCTTCAATGGAAGATTTCCCCTTTCTTCTTGTTCTGGGGACAACTCTAAAATGATGGACTTCCCTATTCTATCATAGTATCAATGGTCACCAGGACAAAGAGAGGACGAATCTCCCAAGTGGGAACACAGACAGCAATGAAAACTTCACAGGGGTTCTAACTCATCCCTACTCCTACTCCAACTAAAAAACGTTTTTGGTTTAGGTACAATAAACAAAATAAAACTTTTCTTTTTATTGTAGGCGCTGCCTGAAGGTCAGACCGCATCCTGGGATACAGCAAAGGAGGATGAGAACCGCAACAAGAACAGATATGGGAACATTATCTCCTGTGAGTGTGACGCTAGCAGGCAGGATGGTGATTGTCTTTAACTTATCTGACCTTTTCATTATTAACACCCCAGCTCACCTGTGCATGCATTAAGTTAAAAAATCTTCATAGCGCATCACATTTCATGGCAAAGGTAATAAAGTCCAACTAAACGTTCGGTTTAAGCCTGGGTTCACATACACTATTGTCAAAAGTATTGGGACACCTACCATTCCATGCACATGAAATTGAAATGGCATCCCAGCAGTGGCGGCCGGTGTAGTGAGGGCGCAGGGGCTGCCCCCCCCCCACGCACCCATGCGTCCAGTCCCCTAATCTGCATGCAGGGGCGCCGCACGCATAGAGCTCAATGGGGATTTTTTTTTTTTTTTGGCATCACCTGATTAGAGCCAGAGGCTCTAATAGGGCGATGCAAAGGGTGGACCCGGGGCACAGAGCAGTGCGTCCCGAGCCCACCCATTGTGTAATAATAGCAAATGAAAATGCGCTATTGTCACACCGATCCTCCTCCTGGCCAATCAGAAAGCGCAACCGATACGCGCTTCCTGATTGGCCGCAAGGCAAACCCCATGCCATTGCCCGAGGAGGCGTGTATGTTGGTCACTGCATTGGGGGCATGTACGCTGGTCACTGCATTGGGGGCATGTATGCTGGTCACTGCATTGGGGGCATGTACGCTGGTCACTGCATTGGGGGCATGTATGCTGGTCACTACATTGGGGGAATGGGATGCTGGTCACTGCATTGAAGGGGGCATGTATGCTGGTCTCTGCATTGGGGGCATGTATGCTGGTCACTGCATTGGGGGCATGTACGCTGGTCACTGCATTGGGGGCACGCACGCTGATCTCTGCATTGGGGGAATGTATGCTGGTCACTACATTGGGGGCATGTACGCTGGTCACTTCATTGGGGGCACGCACGCTGATCTCTGCATTGGGGGCATGTATGCCGGTCACTACATTGGGGGCATGTACGCTGGTCACTGCATTGGGGGCATGTATGCTGGTCACTGCATTGGGGGCATGTATGCTGGTCACTGCATTGAAGGGGGCATGTATGCTGGTCTCCGCATTGGGGGCATGTATGCTGGTCACTGCATTGAAGGGGGCACGCACGCTGATCTCTGCATTGGGGGCATGTATGCTGGTCACTGCATTGGGGGCATGTATGCTGGTCACTGCATTGAAGGGGGCACACACGCTGATCTCTGCATTAGGGGCATGTATGCTGGTCACTGCATTGGGGGCATGCATGCTGGTCACTGCATTGGGGGCATGTACGCTGGTCAGTGCATTGGGGGCATGTATGCTGGTCACTGCATTGGGGGCATGTACGCTGATCTCTGCATTGGGGGAATGGTATGCTGGTCACTGCATTGAAGGGGGCATGTACGCTGGTCACTGCATTGAAGGGGGCATGTACACTGGTCACTGCATTGAAAGGGGGCACGCTGGTCACTGTGCATTGAAAGGGGGCACGCTGGTCATTGTGCATTGAAAGGGAGCACGCTGGTCACTGTGCATAAATAGGGGGCATGCTGGTCACTGTGCATTGAAAGGGGGCACGCTGGTCACTCTGCATTGAAAGGGGACACGCTGGTCTCTCTGCATTGAAAGGGGGCACGCTGGTCTCTCTGCATTGAAAGGGGGCACACTATACCTTAATTACTGAAGGCCCCTTTCACACTTTTGCAACCTCAAAGTCACGCAGTTTTTTACAGCGTTTTTTGCCGCAAAGCAATGCCTATTACATTTTTCTGTTTGCGCCCCCCCAAAAATTTTGAGCACCAGCCGCCACTGCATCCCAGTCTTAGTCCGTAGGGTTCAATCATGAGTTGGCCCACCTTTTGCAGCTATAACAGCTTCAACTCTTCTGGGAAGGTTGTCCACAAGGTTTAGGAGTGTGTCTATGGGAATGTTTGACCATTCTTCCAGAAGCACATTTGTGAGGCCAGGCACTGATTTTAGATGAGAAGGCCTGGCTCGCAGTCTCCGCTCTAATTTTTCCCAAAGGTGTTCTTTTGGGTTGAGGTCAGGACTCTGTGCAGGCCAATCAAGTTCTTCCACCCCAAACTCGCTCATCCATGTCTTTATGGACCTTGCTTTGTGCAATGGTGCGCAGTCATGTTAGAACAGGAAGGGGCCAACCCCTAACTGTTCCCACAAAGTTGAGGGCATTCAATTGTCCAAAATATCTTGGTATGCTGACGCCTTAAGAGTTCTCTTTACTGGACCTAAGGGGCCAAGCCCAACCTCTGAAAAACAACCCCACACCATTATCCCCCTCCAACAAATGATTTGGACCAGTGCACAAAGCAAGGTCCATAAAGACATGGATGAGCAAGTTTGGGGTGGAGGAACTTGACTGACCTGCACAGAGTCTTGACCTCAACCTGAAAGAACACCTTTGGGATGAATTAGAGCGCAGACTGCAAGCCAGGCCTTCTCGTCTACATCAGTGTCTGACCTCACAAATGCGTTTCTGGAAGAATGGTCAAACATTCCCATAGACACACTCTTAAAAGTTGTAGACAGCTTTCCCAGAAGAGTTTAAGCTGTTATAGATGCAAAGGGTGGGCCAACTCATTATTACACCCTACAACTAAGACTGGGATACTATTAAAGTTCATGTGTGTGGAAAGGCAGGCGTCCCAATACTTTTGATGTATAATATAGTGTATATGTGGTGCGATTTATAGGGTCAGTTTTCAGTGTGATTCTCAAAGGTAGTTGTTCAGAGGTTCAAGTGCAATTCAGATGCTATACTGATACGATTCAGAAATGCAATTGTGAGTACCATTTGCCAATTTAGTACTGCTGCGATTTTCAATCTGCCTTCATATGCTGGAAATGCCATCCATCCTCTTCTCTACAAAACTGCCTTCCAGACACTTCTATGCAAATCTGTTTTCTAGTCACTTCTATTCAAAACTGGCTATGAATCGCATCCTATATGAACAGTTATCTCAGAATGCCACCATATAGTTTATATATATTTAGTGGACCTAAAACATATTTAGCTGATTTAAGCTGAAAGTTCAGTTGGGCTTTACTATATGGGTTACCCACCTTGTTGAAAAATCTGATAATGAAAGTCAAAACTGTGAGTTTGTAAAGTTTGTGAATAGGATTTCTCACCCATGTTTTTCTATTACGCTTGAACAGGTTTAGAAGTTATCCACTGTACCCAAGGGGAAACACACAATCTACACTTTTCTGAACTTGACAGTAGCATCACTTAGATTCATGGGAATGGGCGTCCACAGAACTTTTTTTTTTTTTTGAGGGGGGGGGGGGATCATCTTAAAGCGGAGTTCCAGCCATTTACTCACCTGTCCAACGGTCCAGCGATGGAAGCCTCGATCCTCTCCCTCGGCGCCGGCATCACTGCTGTGGGCACCCGGCTGTCACCGTTTGCGGCTTCACAGCCGGGTACCCACTGCGCATGCGCGAGTCGCGCTGCGCGCCGTGATTGGCCGGCAATCTTCTGGGACCTCTGACGTGTCCCAGAAGATTGCAGGGAGGGAGGGGGAGAGGAGAACTTCCGTTCAGGGCGCCGCGGCGCTCCGAGCGGAAGTGGGAGCGGGTACCTGCCAAAACTAGGTACCCGCTCCCCCCCCAAAAAAATGACATGCCAAATGTGGCATGTCAGGGGGTCAGAACTCCATAAAGCGGAAGTTCCATTTTTGGGTGGAACTCCGCTTTAAGGTCACCTATGCTCTGCCCCTTTTCACCCCCATAGATCCTCTCTTTAGAGCCGACCAGGCCAGGGTCCTCCACAGATCCCCTTTAGAGCAGGGTCCCCATAGATCCCCCTTTAGAGCAGGCCTCCTCATAGATCCCTCTTCAGTCTTACCTTTTCACCTATATTCCCCAAGCTACCAGGTTTTCATGCACACACAATATATATATATATATATATATATATATATAGCCAACATGACCCCCTTTAGAGCAGGCCAGGATCCCCATAGATCCCTTTTAGGGCAGGCTAGGGTTCCAAGAGATTCCCCCTTTAGAGCAGGCCAGGCCAGGGTCCCCCGAAGATCCCTCTTTAGAGCAGGGTCCCCATAGATCCCCCTTTAGGGCAGGGTCTCCATAGATCCCCCTTTAGAACAGGGTCCCCATAGATCCCCCTTTAGAGCAGGCCAGGCCAGGGTCCCCCATAGATCCCTCTTTAGAGCAGGGTCCCCATAGATCCCCCTTTAGGGCAGGGTCCCTATAGATCCCCCTTTAGAGCAGGGTCCCCATAGATCCCCCTTTAGAGCAGGCCAGGGTCCCCCATAGCTCCCTCTTTAGAGCAGGGTCCCCATAGATCCCCCTTTAGGGCAGGGTCCCCATAGATCCCCCTTTATAGCAGGGTCCCCATAGATCCCCCTTTAGAGCAGGGTCCCCATAGATTCCCCTCTTAGAGCAGGCCAGGAAATTTCCAGGGGGAGGGGGAGCACTTGCCTCTCCTTGCGGACGCCTATGCACATGGGGTTGATTTACTAAAACTGGAGAATGCAAAATCTGGTGCAGCTCTGCATAGTGGCCAATCATCCTCTAACTTCAGCTTGTTCAATTAAGCTTTGAGAAAAAAAAAAACTTGGAAGCTGTTAAGTTTCTATGCAGAGCTGCAACAGATCTTGCAGTCCCAAGTTTTATTAAATCAACCCCATGGCATCTATACAAACATTCCACTGACATATGACAATAAATGTAAACCTCTGAAGAACAATGTACAAACAAAAGGGGACAGGATGGAAGCACATACATTGCAAACCAACACTTTAATGGTGACCTCTCCGGCTGTACATACTTACCTTCCTTTGTATCCCCTTTATAATTTTTAAGTCATGACTTGGAATTAACATAGGCTGAGGGCTCCCGCCCACCAAATGTGCCAGTGCTGGGTACCTGAGCTGCCAATACTCAAACAACTACGCAGTCCTATATACAGAATCACATGACTCTCTATACTGGGTATTTTTCTTTTCTCTGAGCACTGAACACAATAGAAGAAAAGGGAAGATGAGTATGTGAAGCTGGTAGGGCTGCTGTTAAAGTAGAACCTTGGCCAGGCTATGGGCATTAAAATAGTAGTCAGGTTGAAAAAAGACACAAGTCCATCTAGTTCAACCAAATAAAGGAAAAAAAATCATACAATCCCATATACACAATCCTATACCAGCAGTTGATCCAGAGGAAGGTGAAAAACCAAAGCAAAGCATGATCCAATTTGCTCCAGCAGCGGAAAAATTTCCTTCCTGTTCCCCCGAGAGGCAATCAGATTCCCTGGATCAACTTTACCTATAAATGTTAGCATCCCAGGCCAGTTATATTATGTACATTTAGGAAAGAATTCAGGTCTTTTTAAATCAATCTACTGAGCTGGCCAGTACAAGCTCTTGAGGGAGTCTATTCAACATTTTCACAGCTCTTACTGTAAAGAAACCTTTCCATATTTGGAGATGAATTTGTTTTTCTTCCAGACATAAAGAGTGCTCCCTTGTCCTCTGCAATGACCTTAAAGTGAATAACTCAACACCAAGTTCGCTATATGGACCACTTATGTATTTGTACATGTTAATCTTATCCCCCCCCCTTATCTCCTCTTCTCAAGAGAGAATAAATTCAGTTCCTCTAATCTTTCCTCATAGCTGAGGTCCTCCATGCCTCTTATCAGTTTGGTTGCCCTTCTCTGCACTTTCTCCATTTCCCCGATATTCTTTTTGAGAACAGGTGCCCAAAACTGAACTGCATATTCCAGATGAGCTCTTACTAATGATTTGTACAGGGGCAAAATTATATCTCTCTCTCTGGAGTCCATGCCTCTGTTAATACAAGAAAGGATTTTGCTTGCTTTGGAAACTGTAGTTTGTCATTGCATGCTATTATTATTGATCTACCAGAACACCCAGAGTCTTCTCCACCATTGATTCCCCCAATTGTACTCCCCTTAGTATGTATGATGCATGCATATTGTTAGCCCCCAAGTGCTTAACTTTACATTTCTCAACATTAAACCTTAATAACTTTACATATTCAAAATAGGCAGTACATCCGCTTTAAAACAAGTCCTCATTGGCCTATGTAGCTACAAGCACTGAGGAGCAACTCCTCCCTAAATCAACACTAGAAAACAAATCTTTTTAAAGCCCGGTCTCAGTATTCTGCTCTCCTACATCGTTTTCACCTGCCCTGAGTATACTTTAGAGATTAGAAGCTTGCAAGGCTGCCAAATCACCGCTGGGAGTTGAGGAACAGAGGGAGCTAAGCTGTTGAAACGAAAGTGAAAATACTTACTGATGTAAACTTTAAAACTGATCTCCGGGTGTTATGCAAAATGTACCCTTGCAGTGGGGTCTCCTTGTATAGCCAAGGTTGAATGCTTAAGTCTAGGAGTAATATGATTAGGATCTATTGACCCCCACTCCAGCCAGCTCCAGCACTCTCCTCCTGTCCCCCAAATCTCCAGTCTTTGGGTAGTCTCTTGGCAAGGCTATTAACCCTGAGAGATGTAGGAGTGCAACTGCATTCAGAAGCACCTTAGAAAGGAGACTTCAAGGAATCTATCAAATAGATCGAAAATGCCTGCTGGAATTGGGTATAAATTATTACTCTTTATTTTTGCACCTCTAGACTTAACAAGCAGATAACCCTTGTCATGCAGGGAGGGCTCAATGGAAGGGTACATTGGCATATTTCCTGGAGTTAAGCTTTCAAGCCTACATAGTCAAATTCATTTTTTTTTTTTAAACAGCACAAGGGACAATACTTACAGTAAATACAATTTGTCCCTTGTGCTTATGGCTACTGAAATAGTTTAAACCTTCTGTCCTCTAATTCCCCCCCCCCCACCCCAATTGTTGTAATCATGCTGATGAAGCAAGGGTTAATAGAGCCAAGGGACCTGTCATATGCTTTTTTGAGGAGTGCCGACTATTTCCGCCCTGTCTGCCCCCCCTCCTCCATTCATAGATGCTGTACCTTCCATGAAGCTTCTTTGAATGAAGTAGGGTGGAAAGGAGTGCATATGCAGGGGAGAACTGGGCCAGGGGGCAGTGGGGCAATTGCCCGCCCCCCCCGGGTTGCTCTGATGCCCCATAAAAAGGCTGCACCCCTTCTGCGACAGACATGCCTAAAGGATTCCTGGTGAAGGGAAGTGTATAGTCCCCGCCACTGACCTACTGAGTGTGGGATGAAGACGAGGACAGAGTGCAGGCCTCCCCCCCTCCAGTATGGATGGCGTAAACTGTGTCTGAGCAGAGGCCGGTTAAATTCCCCACTTGAGACTCTCCTCCCCTGACCGAGCTTTCCCAGCTCCCCCCAACTAGCTTCTGCTGGCCAGGTCAGGAACCCAGATTCGGCTGGTGAATAGTGAGTACCTGGAGCGGAGCGTCAGCATGGAATCAGGGTCAGGAGCAGGCCAGTAAAAGGGAGAGTGGGAGGGGGCTGAGTCGCTGCACCATGGGCCTCTGGTTTGTACTTGCCCCCTGGGCAGAAAGTTGCCAGTCAGCTCCTGTGCATATGACAGGTCCATTGTCCCTATTAACCCCCGGTGCACCAGATGATTATGGCAGTGGGGATGGGGGAATCCGAGGACAGAAGATGTCAACTAATTCTGCAACAAGGTACACATCTAATTGAGTGTAAGTAATGTCTCTTGTGCTGTTTTTTTTTTTAACTCTGTCTAAACATAGGCTTAAAGATGACTTACTCCACAGTGCCTTCACCTACAAAGATCATTAAAAGTTTGTTTCAAATAAAACCTCCATGTTTGGAACCCCCTCCCCTTAGAGAATCTCCCTGACATTTTTCTTTTGCATAAATATCTTTTCGGGGCTGTCTTTTCCTAATCACATAACATTCCCCATCCTTTTGTGTCAGTGGTGGGTAGGTCCTCTATGACGCAGAAAGTGTTTGCAGAGAACTGTTCTCTGCATGAGTCCCTTGTGTGCCCATGGTGATTTGATGATGTGCCCCAAGGGGCCATGCCTTTGACCCCCTAGGCTCACAGTGAGTGGGTTAAATGATGCTGGCTATAAGGAAACCTAAAGTTGGCCCCTAAAGGATGTGGAGGTCAGCACTATCGCATGAAGAGGATAGGTTCAGCTTTGAGACTTTTATTATAGCAAGAAAGGAATTTAAAAAAATCCTTGAAGTTGGGATTTAAACCTTATTTACTACTGATTAAGAATATGTAAATGTTTAAATATTCATAGTCTGGCCACAATTACACTTTAACAGTAAATTGTTTTTTTTTTTTTTTTGCCTGCAAGAATAAAGCACAGGTTTTCTTTACAAATATTATTGCCATTATAATAGTTTATGATCCTCTTCTTTTCTGTGACAATACTTTTTTATTCTTTTACACATTCTATTCTATTGCTTTGTAAAGCCTTTACAGTGTTTGTCTCCCTTTATAATGGCTTTACTCGGTTATACTGCCTTTTATATATTCTTTTAGTGTTCTACATAGTTTCACAGCAGCCATTTACACTCTGACCTCTAATACGTATCCCTCTCCATTTGTTTATCACCTATGTATCTGGAATTTAAAAAGTTTATTTCATTTGTTATGCCTGTGACTTTGTTTCTGACTTTGTTAGTAACTTTGCCAATGGTGACATGTGTCATTGTCAGTGAACCGCAAATGACAGCGAGAGTCGCTGATTCCTGGCTGTCAATTTGCAGATGACCTTATTGTAACATCTCTGTGTCTTTTTCCCTCAGATGACCATTCCCGGGTGCGGCTACAACTGATAGACGGAGACCTGCATTCTGATTATATAAATGCCAACTACGTGGATGTAAGTTGCAAGCTCCTATGTTCCCCAGAAGCAAGTGGGATTTTATTGTCCTTTGTTCTAAATATTGCTTTTTTTATGCAGGGCTACCATCGTCCTCGACACTACATTGCCACACAAGGTAAAGATAGTTTTAAGTTATGAAGTCAAAATTTATATCAGCTCCTGTTCATTTGTAGTCTGTCAGGCAATATCCAAGCAAAAAAAGAACTATAATACAATAAATTTGTCCCTCGCCAGTGCTCTGGGTCCCTCTTCCTTGCCGAGTGCCCCCAAAGCAAGCCGTGTGCTCTGGGGGCACTATTGCATGCTCGCTCCTGAGCTGCCTCTGTGTCCAATAGACAAACAGAGCGCGGTTCAGCCCCACCCCCACCTCACTGGCTATGATTGGCAACAGCGGGAGCCAATAGCTCCTGCTGCTGCATCTCAGCCAATGAGCAGGGAAAGACCGGAGAGAGCCTCTGCTTTTTGTGCACGTCACTGGATCAAGATTAGGTAAGTATTGATACTCGTAGGCCACTCAGTGGCTCCTTGGAGCTTGTTCTGAGGAGGGACCCCACGTTCTGGGGTACTTTCCTGGATGTTCAGTTCGTTCTGCCTCTTCTGATGCTAGTAGTGTTCCAGAGTGTACTGCTCCTTTCCACACCTCTCCCTTCCCTTCTTCCTTCCTCCTTTTGTGTTTCCCTTATTTGCCCTACCCGCCTCCTTCCCCATCCTCTTCCCCCGCCCCCCTTCCTCATTCCCTCCCTTCTATGCATTTTCAAAAATCACTTAGGGTTCTCTATTTTGCACTCTGTGGTGGCTCTGCCTCCACCGGCAACAGCTATGGTGCCCACGTTCAGAGATGTGCGTACCGGATTCCCCACTTTTATGCGGTGGGTCCCCCACTCCTTGACACAGATAGTTCCCTTTACGGGGTGTCGGGATTGGGGGGATCCACTATGCTCCATCATGGGTAACCCTTTTGTTCCTGTTCTCATAAGGTGGGTGGGCGCCCTACCCAGCGAACCCCTCCATTAGCCTTACGCCCACTTGGTTCTCCCACTGGCCCTCTGTTTTCGCACCATGTTGTTGTTACATGACACTTTGTGGGTTTACCCGTGATTTATGTTGCTCCTTACGTGCATAGTACTGTTTATATGTGTATCACTTTTGTACCTGTTCATTTTTGGTGGGCTCTATTACCTGCCCTTTATTGCTGTGTTCTTTTGTGCTATGTATGCTTTATTCCTTAATAAAATGTTTTTTGAAAAAAAAAAAAAAAGAAAAAAAAAAAAAGATTAGGTAAGTATTGGAGGGGGGGGGGGCTGAGGGGGGAACTGCACACTAAAGGTTTTTTTTACTTTCATGCATTGAATGCTTAAGGATGAAAAACCTTCAGACTTTAAAGTCACTTTAGCTGGTCATATACTGTTAGAATTTTGGCTAATTCCGAGGACTCATTTAAAGTTCTAACAGTGGGTGGCCCTGGCAGCTTGACAAAAGTTGAAGGCACTATGTCAGGAATCAGCAGCAGGCATGGCCAGAAAAATGCATCGCATACTATGCACATTATGTGATACTTACCTCCAAACTAAGTCCTCGTTGTCCCCACTGGCGACCACATCCATCTTCAGCCGTCCTTCTTCCTGGACTCCGGCTATGCTACTGGCCGGGAGCCACGTGACGTCACTCCCACGCATGCGCGTGGGAACCGCCGGTCATGGCACAGAGCTCTGAAGAAACGGCAAAGACGGTCGTTTCTTCAGAGCGCATGCCCCAATGACGTCATCGGCTGCATGAAATGTAAATATCTCCTAAACAGTGCAAGTTTAGGAAATATTTACAGTATCTATAGGTAAGCCTTAATAAAGGCTTACCTATAGGTAAAAGTTATCAGAGTGGGTTTACAACCACTTTAACCTTCCTAGCGGTATTCCCAAGCATGGCTCGGGGTTAAATTTCAGAGCCAAAAGCGGTAACCCTGAGCCACACTCGGGGTACCGCTAGGAAGATCGCTGGATCCTGAAAGCGGGGTTACTTACCTTGTCACCGGGATCCAGCGATCTATCTCGGCGGTGTCTGGTGGCGGAGCTTCCTCCCTATCCTCTCCGTGCCCCGGCTTCCGTCTCCTGCGACGTGACGTTCACAGGGGGGTGGAACCGGCGGCAAATTCAAATATAAAACACACCAAACACACTGATACATTACAAAATAAAATACATTCACATTACATTGCCCCCCAGTGCCCTTTCCTGCAGTTTTACTGTACTTTTTATGTATATATATATATATATATATATATATATAAAAAACATGAATATGCTTTGATCTAAACCATTCCATTGTAGTTTTGGTTTTTATGTTTAGGGTTGTTGTTCTGCTGAAAGGTGACCCTCTGCACCAGTCTCAAGTCTTTTGCAGACACTAACAGGTTGTCTTCTAAGATTGCCCTGTATTTGGCTCCATCCATCTTCCCATCAACTCTGACCAGCTTCCCCTATCCCTTCTGAAGATAAGCATCCCCATAAAATGATGCTGCCACCATGTTTCACGGTGGGGATGCTGTGTTTATGGTGGTGTGCAGTGTTAATTTTTCCACCACACATAGCATTTTGCTTTTAGGCCAAAAAGTTCAATTTTGGTCTCATCTAACCAGAGAACCCACATGTTTTCTGTGTCCCAACATGGCTTCTCACAAACTGCAAACGGGATTCCTTATGGCTTTCTTTCAACAATGGCTTTCTTCTTGCCACTCTTCCATAAACGCCAGGTTTGTGGAGTGCATGACTAATAGTTGTCCTGTGGACAGATTCTCCCACCTGAGCTGTGGATCTCTGCAGCTCCTCCAGAGTTACCATGGACCTCTTGGCTGCTTCTCTGATTAACGCTCTCCTTGCCCTGCCTGTCAGTTTAGGTGGATGGTCATGACTTTGTAGGTTTGCAGTTGTGCCATACTCTTTTCATTTTAAAAAGATGGATTAAACAGTGCTGCGTGAGATGTTCAAAGCTTGGGATATTTTTTAAAAACCTAGCCCTGCTTTAAACCTCTCCACAACTTTATCCCTGACCTCTCTGGTGTGTTCTTTGACCTTTATGATGCTGTTTGTTCACTAAGGTTCTCTAACAAACCTCTGAGGGCTTCACAGGACAGCTGTATTTATATTGAGATTAAATTACACACAGGTGGACTCTATTTACTAATCAGGTGACTTCTAAAGGCAGCTGGTTGCACTAGATTTTTGTTAGGTGTATCAGAGTAAAGGGGGCTGAATACAAATGCACGCCACACTTTTCAGATATTTATTTGTAAAAAATGTAGAAAACCTTTTATCATTTTCCTTCCACTTCACAATTATGTGCCACTTTGTGTTGGTCTATCACATAAAATCCCAATAAAATACATTTACGTTTTTGGTTGTAACATGAAAAAATGTGGGAAAAAAGGTGTATGAATACTTTTTCAAGGCACTATGACTATATACAATGTATACAAAATGGGGAAACACAACTGGGATCAGGAACAAGTGAGAGTAGGCACAAAACTGCAGGGTACAGGGTACAGCAAACAGGGCAGGAGCAGGAACAGGATAGTGGCTAGCAGTATCTGGCTGGAAGCAAAACACTAGAGTAAAGAGGGAGGGGAGGACCTAAATACTCTCTCAGCAGCCAGCATCAGGTTGAAACTGATTACTGAGGTCTGCTGCCTGCTGAGAGACACCTGGTGGACACTGGAACAACAACACTCCACCCAGGGATCCACAGTTCCACCAGCAGGTGATCCAGGTCTTGACACACTACTTGTGTATTCAGGCAGCTGCCGTTAATGGCTGCCAGAACACAGTAAGCCCAGAAGCTGTTAATATTGTGATTCTCATTTTATCCAGAATCGTGCAGCTCTAAACTGGGTACTCACATTTATAGGTAAAGAAGATCCAGAGAAAATCCTATTGCTGGGGTTTTTCACCTTTCTCTGGATCAACTGTGGGTATAGGATTGTGTATATGGGATTGTATGGTTTTTTTTTTTGGTTGAACTAGATGGACCTGTGTCTTTTTTTAACCTAACTAACTATGTAAATATGTAAATTCTGAATAGATCCCCCGCACATATAAAATCGCAGTGCTGGTGTGGGAACCACAAGAAAATGGCATGGTCAAAAAAAACATGTGATTTTCCTGCAGCCAGGCACAGCAGCCAATTCATTTGAATGGGCTTTCATGCCCGCGCAAACGCGGCCTGCATGAAACGCAGAAGTGTGAACCTAGGTAAATTGGGCCTAGTATGTGTATGAATGCTAGATAGGGACAATAGAGTGTAAGTTCATTGAGGGCTGATGTGGATGCAAAATATAATTGAATACCTGTAATAAATACTTTACTATGTCTAATAAAAAGGTAAACTGATCACCTAAAGTTAATAATATCTTGATATATCCTGAAATGCCTCCGTAGACATCAGACTTCTCTTGTCTAAGGGCTTGCAGTTCTGAGAGGTACAGATGACGACAATATCTGTAGGGCAAAAACCATCAGCTGGATGGATACAAGGAACCGATACTTATTGCCAGAGAAGAGAGCGGTGCCAAGGTTTTCTGGCTACAGTTTATAAAAAGTGTAATAAGTAAAAAAGATTGATGGCCATAATAACCATTCAGATTCAGCTATCACTCTATAATATGCAATGAGCAAAAACCTTGTTATTATTATTAGATTATAGTGCTATCATTTTCCACAGTGCTGAACAAAGTAAGTGTTATAAACAGGGTGAGTAATACACATCCATCAACATTTTTGTACCAAACACTGCATATTTTTACATAGCACAACAGATAAGGTAAGGACACTTCAAGCCAAAGCAATGAGTGGTAGAAACAACATTTAGGAAAAACAGAAAGAGTGACGGTATTTGCCTTGTCAGATAGTGTAAGAGCCGGTTCACACTACCACGACTAGAAAGTTGCCCCGTGACTTGAGGAGACTTGTTTAGAGACTTGGAAGAGACTTGGAAGAGACTTGTGCACTACTTTGAAGAGACAGGCGACTTTGTCTGTGGGGAATGCCTGGCTAATCTCTTTCTTCTTCCTGGAAAGTCTGATAACAAGTCGCTTTAATTAAGATAAGGAGGCGACTCCCATTGAAGTATATGGGACAGTCGGATCACAGGTCACCTCAAAGTAGTACCGGACCCTTTTCTGAAGTCGGAGCGACTTCAGTAGTGCCAATTAAGACGGCACTGATTGATTAACATTGCTTTTGTTATGTCAAGCGACCTGGGGCTACACAAGTCGCCTCACAAGTCGTGCTGGTGTGAATGGGCTCTAAGAGCAACCAGTGTTAGATTAATGGCTGAAAAGAACATCAATTCCAAGATTACATGCTTGTTGAGTTTTTAAGTGAACCTGTGACCAGGCTTTAAGCATTCATGCATTAATTAACACATTCTTATCAAGCAGTAAATAAGCTTTAAAACTAACTCTGTAGCTGCAGGCACTCTGGAGCAATGAATCCTCAAAATCCTTTTCTCACGGGCTGAATCTACTCTTCTTCCTACCCTCAGAGCTCCTTTTCTGTGTTTACAATAGGAATTAAAAAGCTGCTATGTCCCTGCTGGGAGGTGGAGCAGAGTTGCTGAGTAAGGCCCCTTTCACACCGGCGGTGGGCCAGACGGACTCTGTTTTGCTCGGTGGGGATCAATCCCCCGATCCACGCTGAGCAGGCAGATGACAGGTCTGTATCCGCCCTGTGTGCAGAAATGGAGCTGTCAGAGCCCCGCTCTCCTCTATGGGAGATCAGATGAAAACAGACGGCCTGTCTGTTTTCACCTGATCTTATCCGATCAGATCGTCCAGTCGGATGGAAAATAGGGTTTCCATCTGTCCAGATTTCGCGAACAGGATTGGATCGGATAGCAGCGGGTGTCAGTGGAGATGTCTCCGCTGAACATCTGATGCTCCATAGGGCCGCATGGAGCATCCAATCAGGTCCGCCTGAAAAACTGACAGACGGACCAGATCGGAAAGCCCGTGTGGAAGGGGCCTAAGGCTAAAGTCAGCCATAGACAGTGCAACCTGCAACAATTTTCTTTCCTGCAACCATGGGTCCGGGCCGGGAGAATACACAGTGAATATTGCTAATGGCTATAGCCACTGGCAATAATCACATGGAAAATCAGACAGGCTGGTGGTACCCAAGTTGATCAATCGATCAAGTTGAGTACATTCAGCTGGCCCATACATGGTTAGAATCCGGCTGGTCCCTGCTGAACCGGAGGAGATTCGAACCATCTATGGCTGGCTTAAGTTAAACTTCTGTCTAAACTGCTGTTCCCCTGAAAAGTGATATGTATTCGGAACGCTTTTCAAAGCCTTTTGACAGGCAGTGAGGCGGTGATATGACACCTTTTCACCACGTGTTTTAACCCTATAATTGCCATACCAGCGTGCCACAACTGTGTGCACTGCACGCGGTTGAGGGCTGTTTGCTGTGCTTCCCTATTCGCTTGAATGGGTAGCGTTCAGCTCAGTTGCTGCCCACCAAACATGACAGGAAAAATAATTTTTGCCACAGGTGGCAAACAAAGCATTGTGACCTCAGCATGTGATCACCCTCATGCTCTGCCTTTGCAGCTTAAGGGTGCGCTAAAAACGTGTCTTAACCACGCCTTTTTAAATCCTCCCCTCACCGCAAGTATAAACGGGCTGTAACTGCTCGTAAAAGGAACCAGGGATGCTAAACTGCTAAGTCACTGCTGGGAGAAGAAGCAGAAGCTCAATTGAGATGTACTTAGATTCATTGCTACATCATATGTTTCTTCCGCTGCAGGGGTCAGTTAAAGGGAAAGATTTCATTTTCACAAAAAAAAGGAGAATTAGCTCCAAATATCTTGGCTACCACCTCGGACTCCGCTGCACATATCGGCTGTGATGCTGGTGTAGCAGTCCATATCCATCATATTGCTCGCAATGGCAAGCACTCACATAACAGTTAGACCCAGAATAGAAGAAAGAAGCCTAGATGCAGGGCCTACATGACTGAGCTAAAGGGGGTTGTGAGCATAGGAGGAGTTGTGGGAGATCAAAAGTAATTAAGATAGGGGATACTCACCGGATTGGTGGAAAGGATGGAGCAGGTGGGGCTTCAGGGATTGGGTACCTGGGAAAGAGTTGGGAGGAGTCCGTCAGAAGAGAGCCTGTACTGAACAACTTCCCACCCTCCCTCCCTTAGGCCCCTTTCACACCCGTCTGTTCTGTTCTCTGCTCAGCGGGGGATCGATCCGCCGATCCCTACTAAGCAGGCGGATGACAGCTCCGTCTCTGCTCTGTGTTTGGAGACGGAGGTGTCAGATCCCCGCTGTCCTCTATGGGGGAATCGGATGAGAACGGACCGCCTGTCCGTTCTCATCTGATCCAATCCGCCAGACGGTTTTCATCCATCTGAATTTGATGGACAGGATGGGATCGGATGTCAGCGGACATGTCTCCGCTGACATCCACTGCCCCATAGAGATGCATGGTCCGCATGTGTAAAAAAGGGCCTTAGTGTTAAGGGATTTTTACTATTCTTTTGGTCTTTGTTTTGTTTATTTGCGGGTTAGGGATCTGGGTATTTTTGTTATAGCGGCTGGCGGGGCACGAGGTGCTTGGATGTGTTATAATTAGGGGCAAAACGGTACATTTGTAAGAACACGTCTTGGGTAGGGCTCCCATTATTCTGGCTGGTGGTACCTGTGATACTGGTTTGTCTCTGAGCCGGTGTTTCTGCGGCTTGAGGCCTAAAATGGTGGTTTACGCAGGTACTTTAAGTGCATGCCTACGAGGACCTTGGGGCCCCTTGAATACTGTCTGTATGTTCATATGTTGATATGTTTAATATGTTTAGAATGTTATTGATATATGGTTAAAAAAAGGCTGCTATGGCCAACAAAACTCCAGTCGGTCATGTCTGGTTAATCTATTATAGTGGTCAGTGGAGTGGTGGTCAGGCAGTATGGAAAAAGCAGCTTTTGTACCCTAGTCATGTGCTGACCAATGAGAAGTGCATCTGAGAGTTTTTCTTCTAGTAAGGACCAGTTGTGGTCATGCTAACCAATGAGCGCTTGCCATTGGAGCGTTATGATGGATACTAAAGCCTCATACACACGCGTCGAAAATTGGCAGGGAATTTTCGGCCAACGTCCGATCTGCCGATTTTCGGCTTGTTAGTATGATGCTTCCGACAACCAACTCCGACTTTTGGGCAAAAAAAAATCTGGTGTGCAGACTATAAAATTTTTGTTGGCCGTCAACACAACGGCCGATTTTCGTGCAGTCAGTTCAGATTTCGACAGGGAAAAATCCTATGAGCAAGACTGGGCATGCTCAGTGAAGAAAGAACACAAAGAAAGCAATCCAACACATGACATCACTTCTGAAGTAGATTTTTGTTGGCCGAGAAAATTTGTGTGCAGTCTAGGCACATTCCAACCAACAAAACACCACTCTGGACAAAAGTCGGATGATCGGTCTGGGCGATAATCGTTGCGTGTGTACAGGGCTTTACTCTGGGGATCTGTGATGTATATGGATCACTACACCGGCAACGTGGGGCATAATGGCCGCTATATGCTCTGGGATTTATAGGGGTGACCAGGATATTTAGAATTAGTTCATCTTTTTTTTTTTTTGGTGAAAAGGTGAACCTACACTCAAAGACTTTTAATCAGTTGTATAAAAACAAGTGCAGCTGGGACTTTTGTATTATAATAAGATTTGTATGTTCCTTTATTATTACTTGATAGAATTGTCTGTCTATTTTTGTGTGCACTGCTTTATTTGGTCTTCCTTGGTTTCTTTACTGTTTAGGTCCTATGCAGGAAACTGTAAAGGATTTTTGGAGAATGATATGGCAGGAGAACTCAGCCAGTGTGGTCATGGTGACAAATCTGGTGGAGGTCGGAAGGGTAAGAAAAAAAAGTCTAATAAAAAAACAAATACATAAAACAGCCATCTTTTAAGCCCCGGTTCACACTAGGGCGACCTGTGAGGCGACCTGGTCGCCTCACAGGTTGCCGCAGGTTGCCTCCCATAGGAAAGCTACGGACCCGTTCTAATAGGAGCGACACAAGTCGCGCCGACCTAGAAAAAGGGTCCGGAGCTTCTTTGGGGCGACCAGGAGGCGACCGCCATAGACTTCAATGTTATGAAGTCCGTGGCGGCCGCTCCGAGGTCGCGGCGCGCTGCTCGCACCGCGATCTCGGAGGTCGCCCCTGAAAGTAGCGTCGCTCCTATGTGAACCGGCGCTAAGACTGACAAGGGTAAACACTTTAGGGCAGGGATCCTCAAACTACGGCCCTCCAGCTGTTGCGGAACTACACATCCCATGAGGCATTGCAAAACTCTGAAATTCACAGGCATGATGGGAATTGTAGTTCATGAACAACTGGAAGGCCATAGTATGAAGAACCCTGCTTTAGGGTATGCGAAAATAACAATCACTGGTATTTAGTAGAACTAGACAACAACACCTCAAGAGGGCATTCCAAAATGAGGTACACATCTAGACACTTTGAGATTGATTTACCTAAGTACAGTGCACTGGAAGTGCATTTGCTCTAGATCTGGGGGAATCTCTGAAATGAGGGGAAGCTCTGCTGATTTCTATCATCCAATAATGTACAGGCAAGAATGCTGTTTTTTATTTTCCTTGCATGTGATTGGGTATTCTTTGTGAAGCTTTACCTAATTTACTAAGCACTTGAGCAAGTGCACTACAGTGCACAGTGTATTTGCCTTTAGTAAATCAACCCCATTGGGGTTGATTTACTAAGACCAGAGAGTGCAAAATCTGGTGCAGTTCTGCATGGAAACCAATCAGCTTTTGGCCCCTTCCACACATACGGACCGTTCATTCATTTTTCATCCATCTGTTGACAGATGAAAATTGGACAATACCTGGAAGTTTTCTTGCTTTTCAACTTTGTTACTATGCACTTGTTAAGCTGTTATACTTGTTGAAAATCCAATAAAAAGATTTTTTTGGGAAAAAAAAAGAAAGAAAAACGGACAATAATGCATTCCTATGGAAAAACGGATGTAAATGGATGATCATTCATTTACATCTTTTCATCCACTTCCGTCAACATTCGTTTTTTTGAATGGATGAAAGCCCTATTTTTCATCCATTAAAAAAACGGATTGGACAAAAAATGGATTACAAACTGATGTCAAAGGATGGAAAATGGATGAAAAACTGATTACAAAGGATGAAAAACTGATGTTGACTGAAAAAAACTGATGACAAAAAAACGTGACTGAACTGATGAAATGAACGGTCCTGTGAAAGGGGCCTGTCAGTTTTTTTCGTCAGATCTGAATGTTCACCCCATGCATCTCTATGGGGCATCGGATGTCAGCGGAGACATGTCCTCTGACATCCGATCCAATCCGTCAAATCTGGACTGATGGAAACCCTATTTTCCATCCGTCCAGCGGATCGGATCTGATCGGATGAGAACGGACTGACGGTCCATTCCCATCCGATTCCCCCATAGAGATGCATAGGGACCTGACAGCTGTGTCTCCGCACACAGCACAGAGAACAGCTGTCATCCTCCTGCCGATCCCCCGCTGAGAAAAACGGACTCCGCCAATGGACTCCCTAGTGTGAAAGAGACTCTTTCACACAGGTGGACCGTTCAGATCCGCCTGTCTGTTTTTTTGGTGGATCTGAACGGTCCCCTCATGCATCCCTATGGGGACATGTCCGCTGACATCCAATCCGATCCGTCAAATTTGGACGGATGGAAAGCCTATTTGCCATCCGTCCAGCGAATTGGATCGGATGGGATCGGATGAGAACGGACCGATGGTCTGTTCCCATCCGATTTCCCCCATAGAGATGCATGGGGAACTGACAGCTGTCATCCTCCTGCTCAGTGTGGGATGGGCGGATCGATCAACCGCTGAGAAAAACGGACTCCCTCCGACGGACGGAGTGTGTGAAAGGGGCCTTAGGCCCCTTTCACACAGGCAGACCGTTCAGATCTGCCTGTTTGTTTTTTTTGGCGGATCTGAGCGGTCCCCCCATGCATTCCTATAGGGCATCAGATGTCAGCGGAGACATGTCCACTGATATCCGACCCGATCCATCAAATCTGGACGGATGGAAACCCTATTTTCCATCTGTCCAGCGGATCGGATCGGATGGGATCGGATGAGAACGGACCGACGGTCCGTTCCCATCCGATTTCCCCCATAGAGATGCATGGGGAACTGACAGCTGTGTCTCCACACACAGCGCGAGACACAGCTGTCATCCTCCTGCTCAGCGGGGGATCGGCGGATCGATCCCCCGCTGAGAAAAACGGAGTCCGTTTGACGCACTACAAGTGTGAAAGAGCCCTCAGTGTTTTTTTTTTTGTCAAAGCTTAATTGAACAAGCTAAAGTTAGAAGCTGATTGGCTACCATGCCCAGCTGCACCAGATTTTGCCCTCTCCAGTTTTAGCAAATCAGGCCCTCAGTGTCTTCCATGGATATTTATGTACTGCTGCGTTAAAAAAAAAAAAAAAAGGGGGTTGATTTACTAAAAGTGGAGATTTTTATAATCTGGTGCATCTCTGCATAGAAACCAATCAGCTTCTAGTTTTTTTTTTTTTGTCAAAGCTTAATTGAACAAGCTGAAGTTAGAATGGCTACCATGCACAGCTGCACCAGCTTTTGCACTCTCCATTTTATTAAATCATCTCTAATGGGTCATAGTTCTAGAGTGAAGAAAAATGTGTTGCCTATAGCACCCGATTGGTTTCAAGATGTAATTTTGCCAGTGTAAGATAGAAGATGAAAGCTCACGAATGATTGGCTGCCTCAATATTTTTATTTGCTATTGGCTTTATAACTGGATGTTCTGAGCAACCCATGTAATAATATAAGCATTTTAGGGGTTATTTTGTGACATTCAATTTCCATTAGGTGAAGTGTGTCAGATACTGGCCTGATGACACTGAAGTGTATGGTGACATCAAGGTGACCCTGATAGAAACAGAGCCACTAGCAGAATACATCATTCGGACATTCTCTGTGCAGAAGGTAGGTGCCTTTATGCTATGATGAGCTATATTTGAAATACTTGAGCCTCATTTATCATAGTATCTTCCTGAAACAATCATTTATTTCTTAAAGTATAACTAAAGGCAAAACTTTTGTGGAGATTGATTAGAACGCCTTTTAGGATTTTATTCCTGCCTGTGTCCCCATTAGCCACTTCAGCTCCGGAAGGTTTTATCCCCTTAATGACCAGGCCATTTTTTGCAATTCGGCACTGCATTATTTTAACTAACAATTGCGCGGTCGTGCGAAACTATACCCAAATACAATTAAGGTCCTTTTTTTCCCCACAAATAGAGCTTTCTTTTCATTTTTGACCACCTCTGCAGTTTTTACATTTTGCGAAATAAACAAAAAAAGAGCAACAATTTAAAAAAAAAAAACACCATATTTTTTACTTTCTGCTATAAAACATTCCCCAAAAATTTTTTTTTTAAAAATCTAATTTTTTTATCAATTTAAGCCAATTTGTGTTTTGCTACATATTTTTGGTAAAAAAAAATCCCCAAAAAAGTGTATATTAATTGGTTTGGGCAAAAGTTATAGTGTTTACAAACTAGGGGATAGATTTTTGGATTTTTTTGTTTTTATTAGTAATGGCGGCGATCAGCGATTTTAAGCGGGACTGCGTCATTGCGGCGGAAAATCTGACACTAAGTGACACTTTTTGGGGACCAATGACACCAATACAGTGATCAGTGCTAAGTAACATGTATAAATGACACTGGCAGGGAAGGGGTTAATACTCGAGGTGATCAAGGGGTTAGATGTGTGCCTAATTGTGCTTACTAACTGTGGGGGGAGGGCTCTGTGACAGGCACACAGAGATCGGTGTTTCAGCTTAGCTGATAAACACAATCTCACTGTGCCTGTGTGACAGGAGAGCTGCCTGCTTTGTTTACATAGGCAGGCGGCTCTCCTGTCAGTTTCCCTGAAGATTGCAGGAGGCTGGCGGCGATCCTGCCCGCTCCTCCCGTGGTCAGGCTCCCACTATGTCTAATCACCGCGTGCACATAATCGCGTGCATGTACGTGATTATGCGCAGGCGAGCCGCCCTGCCGCAGTAAATCTGCGTGGGTCGGTCAGCATGTGGTTAAAGAGATTCACCCTCTCTATTTGTCCTGTTTACCATGATCACTAAAAATAAAAGAAAATCCCAAATTTTGAGTTGTCCACAAAAAGATAAATTAAATCCTCCAATGGGGACCAAGGTGTTGCCGATATTGCCGATTTTTCGGAAAGTGCTTGTACCGGAGTGATGCCTGCAGCTAGAGGCATCACCCCGGTACTGGAGTCCATAGCCGATGGTCGGCTGTCTTGTATTGACAACCGATGCGGCTGAGAAGCCGCTCGGCTGTCATTACAAGGAGCGGGAGGGGACGTCCCTCCCCTCCCGCCGCGTCCCACTGGGAGACCTGGGCAACCAGCCTGCATGGCCGCCAAAGACCCGATCAAAGCAGCATTCGCCTCTGATCGGGTCTCCATGCAAAAACCCAGAAGTGATGTCATGACATCACTTACGGGTACTGTCTGGCGCCAGATTAAAAAAAATGACAGCATTCAAAACAGCCAAACTTGGCGTTTTGAATGCTTTTAAGGGCAGAGGAGGGGATTGGGGTCTTTTAGACCCCCAGATCCCTCCACAAGAGTACCTGTCAAATAAAAAAAAATATATATATAAGTTGTTTTTTAAATGTACGAAAATATCGGCGCATATCGGCCGATACCGATATGCATTGGCCAAAATATCGGTATCGGCAACGAAAAACCGATATCGGTCAATCGCTACTATAGATGTCCTATTCTTCATCTCCTCCTAATTACCTTACCATTCTATTCCCCTATACATTTCTCTCCCCTTCTCTGTTCCACTTTCCCCTGTCCTCACATGCCACAGCTTCCGTAGCTACGGTCCCGGTGTCCCTTCCCCTTCAGACAAAGCCTCCCTATCTCACATCCTCTTATTTTTCTTTCTTCTAAACCATTAAGGGCTCTTTCACACGGAGCGGACTGCATTGCGATCCGCTCCGGCCCTTTTTTTTTTATTTTCACGGAGCGGATGTCATCCGCTCCGTATGTCCGCATATCATCCCATCCGTTTGCGGATATACGGACATAATGTAAATCTATGGGCATTGCGGATGTCAGTGGGTGACACCGCTGACATCCGATTTTGCTTCCTTTCCGTTTTTTGAACGGAGGAAAAATAGGGTTCTGTTCCGTTCCAAAAAAACGTAACAGAACTGAAAGGAAGAAAATCGGATGTCAGCGGATGGTATTGTGCTGACATCCGCAATGCCATTGACTTACATTATGTCCGTAAATCATCCGCAAAAAAATAGGATGATTTGCGGACATACGGAGCGCCCGTGTGAAAGAGCCCTAAGTCTACTTATGTGTCAACCCATCTCTTTTTTCTCCCACCCCCTATTCCCCCTCCCCCCTCAAAAAAAAAAAAAAAACCTTTGTGTGGGCCATACACATATCCATCCAGTTGTTCGGTGACCCTATCATTTCAATATGGTGGTTAAATCTAGTAAATACAAATTATTTTTACACCTATTTTTCTCCAGTTAAACCAATGTAAAGGTATCAAATCAAAAATGAAAACAATTAGGTAGGTTAGAAAATGTTGACTGTTACTGCAAACAATCAGTTAAAGGATCATTAGTCCTGGCTTCATTTTGATCAATCAGTGTTATATGTGTCCTTCGAAGCACAAAATGATCGCTTTCACAGTGACAGCTGACAGATTGTATTCAACTTTCTTCATTAAAAGTGATTGGGTCACTGTAGCCAAACTCGCCAATCGGTTTTGTATTGAATGCATTTCTTTTGACTTGCAGTTGATTAAGTCCACTCAGACCGAACAGCAAGTTGGAGGAAACACGAAGACTCCAATAGACAGTTCTTACATTGGACACTTTGATAAATGTGCTTCATCTAGAAAGATGTCTACACGATTGAAATATATGTTTGGTTGTTTTTCTGTATGCTTAGTGGTTAGTTTGATAAATGAGGTCAATTATGTTCATTAGACCACCTACTCTTTTTTTTTTTTTTTCCAGAAAGGGTCACATGATATACGGGAGATTCGCCAGTTCCATTTTACCAGTTGGCCGGACCATGGTGTTCCATGTTATGCCACAGGCCTGTTGGGCTTTGTCAGGCAGGTGAAATTTCTCAACCCACCAGATGCTGGACCCATCACTGTGCACTGCAGGTATCAGCTATTCTGGTTTTGATATTGGCCTCACTGTCCTGTCGCTTGTCTCTAAAGTGACCCTGTCGCCAAAACCCTTCATTTCAACAGATATCTTCTTATAAGATTATGTGCATTTAACGTATTTTAGGTAGGAAATTTATCTGTAAAGGCCTCCCTTGTAGAGACATCCAAAAGCCCCAAGACTTCTACTGGGCGACACCATCTTGGATGTGATGTCAGCAGCCCCATTAAACCCAGTAGAGCTGTCACTTATACTGATTGTAAAGTAGTGTCGGCCGGTGAATGAAAATTTGGGGAGAGGTGGCAAAACCAACCCCCCGGCAGGACGGCCGGCTGGCAATCAAATCTACCACCACCTCCCCCCTCCCTCCTCTCGGGACGGAAGGCTGGCTGCCCAGCTGGATAGCCAGCATCCTTACCTGCTCCTTCCTCGAGTGGCTGTGAGTCTTCTCTGGCCGTACGACTCCTCCCTTTTCCTAGCCAATGGCCAGTAAAATCGCTTCTCCTTTCAGCCAATCAGGAAAGTGGTCCTCCCGTTTCCTGATTGGCTAGGAGGAAAATCAGTGTGATAATAGCGAATATTCATTTGCTATTGTCATACAACTGGGTAGGCTCAGGGCGCACCCTTTTTTGAAGCCTATTAGAGCCTCTGGCTCTAATCACGTGCTTCAAAAAAAAAAAACCCCATTGGAATCCATGCGCCCTGCATGTAGATTAGGGGGCCAGATGCGTGGATGGGGGGGTGGTGCCCTTGCGCCCCAAATTGACGGGTCGCCACTGTTGTAAAGTCTTTTTTTAAAAAACAAACAAACATGTCATACTTTACTGCTCTGTGCAATAGTTTTGCCCCAATCCTCCTCTTCTGGGGTCCCCACCAGTGCTCCTTGCTCCTCCTGCCTTCTGAGTATCCCCCCTTGCAAGTCACTTGTGCAGGCTCGATCCCAAGATTTATTAGCACACACGTGGCAGCTCAGCCCAACCCCCTTCATCATCTTTGGATTTGATTGACAGCAATAGTAGCCAATGGCTCCTGTTGCTCTCACTGAGTCCAGTAAGGAGGGAGAGAGAGCAGTGCCACTGCTCTTGGGCACAGCTCTGGATCGAGATTGGGCTCGGGAAAGTATTTGGGCGGAGGCATGGGGAGAGCTGTACCTAAAAGGTTTTTTTACCTTAATGCAGAGAATGGATTAACCACTTCAGATCCGGAAGGTTTCACCCACTTCATAAACAGGCCATTTTTGCTGTTTAGCACTGCGCTACTTTAACTGGTAATTGTGCTGTCATGCAACATTGTACCCAAATAAAATGTATTAATTTTTTTACACAGATAGAGCTTTCTTTTGGTGGTATTTTAACACCACTGAGTTTTTATTTTATTTTTTTATTACAAATGTATTATTTATAAACTAAAAAAGACTGGAAAAAAAAAAACCTTTTCTACTTTCTGTTATAAAATATACCCAATATATATATATTTTTTTAAATTTAATTTCTTTATAAATTTTGACCAAAATCTATTCTGCTACATGTCTTTGGTAAACAAAAATCCCAATAAGTGTATATTGATTGGTTTGCATTAAGGCAGTATGTTGCAGGCGGTCCGCAAGTGGTTAAGGTAAAAACCTTTAGCCTGTAAGTGTTCCCCTCTGCTTTTCCTCCGGTAGCTACATAACAACTTAGGAGAAGGTGAAGTGAGGGGTGGATGAGCTGGGCCAGCACAGACAGTAATTAGATACTCCCAGAAGAGGTAAGGAGAGGGTTATGACCTGCAAGAAAGGAGGGGCGGTGAGTAGTTAAATTTGCTAGAAAGTTCAAAGGCACATTGCAAGTAAATAAAAATAGTGAAAAGGAAAACACTGCAAGTAAGCATTTTAAATAATTGATTTATCTATACATTTACCTTCAGTTTTTAAGTTGGTGACAGGGTCTCTTTAACGGGTATTACTTTGCTTGCAAAGAACTCTTCCTTATGCCATCAGACGTTCATTGAGAGTCAAGCCAATAAATGCCCCCTATGAACCCATTTTGTAAAAAGAGTGCATTTACATCTCCAAATGTACCCAATACTGATTACGAACCGCGGTGGCGGTTTACAGTGAATAGCTAAGGGAGGCATCTCCTTTAAAATGGAGGCTGTCAGCTCCCATAGCTAATCCCAGCCACTCACATGTAATTGTTCATGCAGCCTTCACATAGGATTGGCCTTGATTAGCTGCGGGAGCCGTCAGCCGCCCATTGCTTTCAATGGGGCTGCCTCCTGCAGCTAATCATGGGAATTCCCGCTGAGGTTTTCTAATTGGGTTCAGGTGCATATGCAGGCGTGAATGCACCCTAACGCAACTGCTGCTGCCAAAGTTTGCTCTTGTCCTTCTACATAGATTGTAAAAATCGAAGCTTGTTATTCCTGTGCTAATCCTTAGTATTTGTCTAATATAACTGTTAAAGCCCCAAATGTTCTCCCTTTTTTGCAGTACTAGGGAAGATTTCTATATAATTCAACAGTAATAATAAAAATGGTGCCACTAATACAACCAATAATAATTCACTGCCAGCATCAGAGCTCCCCAAAGCCTCAGCTTGTGGGCAACAATCATCTATCCCCAGCAGCAGGGAGCCGCATAAGGGAGTTGGTTTAATAAAAAGTCACTACTTCCTAACAAAAGCCAACTGATTTGATATTTCTTAACAGATGCTATCATCACTTATTGCGGGATGCGCATTAGAATGCAAAGCAAATTTATGTGCTAAGTGCCATTTCTATGAAAAATTGCCGTAGCATCAGGCTGCATTAACAGTCAATGATGTACACTGCCTATCAAGCATACTTTTTGTCTTACGCATATTCTGTGGAACATTTGGAGTTGTAATTGTAGTTTGCATTGAAAAGGACACATTTTACTTGAATTTATTGTGTTAGTATATGTAAAAACCAAACCCACTCTTTTTGATAATAGTTCTGCATGTATGTGGCTGATGCAGAGTTTAAAAAAATCAAAGTGTATCTAAAACCAAGAAAAAAAAAACGTTTAATGTATTGCAATCTTTAGATGTGGTGGCTGCATTTTTTTCTTCTTCGGGATTTTGTCTGTTTATTTGCACACAATGATCCTGCCAATAACACATTTCCTGTACTATGACAAAGCATACTCGCTGTACTGTACCAACAGAGGAGTGTTGTTACCTAAAAACATTAAATTGGCTGTAAACCTCCGACATGGAATATGAACCAAGCATAGCCCTCTCTAGTGGCCTTTTTCAACCAGGGTGCCATGGCACACTAGGGCACCTTCTGGGTTCTTCAGGCGTGCCTTGGCAAAATCCCAGAAATAGCTCTGAAATTTGCCAAACATTGTCAACAAGCCAGATGAGTGAATCCAGACTGTTTTTTTTTTTGTTACACAAAGGTTTTTTTTGTGCAGCATTAAAATCTTGAGCACGGTGCAGGCCAGCCAATTGCACCCTAATGCCTGGTACCAGGGGAGGGCTGGGACAGGGGGCAGGGGGGCAATTGCCCCCCTAGGTTGCTCTGATGCCCCATAAAAATGCTGCACCCCTTCTGCCACAGACATGCCTAAAGGATTCCTGGTGAAGGGAAGTAAAACGTCCCCGGCACTGACCTACTGAGTGTGCGAGGAAGACAAGGACAGAGCACAGCCCCCCCCCAACCCCCCAGCATGGATGGTGTAAACTGTGTCTGAGCAGAGGCCGGTTCCATGCCCCACTGGAGACTCTCCTCCCCCGGCCACCCCTGGCTGAGCTTTCCCAGCTCCCCCAACCAGCCTCTGCTGGCCAGGTCGGGAACCCGGATTCGGCTGGTGAGTAGAGAGTACCTAGCATGGAATGGGGGTCAGGAGGAGGCCAGGAAGAGGGAGAGTGGGAGGGGAGCAGGGCCATCTTACCGAATGGGCATGCTGGGCAGTTGCCCGGGGGCCCCACCTGCCCAGCGACCCAGCCCCAGCCCAGCATTAATCCCGATTCCCGTGTGCATCCCGCCGCCGAACTTAGCAGGTGGCAAGCGCTTGTTGGACCTGCACTGCTGTCAGGCCACTTGAACCATGGAGGGGGAGCCCACAACTGCAGGACTGCCTGTCTGCCTCCACGGGAACAGGAACACACACAGGACAGTCGAGTCTGACTACCGTCTGTGTGTGTGTTCATCAGCCGCTGAACTTGGAAGCTGTGTTCATGTCTTGCACTACTGTACCAATAAATTTTGCTTTATCGATAATTTGCATTTTTATTTTCGTGGGTGATTGTGTAGGCAGGAACCCAGTGCACTGCATTGCCCGGGCGCCCTTTAATGCTCTTAAGATGGCACTGGAGCAGGGCCGAGTCGCTGCACCATGGGCCTCTGGTTTGTACTTGTCCCCTGGGCCAAAAGTTGCCAGTCAGCTCCTGCCTGGTACACAATTAGATTTTTAGAAGAATGAAAGCTCTGTTTTTTTTTTTTTTTTTTTGCATGCTGATCTCATATAGAAAATCCAGAGTTTACTGAAGTTACAAAAATTCTCATGTGACAGAATAAAAATTCAGAAGTGATGTAATGTGTTGTAGTGTCTTTGTATTGTATTTTCAAACAACAACTGTACTGGTTAAATTAAAATCGTACGATCTGGTATCGTACGATAAAAATTTTCGTGCTTGACCCATCGGTTAATTTCACATGAATTGTTGTGATTGACTCCTGAAAGCTGTGTACTAATGTTCAGATTATCGTACAATCTCTTCGAAAGTGGTATTTTTCAAATTATTTTCTGATCGTGTGTATATGGCCATAAAAGCTACCGCCATCAGTTGATAAGGAGGACATTGGGGGCCTGCAAAGCATCTTGTTTGCCCCTCCCCATCAGCATTGGGGTCAAGTTAGCTGAGTGAGGGAGAGAAAATGAGAGGAAGAAAAATGCTGGGACACTGGTCCCCCCGCCATATCCAAAACATAAAGGGGGCGTTTTATAGTTCACAGAGGTAAGCTGGGCAGGTTAAAAAGTCTGCTTGAGATAGTAATACAAGGATCTACAAGCTCACTTGATTTCTGGGAGGATCAACATGCTTTTTTTTCACATATTGAACAGTTATCACAAAACAACCTTTGAGCAAACAAGAGAATTTCATCATTAGAATTTACATACGCATTGGGATTTACATACACTTTAAATAGGTGTGTTTTGTGGACTACACGTGATGTTTAACCAGAAAAGAACGCAATGGTACTGGCGCAAAAGGAAGGGTATTGGGACTCACTGATTCTGCTGGCGGACAGTTACATAGTTACATTGTGGGTGAGATTGAATAAAGACAATAGTCCATCTAGTTCAACCTGTGTAGGTGTGTGTGGACATATTAATTTCTCATACCCCTGAATGTTTCGATCCTTGAGATGTACTTCCAAGAGTCTTTTAAAAATAAGCATACTTCCCGCAGTTACTACCATTTGTGGCAGGGAATTCCACAGTCTAGTAGCCCTTACAGTAAAGAACCCCCTGCGTAGCTTGAGGTTAAATCTCTTCTTCTCTAAATGCATTGTATGACCTCGTGTCCTCATGCATTCCATGTGACTGAATAGTTTTTTTTCTATGCTCTGATCACCGTTGAGGTATTTGTAAATCGCTATCATGTCCCCTCTCACGTGTCTCTTCTCCAGGGAGAATAAATCTAGTGCTTCTAAACGCTCTTCGTAATTAAGGTCCCCTAATAAGTTTTGTTGCCCTTCGCTGTACTCTCTCTCGAGCTCCAATACATCCCTTCTGAGGACTGGCGACCAGAACTGGACAGAATACTCCAGATGTGGTTGGACCAGAGTTTCTCAAGATGTGGTCGGACCAGAGTTTGAAGACAGTTAAAAGACAAAAAAGGGCATAACTCTACATGAAATGTGAAGTCCATAAAGGTGTCCATAAGACGATGTCCATAGTAAGCAAAGTCCATACACAGCTCAGTTGGGAGACAGCTCTGTATACAAGCGAGAAGGAGCTTGGAGGCAGCTTGTGCTCTCTCCCAAGCTACACGTGATGTAGACAATTATTTTATGTTGCAATAGCTCAGCTGTACATCTCTCTATCAATTTTTGCTTGTAAAATTAAGAGATTCCCTCTCAAGTTTTACATTGTGGCATAAAGCCAAACTCCAACCAAATGCAAAAATATAGGACAGGGAGAAGAGGAAAACAATGGTAATTAGGGCTTGCTGGGGATAACAAGGGGTTAATCAGAAGTTAAATAGGAAAGACTTTATTAAAAATGAATACATCAATAAATCAATCAATAAATATATAAACTTTTATCTTCAGATTTTCTGTTCCCAATCCAAAGTAAAAAGAAGATACATTGTAATTAGCTGCTGATAATACAATGTATCAGCTTTGATACATTTTGTTTACAAACACTAATCAGAAACACCTATTTCAGATGATGATCCACACACACTGGGACCTCAGCTGTTCGGTCAGCTATACCCATGGGCAATGGCCTAGCGGGCAAGGATTCTATGGTTTAGCTTGTACAAAGTACTGTATGTCCTAGGTCTCTAATTGGTTTAAATACAATTGGCTCAAAGCCATTACAGTTTACTTTCATGTGATTAACTCTTGCAGTAACAACATTTCCAATTTCATGTGTAGGAAATTTTGCATACTGTACTACTCAGAATAGAGCTAAATTCACCAACCCTAAAATACGACACCTAAAAAGCACACGCAGTACTTTTCAACAACACTGTTAAATCTAAAAAAAGTTCCTAAAATCCTACATGCGCTATTCCTTATGGTGCGGTATTTTAGTTGTAAAATTTGCAATCTTCTCTGCACTGACTGGTTGGTTGGTAAAGAGTTGGCAACCCTGGCGTCCTTAACAAGTAGGGGAAGACAAACTAGTGTAATGTACTCAATATGACTTTACTGGCACAACCACATAACGCAATGTCATAAAAAACTATAAATTTTTATTTCAAAATATGTTAAATTATTTTGACAATTTAAAGACACATATACAAAAGAGCATTGTTATATAAAACATTGTTATGCAACAAGAAAGACTCGAATAGTTGTACGTGATCTCCACCATACCACACCATACACGATACTACATGTAACCAGGAACCATATGTTCCATGATCAGAACCACATGGTAACAGAAGTTTGTGATGGTATAATTTCAACGGTGGCGGTGGATTCACTTAATGTAATAGTGTTCTCTACATGTTTCACGCTATCGCGCTTCTTCTGGAGAATATCGCAAACGTAACACTCTATAGGTCAATCAATCACATGCTGCAAAACTCATTAGATCATCCAAGAATAAGAACAGGTAGAAAGCTACAGCAGCGGATTCCTGCACGTCAGAGCTCAAACCAGATGGAGGTGGGGGGATATTTAAGGTGAAATGGGTCTTCACACCAGGATCCAGTATGGGGACAGGAATGTTATAAAAGTTGTATGGAGGTAGCACAGGAGGGTTTCAGGCAGGGCGAGGCTGAGCAGATCTCTGTCTCTCTAAATATCAAATGGTATTTTTTTCCTCTTCAAGAAATGCCCTGTTTCATAGCATCTCCAAAAAACAACAATATCTCTCCTGCGCTCGAGTGGTATGCGGGAAGGTGAATCTTCTAGGCGGTTTTATGACACAAATGAAGTGGTCTTGCTGCCCCCCTCAGGACCAAGGGTATCCAAAAGGCACTACAAGAAAACAACAAGAGAAGGGCGCACCGACCACTTAAAAGTTTAGCGATTTTGGCTCTGAGGAAGAGGGTCCTCCCTCGAAACGCGTAAGCCACATCAGGTTTTGAGGACGCCATCACGCTATCCAGCAGTAGAGAAGTGTCCTGGAAGCGAGCGGTGCCCATTTCCTATATGCTTGTTCATATGCTACGTTTGTGAGTATATTGTACGCTACCCTTCTTTGCTTTTAATAACTTTTAAGTGGTAATGCACAAGGTCGGTGCGCCCTTCTCTTGTTGTTTTCTCATAGCATCTCCACTCTGGTGGTGCATAGGGTAAAACCCCCTTTCCCTGTGATGGTAAAATATCCAGTCCCCACACTGGGGCGAAGTAGTCTCCTCTCCTGGTAGCCACTCACATATGAAGACCGCCGTTCCTACAGCATAAGGACAAGGACCTTATGCTGTAGGAACGGCAGTCTTCATATGTGAGTTTTATATAATTTTTACATGTACATGTAGTTTTAACCTTTACAATAAATACCACACTATATTAGCACCTTTTTTGGCTTAGATTTTGTGAGCGTTCCATGCAGCCTGTTTTGAACTCTGGGCATGATCTGAGTGGATTCGCTGGCTATCCTGTTCACCCTGAATAGCAGTGAATGCAAGAGGGTTAAGGACACCAGGTTCTGACTGTGGGAACGATCCCGGGTGTGATAACAACAATTCCTGTTGAATAGGACTCAAGGTGTATATACACCAGACATCTGGTGAGTGCATAGGCACGGTGGAGGGGAGCACTATTTGAGTTGACTTTATATATAAGAAGTGCACTGGTGGCCTTTCATTTAACCTATATAACAAGAAGATCTTCTCCCTATATCCATTATAGCGTTGGAATGACACTCTTCTTCAAGGACTTACAATTTCTTTGACTGGATCCTTAGCAGATGGTCTAGCCCAGTGATGGTGAACCTTGGCACTCCAGATGTTTTGAAACTACATTTCCCATCATGCTCATGCACTCTGTGGTGTAGCTGAGTATAATGGGAAATGTAACCTATATAACAAGAAGATCGTCTCCCTATATCCATTATAGCGTTTGAATGACACTCTTCTTCTAGGACTTACAATTTCTTTGACTGGATCCTTAGCAGATGGTCTAGCCCAGTGATGGTGAACCTTGGCACTCCAGATGTTTTGAAACTACATTTCCCATCATGCTCATGCACTCTGTGGTGTAGCTGAGTATCATGGGAAATGTAACCTATATAACAAGAAGATCGTCTCCCTATATCCATTATAGCGTTTGAATGACACTCTTCTTCTAGGACTTACAATTTCTTTGACTGGATCCTTAGCAGATGGTCTAGCCCAGTGAGGGTGAACCTTGGCACTCCAAATGTTTTGAAACTACATTTCCCATCATGCTCATGCACTCTGTGGTGTAGCTGAGTATCATGGGAAATGTAGTTTCAAAACATCTGGGGTGCCAAGGTTCACCATCACTGGTCTAGCCTCATTATAGTTTGATATGTGGCTATTGGTCTCGTTATAGCACTGATTTGGACACTCATTATCATTTTAGATTCACTTTTTTTTTACGTCTCTCTGAGGGTTATATATTCACCTTTTTTTTGCTTGCTGCTGTTGCCACATTTGGTTTCACCAGCACTCACTTTCTTTATGTGTGAGTTAGAAACTTTTACCAATAATAATTTTACCTTGTTTAACAAAGTGATATAGCTTTAGCAGTCTTTCCTTGATTTTCTGTTTAGGGGAGAACATGCCTAAAATTCAGTAGACATTTCGATATTACAAGTACTTCAAAGCAGAACACTTGCTGAGAGGATGACACAAGTAGCATTAGGTGGAACGGAACGCTACATATAACTCACGGGCCGCAGACTGGGAAATCGTTGCATTGTATGATAAAAAACACAACCGTCACACTGATCAGTTGGTTTATAACTAGCAAAAGATCCTTGTTAGGAAGGTGGTTCACTGCATGGGCACAAAGCAAACCATTCCCCTTGAACTCCCTGCCATCCAACAAGTCTAATTAAAAGAAGTCTTTGGTATACAGAGGCAACATGGCTTTCATTGTACCTCTATAAGTCCCGTTTTAACCTGTAGGTGAACCAGCAACAAAATGACACATACAGTACCAATCAAGCTCAACGTAAAAAATAAATAAATAGCATACATCCTTAGAACCCTAAACCTGAAGTTTATCCATAGAAAGGCAAAAAAAAAAGAAAATCTTATAAAGCAATTGGGAAAGAATTCCTTCCTGATCCCCAAAGGCAATCAGATACTCCCTGGATCACTATGATGTTATTTCTTATAAATATTAATATTTCTAACTTCAACCCAAAGGGGAAGTTCTGCTTTATGCCCGCCTTCTATTTTAGACACTTGTTACCTACTCCCATTTTTGGTCGAGTCACCATGGCCCCTGTCACCCACCTCCCTAAACATGTTGGCGCTGGGGATCCGAAGACCGATGAAGAAGCTATTTGGGTTAGCACAGTGCCGGACCCCTGGACAAGTAGATGTTCTTTTATTAGGCCTCTTTCACACAGTCCGCCTCCGTAGGCGGATCCGTGTTGCTCAGCGGGGATCGATCCGCGATCCACGCTGAGCCGGCGGATGACAGCTCCGTCTCCTCTTGCAGAGCGGAGAGGGAGGTGTCTCAGCCCCCGCTGCCCTCTATGGGGGATGGGATGAGAGCGGACCGCCTGTCCACTCTCATCCGATCCGATTACTGAACGGATGGAAAAATAGGGTTTCCATCCGTCCAGATTTCACGGACAGGATCGGATACGGATGGCAACAGGTGTCAGCGGAGGTGTCTCCGCTGACACCCGCTGCCCCATAGAGCTGCATGGAGGATCCGATCAGATCCGCCTAAAAAACTGACAGGCGGATCTGATCGGATCGCCCGTGTGAAAGAGCCCTTAAAGTGGAGTTCCACCCTAATTTAATACTTACCTCCATCTTCTCGCTCCGGGTCACCTGAAAAAGAAATGGATAATCGCATATTTTTTTTTTTTTTTACTTACCTCGTAGCGAAGAAAATATACTTACCTTACTTCCTTCTTCCTCCTTCCTCGGCCGCGGCCCGTCGTCACTTCCTGGCTCTGCAATGATTCCTGGGAGCTGAACGTCATCGCTCCCAGGAATCATTGCGCCTGCACCGGCCCCGACGTCAGTTCCGGGGTGCGCGCGTCATCCCCTTCTAAACAGCTTCTGGGCATGCCCAGAAGCTGTGGAGGGATGACGCGCGCGACCCGGAAGTGACGGCGGGGCCGGCGCAGGGCATCGTGGGACCGAAGAAGGCGGAAGAAGACGCCGAAGGGGATCTCGCTGGCTTCAAGCTGCCCACATCTGAGATGGCAGCGCTGGACAAGACGTTTTCAAGGTAAGTATTTGTCCTAACAGGTAAGTGCCACCCGGGACAGATCAGAAGCTAGCCATTGTGGAATGCACTAGCCCTGACTGTCCCGGGGGCATTTAAAAAAAAAAATCCAGGGTGGAACTCCGCTTTAAAGTCAGCAGCTACAGTATTTGTAGCTGCTGTCTTTTAATTGTTTATCCAAAAGGCTGAACAACGGTTTAAAATACAAAGGAAAAATATAAATAATATATAAAACATGTATCCAAATTTACTACCAAATTAGAGTGGTTGAAAAAGCTGATACATTTTTGAAGGTAAAAAACCTTATGTGTGACCCCCCCCCCTTCCCCATTATTTACTTGAGCTCAGGGCTGGCCCAAGACACTGTGCTGCCTTGATCCAAGAACAAAATTCTGTCCCCCCCAAAAAAATATCATGCCCACCAAAAGGCCCCCACATTCATAATTTTATATCATGATAATAAAACTAAAATTAAATTTATCAAAAAAGTCAGATTTACATGCAACAGCACCTTGTCTATATGGAAAATTATATGACATACCACCATGTTACTGCTCTCCCATCTTGGCCCCCTAGGGCAGTATAGGGGTAGGCTAGGGTAGTATATAGACAGGCTAGGGTAGTAAATGGGCAGGCTTGGGTAGCATAGGGCCAGACTGGGATAGTATATAGACAGGCTAGGGTAGTGGATGGGCAGGCTAGGGTAGTATATGGGCAGGCTAGGGGAAGGCTAGGGTAGTATATAGACAGGCTAAGGTAGTATATGGGCAGGCTAAGGTATGATAGGGGCAGGCTAGGGTAGTAAATAGACAGGCTAGGGTAGTATATGGACAGGCTAGGGCAGTATAGGGTAGTATATAGACTGGCTAGGGTAGTGTATGGACAGGCTAGGGTAGTAAATGGACAGGCTAGGGTAGTATATGGAAAGGCTAGGGTAGTATAAAGACAGGCTAAGGTAGTATATGGACGGGATAGGGTAGTATAGGGATGGGCTAGGGTAGTATAGGGACAGGCTAGGATAGTATAGGGGCCATTCCCCCTTTTTATCCCCTCTTCATTCTCCCCTACCCAATGGTTCCCAGCCCCATCCCCATTTTTTTTCAGGGGTTAAGGAAGAACCCTGAGATGGAGCATCTTAATACTGCTGCTGTTTGTGTGGGTGGGATGTGTACTGCACCAATCCCTGCTGACCTCCTTTTCATCCAATGTGATTGGCAGGGTACACATCCCACCCACACAAGCAGCAGCAGTAATAAGTTGCCCCACCTCAGGGTTCTTCCTCCACCCCTGTAAAGTGCTGGAAGAGAGCCAGAAACTCTGGAGGGGAAGGTAGAGGGGAAGTTGTCATTACATTTGAAGATTTAGCCCAGTGACAGCCTGCAAGAATAGGTAGGATCTGTGACAGCAGCTTCCCTGCACAGCTCTGGTTGAGGAGACCTATATATAATACATTAATGCCCCCATACTGTACCCTCCTGCCCCCTGTACTGTGTCTGCTTAACCTCACACTGTGTTGTGCCCTCCTGCTCCCCCGCTGTACTGTACTCTAGTAACCACTGTACTGTGCCCTCCTGTCCCCCCCATACTGTACCTTACAGCCCCTCCCCCATACTGTTCCTTTCCTGCCCCCCCTCATACCCCCCATACTATGCATTCCTGCTCCCCCTGTACTGTACCCTCCTAACAACTGTACTGTGCCCCCTCCTGCCCCCCTCTGTACTGTGCCCTCCTGCTGCCCCCTGTACTGTACCTTCCTAATTACTGCACTCCCCCCCCCCCCCACATGTACCTTTATAAGTTTTGCTGTGATTGTGTCCTCTAATAATAATTTCCATGTATTTTTGAGAAAATATTGTTTTTGATTTTTTTTTTTGGGGGGGGGGGGCCTGTCAGGTAAGCTGTACGGCGCCCCGTGATTTTTAACAGCAGCTCTGATGACAGGTAATGCAACGTTTGGCCATCAGCAGCCACTACTAGAAGAAATGATGGACAACCTTTGTGTACTAACTTATATTGCCTCTCGGGTGTTTAACAGCCGGTGTAAGACTGTGTGCGAGCACCCTCACGCCCAGCAACTATGAGTCAAGGGCAGCAGGGTGGCCTTTTTACAGGGCAGTGGAGTGGCCGCCCCTGGATGACACACATCCAAATCATGGGCCTCAATTTGCCACCCCTCTCTAAGTGCTGCCATGGACCCAGTGGGACCCATGCTAGGGCCGGCCCTGCCTGAGCCCCATCGTGATCCAGGTATATACATGGGAGTCTCAGCTGTCCTGGGTCCCTCTCTCCTCACTGGCTGAGACACAGCAGCGGAGCCATTGGCTCCCACTGCTGTCAATCACAGGCAGGAGAGAGCAGGAGAGAGCAGAGGGTGGGCCTAAGCTGTGGCTCTATGCATCTTTTGGAAGCATAGAGCGAGGCTCGGTATTGAGCCTGCACCAGTGCCCCCATAGCAAGCGGCTTGGTATCGTGGGCACTGGTCAAGGGGAAGGAGCCAGGAGCGCTGGCGGGGGACTAGAGGAGAAGAGGATCGGGGCTGCTCTGTGCAAAACCATTGCACAGAGCAGGTAAGTATGGCAAGTTTGTTAATATATATAAAAAAATACAATCTTTAGTATCACTTTAACTCCTTATCTGTCATCTCCACGAAAAAATATGTATAATATGTAAGGGTAGGCTACAAATACCTATAAGATATATAGTGCGAAACTGAGACATCGCCAAAATAAAAAGAAAAACTTGGTTGCTCAAGCGGAAAAAGGCCCATGAAATAGTTAAAACTCAACCATCTGTAATAAATTAAAAAGAACAATTAGCTCACAGTATGCCCATTATACAATACACTTACAATGTATATGGGTATATATAACTCAGGTCGGTGTCACGCATGGCTCTATTTGTGTTCCCTGGTAGATGATACCATTATATATGGGCTGGTGTATTGATATGACCTTTTTTGGGGGGAGAGGATTGGATGTATTTTATGGTTTTAACCTGCTGGTTATACTTATTTGTCATGTGTTCTATGATTGTATAGTGTCATATAATGTATAATAATTTGATTTTGTATTCTATTTCGGTTCCCCTCGTCTGCACGCTTGGTGGTGGTGGTTTATTTTTTGAATTGTACGCCCATTTTAGTGTTTTAATTTCAGCTGCAATACCGTGACAGTAAACTGATTATGGTTATTTTTAATGAGCAGCATAAGAGCATAAAAGAATAGGATCTTTCCACATTTTCAGAGGTTGCTGTAACAAATAGCTCACATGAAAATGGCAAAATGAGTATGTGGGGAAATCTACCATACACCAGTTTATGTTCAATGTGTAATATACACATCACCATTAGAAGGTAATTTCCATTCTCAGCCTTAATCAACAAGCTTTTTTTTGTTGGTAGAGATGATCCTCGGTGAAAATGCAGCTTTCTGTATCAGGAACTAAACCCAATTAGTAAAATCTCATATAAGCTTAAACATGTAAATATGTCAGAAATAATTTTCAGTATTTTTAAACCTGCAGATTTGATTAAAAGCATACATATGATCTACTTCCTGTTATGGGGTGACAACTAGGGATCAACCAATTATCGGCAAAGCCGATATATCGGGGGCCAATATGCACTTTTCCCGATATATCGGAATCCGCCCCGGAGGTTACTGATATTGCAGATATTTCGGGAAAGTGCATGTACCGGAGTGATGCCTGCAGCTAGAGGCATCACCCGGGTACCGGCATCTATAGCCGACGGTTGGCTGTCTTGTAATGACAACGAGGCAGCTGAGAAGCCGCTCGGCTGTCATTACAAGGAGCGGGAGGGGATGTCCCCTCCTGCCGCCTTTCCGCGGCTCGCCCGGGTCTCCCGTCCCACCTTTTGTGTGCTGGAGGTCCCTCTCCATGCACCTTTTTTCCACTTGGTGTCAGAAAAACTTGTCATAAGTTACATAGTTACATAGTAGTTGGGGTTGAATAAAGACTGTAGTCCATCCAGTTCAACCTGTGTAGGTGTGTGTGTGGATGCAATCATCTCTCATACCCCTGAATGTTATGATCCTTAGTGATTCATGCTAATAGCTGAGGAACAAAGTAGAAGGCAGAAGTGACACCTAGTGCTCTTGACTGAGAGAAGTACACACTATAGAGGCATACACTTTTTTCATATTTCATGCCTGAGGTTTATAACAACTTTAATTTTTGTCTTATTTCACAGCGCCGGAGCTGGAAGAACTGGCTGCTTCATCGCTATCGACATCATGCTGGACATGGCAGAAAATGAGGGAGTGGTGGATATATTTAACTGTGTGCGGGAACTGAGGGCTCAGAGGGTCAACATGGTGCAAACCGAGGTAAGAGACCGACACATTCACTGAGTGCTAAGGCCTTACTACAGTAACATATTGGAACCAATCAGAATCCATCTTGTAGTTCTTTGACTTCGACTTCAGTAAATTGACTTTTGATTGGGTACTATAGGATGGTGCACTTAAAGTATAGCCAACATTGCTTTTTGAGTAGAGTGATGAGGGGTTAGAACTAGTGATCGTCCGATATCGTTTTTTTTACAGCCGATACCAATATTTTGGTCATCGGAAATCGGTATCGGCTGATATCTGCCGATATTTTCGGACATTAAAAAATATATATATATCTATTTTTTTTTTTAATGTCTACAAGTACTGTGGTGAAGGTATCTGGGGATCTAAAGACCCCAAACCCCTCCTCTGCACTTAAAGCATTCAAAACGCCAAGTTTGGCTGTCTTGAATGCTGTAAGATTTTGAATTCGGCGCCGCCAGTACCCGGAAGTGACGTCCTGACATGACATCACTTCCGGGCACTCGGCGGCGCCGAATTCAAAGAAATGGAGACTCGGTCAGACGGCGGCGGTGCAGATGGAGACCCGGTCAGACGGCAGCGGTGAAGGTAGGATGTCCGGGTCTCCCGGTGGGACAGGAGACCCGGGCGAGCCGCGGAAGCCGGCGGGAGGGTGGGACGTCCCCTCCCGCTCCTTGGAATGACAGCCGAGCGGCTTCTCAGCCGCATCGGTTGTCATTAAAAGACAGCCGACCGTCGGCTATGGACACCGGTACCGGGGTGATGCCTCTAGCTGCAGGCATCACCCGGGTACATGCACTTTCCCGAAATATCAGCAATATTGGTAAATCAAAAGGCCGATTCCAATATATCGGGGAAACAGCATATCGGCCCTCGATATATCGTCTTTGGCGATAATCGGTCAATCCCTAATTAGGACTCCTCTCAGGTATTTTGTTGGTGTCTAATTCCCTGTTTGAGACCTTTGCCCCCTCTATTGGTCCAAAAAAAGTGGAAGAAAATACCACATTTTTAGTTATCACTGGGGAAATCTTCAAATCGGGACCCTTGTTCCATTGACAACTGTCTCAGATAGAGATGGCACTTTCCCTTTTTGTTTCTCCTCAAAACAGTAAATGAAGGAATATCATCCCAAGGGACACAGAATGTACCCTCCCCCCCCCCTCCCCCCAAAAACAGACATGGTTTTTAATCTTTACTTCATCCAAAGCTACAAAAAAAATGTTTTTTTAGCACATCGCTCAGTAAAAGCAGAACATACTACACACAGTAAACATTGTTAGGTACACGGTTAACCCTTTGATTGCCCCTAAATGTTAACTTCTTCCCAGCCAGTGCCATTAGTACAGTGAGAATTTATAGTATCAGCACTAGCCACTATATTAGGCCCTGTTCACACCTAAGCGTTTTTTAGCTCGTAAAACGCTTATCAATGAAGTCTCATTCAAGCAATCAGGGGGTCCCAGGAGGACCAACAAGCAAAATCCCATTCATTTCAATGGCCCCTGTTCACATCTGAGCATTTTGTTGCCTGAAGCTCAAAAAAGTACATGAGCTTCTTTTTTGGCAGATTACAAGCATTTTTGTTAGATGTCAATGCCTGCCTCCAAACACCTGCAAAAAACGACTGGAAAATGCCCAAAAAAACGCATGAACACTATACGCTCAGGTGTGAATGGAGCCTAAGGCTGGCCATACATGTTCATATTTCTTGTACAATTTTCTGTTAGATTTACTACAAACTGCATAATAAGGTCAAAGCTAAACAACACTTTCACTTGTATCCAATTAGGCAGGCCTTTGTACTACATAGTCAAAGGTAAATTTCAAGAAAATTGTACAGAAAGTTGAAAAAAATTGTATAATGCAGGGATTCCAAAACTACGGCCCTGCAGTTGTTCAGGAACTACAATTCCCATCATGCCTAGTCATGTATGTGAATGTCAGAGTTTTACAATGCATCATGGGATGTGTAGTTCTGCCGTAGTTTGGGAATCCCTGGTATAATGTATGGCCAGCCTAAGTGTCACTGGGGATGTCAGTGTCAGTAAGAAAGTTTCTACAAAGTGTCAATTAGTGTCAGATTCTCTGCCGCATTATCACAGTCCTATTGTAAGTTGCTGATCACTGATAACTTTCACACAAACCAATCAATATATACTTATTGGGTTTTTTTTTTTTTTTTAACCAAAGAAATGTAGCAGAATACATTTTGGCCTAAATTTATCAAGAAATTTGATTTTAATTTTTTTTTTTATTCAATATGTTTCATAACAGAAATTAACATTTTTATATTCAAAATTTTTGGTCTTTTTTCGTTTATATAATAAAAAATTGTATATTTATATTTATATATATTATATATTTATATCTATTTGTGAGAAAAAAAAGATACAGCATATATTATATTTGGGTACAGCGTTGCCTGATCACGCAAATAACCAGTTAAAGTAGCGCATTTTATATTGAAAAAAAGGTAAAAGCAGTGGTCGACAGTAAGCCTAAGCGTACCATGTGTCAACTCACAAAATCATACACCAGATTGCATTAGTTTGATGGGCAAATGAATCTTCAAAATGCAATGGATTTCACTCAGTAAAAGGTTTGCATTAATATTCAAACTTTTATCTGAACACAGGTTTTTAAATGACATTCCAATTTTTACATGCTTGTTCTCCCTTATATCCATTATTGTATTGCTTATTCAAATTTGCAGATTCTCTCTCTAGTGGAACAGTAAAGTGCAATTACCATCACGTAGCACTTCTTAGCAGATGCAAAGCCTCCTTATACAACTGGCAAATATAAATATGGTATTAGGGCTTTAGTTGTTGGGGTTTTGTTTGCATGCCAAGCAGATTCACGGAGGTCAAATGCACCTGTCAATGGATTCTGAATTATCTCAGAATACTGGCTTCTAAGAATAATAAATTGCTTAATTCTAAAATCATATAGGTTGCAGTGCTCAACATCACTTCATAGCTCTTTAAAGTGTAAGTAAACCCTCCTATCATTTTCAGCCAAGGAAGCTGCCATCTTGGCCTCTGATTGGTTCATAAGTGCCATGGTGCTGTACATGTGATTGGTTATGATACCAGCCATTTGATGGTTTGATAGCTTGGTTGAGAGCACAACCAATGTGACAGTCATATTACTGCCACATGACGGGAATATATTGCATTTATCTGCGTATAACATGCACTTTTTCTCCCTAAAAACAGAGTGAAAGCAATATGTGCGAGTTGTTATACGCCGATATATGCCTTGAAGGGGGGGGGGGGGTGGTGCGAGCGCCACCCGATTACACAGAGCAGGGATCTCTTGTTTACTCAGCTGCCGCTGTTATATGAAGTCCCACCTCCTGGACTGGCTCCTATGATAGACAGCACACTGGTCCAATGCTGGGACATGTGCAGTCTATCATAGGAGCCGGTCCAAGAGGCAGAACTTCATATAACAGTGGCAGCCGAGTAAATAAGAGATCCCTGCTCTGTTTAATCCAGGCGGCTCTAATCTCCTGAGGCTGCAGATGGGCGCTGATCAGGCTGTAATGGTGAGGCTGCAAAGGGGCACTGATCAGGCTGTAATGGTGAGGCTGCAGAGGGGCACTGATCAGGCTGTAATGGTGAGGCTGCAGAGGGGCACTGATCAGGCTGTAATGGTGAGGCTACAGAGGGGCACTGATCAGGCTTCAAAGGTGAGGCTGCAGACGAGCACTGATTAGGCTGCGATGGTGAGGCTACAGAGGGGCACTGATCAGGCTGTAATGGTTAGGCTGCAGAGGGGCGCTGATCAGGCTGTAATGGTTAGGGTGCAGAGGGGCACTGATCAGGCTGTAATGGTTAGGGTGCAGAGGGGCACTGATCAGGCTGTAATGGTGAGGCTGCAAAGGGGCACTGATCAGGCTGTAATGGTTAGGGTGCAGAGGGGCACTGATCAGGCTGTAATGGTGAGGCTGCACAGTGGCACTGATCAGTCTGTAATGGTGAGGCTGCAGATGGGCACTGATCAGGCTTCAATGGTGAGGCTGCAGATGGGCGCTGATCAGGCTGTAATGGTGAGGCTGCAGAGGGGCACTGATCAGGCTGTAATGGTGAGGCTGCAGATGGGCACTGATCAGGCTGTAATGGTGAGGCTGCAGAGGGGCACTGATCAGGCTGCAATGATGAGGCTGCAGAGGGGCACTGATCAGGCTGCAATGATGAGGCTGCAGAGGGGCACTGATTAGGCTGCAATGGTGAGGCTGCAGACGGGCACTGATCAGGCTGAATTGATAGGCAATGGTGAAGCTGCAGATGGGCACTGATCAGGCTGCAATGGTGAGGCTGCAGAGGGGCACTGATCAGGCTGCAATAGTGAGGCTGCAGAGGGGCACTGATCAGGCTGTAATGGTGAGGCTGCAGAGGGGCACTGATCAGGCTGTAATGGTGAGGCTGCAGAGGGGCACTGATCAGGCTGTAATGGTGAGGCTGCAGAGGGGCACTGATCAGGCTTCAATGGTGAGGCTGCAGAGGGGCACTGATCAGGCTGTAATGGTGAGGCTGCAGAGGGGCACTGATCAGGCTGTAATGGTGAGGCTGCAGAGGGGCACTGATCAGGCTGTAATGGTGAGGCTGCAGATGGGCACTGATCAGGCTGTAATGGTGAGGCTGCAGAGGGGCACTGATCAGGCTGCAATGATGAGGCTGCAGAGGGGCACTGATCAGGCTGCAATGATGAGGCTGCAGAGGGGCACTGATTAGGCTGCAATGGTGAGGCTGCAGACGGGCACTGATCAGGCTGAATTGATAGGCAATGGTGAAGCTGCAGATGGGCACTGATCAGGCTGCAATGGTGAGGCTGCAGAGGGGCACTGATCAGGCTGCAATAGTGAGGCTGCAGAGGGGCACTGATCAGGCTGTAATGGTGAGGCTGCAGAGGGGCACTGATCAGGCTGTAATGGTGAGGCTGCAGAGGGGCACTGATCAGGCTGTAATGGTGAGGCTGCAGAGGGGCACTGATCAGGCTTCAATGGTGAGGCTGCAGAGGGGCACTGATCAGGCTGTAATGGTGAGGCTGCAGGGGGGCACTGATCAGGCTGTAATGGTGAGGCTGCAGAGGGGCACTGATCAGGCTGTAATGGTGAGGCTGCAGAGGGGCACTGATTAGGCTTCAATGGTGAGGCTGCAGAGGGGCACTGATCAGGCTGTAATGGTGAGGCTGCAGAGGGGCACTGATCAGGCTGTAATAGTGAGGCTGCAGATGGGCACTGATCAGGCTTCAATGGTGAGGCTGCAGACGGGCACTGATCAGGCTGAATTGATAGGCAATGGTGAAGCTGCAGATGGGCACTGATCAGGCTGCAATGGTGAGGCTGCAGAGGGGCACTTATCAGGCTGCAATAGTGAGGCTGCAGAGGGGCACTGATCAGGCTGTAATGGTGAGGCTGCAGAGGGGCACTGATCAGGCTGTAATGGTGAGGCTGCAGAGGGGCACTGATCAGGCTGTAATGGTGAGGCTGCAGAGGGGCACTGATCAGGCTTCAATGGTGAGGCTGCAGAGGGGCACTGATCAGGCTGTAATGGTGAGGCTGCAGAGGGGCACTGATCAGGCTGTAATGGTGAGGCTGCAGAGGGGCACTGATCAGGCTGTAATGGTGAGGCTGCAGAGGGGCACTGATTAGGCTTCAATGGTGAGGCTGCAGAGGGGCACTGATCAGGCTGTAATGGTGAGGCTGCAGAGGGGCACTGATCAGGCTGTAATAGTGAGGCTGCAGATGGGCACTGATCAGGCTTCAATGGTGAGGCTGCAGAGGGGCACTGATCAGGCTGTAATGGTGAGGCTGCAGAGGGGCACTGATCAGGCTGTAATAGTGAGGCTGCAGATGGGCACTGATCAGGCTGCAATGGTGAGGCTGCAGATGGGCACTGATCAGGCTGCAATGGTGAGGCTGCAGATGGGCACTGATCAGGCTGCAATGGTGAGGCTGCAGAGGGGCACTGATCAGGCTGTAATGGTGAGGCTGCAGAGTGGCACTGATCAGGCTGTAATGGTAAGGCTGCAGAGGGGCACTGATCAGGCTTCAATGTTGAGGCTGCAGAGGGGCACTGATTAGGCTTCAATGGTGAGGCTGCAGAGGGGCACTGATCAGGCTGTAATAGTGAGGCTGCAGATGGGCACTGATCAGGCTGCAATGGTGAGGCTGCAGATGGGCACTGATCAGGCTGCAATGGTGAGGCTGCAGAGGGGCACTGATTAGGCTGCATTGATGGGCACTGACCCTTATTTTTCTCCAAAGTTCTTTATTTAACCGCTTGCCGACTGCGCACAGTATATTTACTGCGGCAGTCAGCCCCGGCCAGGCAGAGTGACGTAGATCTACGTCGCTAGCCTGTCACCGGGTTTTGAGCCAATAGCGGGCGAGCGCGCGCCCGCTGGGGCGCGCGCCCGCCTTGGCTCATTCACAGAGGAGTCCGGGCGTGTGACCGGCGGACCCGATGTCCGCCGGTCACACTACGATCGTCGGTAGAGCGGAAGAAAGGCGGGCGGCTTATGTAAACAAGCCGCCTGTCATTCTCCCCTGTGTAAAAATGGAGATCAGACGGTTCTACTATGTAGAACCGTTGATCTCTGTTTTTACAATAGTAGACATGTCCCATTACAGTTAGAAACACGCCCCTAGGACACACTTAACCCCTCCCTCTCCAATACAGTTAACCCCTTCCCTGCCAGTGTCATTTTTACAGTAACAGTGCATATGTATAGCACTGATTACTGCAGTAATGTCACTGGTACCCCCAAAAGTGTCAAAAATGTCAGTCAAGGGTCCGATCTGTCCACCGCAATGTCGCTGTACCGCAAAAAAATCGCAGATCGCCGCCATTACTCGTTTAAAAAAAAAACACCAAAAATGACAAAAATCTTTCCCTTTGTTAGTAAACGCGATAACTTTTGCGCAAACCAATCAAAATATGCTGTTTGCGATTGTTTTTACCAAACATATGTAGCATAAAAAAAATTGGCGAAAAATGTTAAAAAATTTTGATTTTTACATTTTTTTGGGGGGGAATTTCATATAAAAAAAAGTGAAAAATATTGTTATTTTTGCAAAATTTACGCTATTTTTTTGTTTATAGCGCATGATCAAAAAATCGCACAGGTGATCAAATACCACCAAAAGAAAGCTCTGTTTGTGGGAAAAAAAGGACGTAAAAACGTTTAGGTACAGCGTTGCACGACCGCGCAATTGTCCGTTAAAGTCACGCAGTAAAAAATCACAAAAAACCCCCTGGTCAGGAAGGGGGTAAAATCTTCCGGGGCTTAAGTGGCTAAAATGTAATTTTTTTTCCCTGAAACTTCCCTCTTAAAATGAAGGTGCGTGTTATACGCCTGTGCATGCTATATGCTGATAAATATGGTAACTATTTGTTGAAACTGTTAAATGGGTTTAGTTCCGCTGGAGGTAAGAATACAGCAACAAAAGTGATTCATGTATTCTTTGATAGCGATAACCTAAAGTGATTGTAAACAATCACCTTATAAAACAACTCATTCAGTTTAAAATAATAATATATTTTTATATCTATACAAAAATGTTTTGCCTTTCATTTCTAATAACTTTTTTATAAAAAGTCTCCCTCTTCCCTTTCTTTATTTTATGATTGTAATAATACATATATTTCTCAATAAAAGATACATTAAAAAAAAAAAAAAACTTTTTTTATAAGTGATCACATTCCCTCTATTGTCGGCTGCATAAGAGCTGGGGGGGGGGGGAGAAACAGCAGCACACTGAGCTTCCGAATGACACCAGGGATTTCACATAAAGGAAACAATGCAAAGAAAACAGGATACTTTCTCATACAAGTACATGGTGCAACAGGTATATCTCAGGAATATGAAGTGTTGGGGTAACAAATGCCTAAAGGTTCAGGACAAACGTTGGCTGTTGACAAACACACAAACATTTTCCTATTATACATGACTAGGGTTGAGCGAACACCTAGATGTCCGTGTTCGACGGGTTCGGCCGAACTTTAAAAAAAAGTCCGGGTCCGTGTCCCGGACTTTTACCGAACTTTTCCCGGACACCGAACCCCATTGAAGTCAATGGGGACCCGAACTTTAAGGCACTAAAATGGCTCTAAAACACCAAAGGAAAGGGCTAGAGTGCTGCAAATGGCAGCAAAACTTAATTAAGAGCATGGCAAGTGCTCTGCAAACAAATGTGGATAGGGAAATAACTTAAAACAACAAAAAAAAAACAGAAAAATAAAACAATGTTCTTCTTCATCTCTGAAGGACGAGGCCCATATGGAGTAGGAGGGAGGTTGAGGTGGTGGTGGATGTGGCGGTGACATAGGCGTGCGCACAGGGTGTGCTGGGTGTGCCTGGGCACACCCTAATCACCTAGGGCACATAGCATTGCCAGTGAGGAGATGGGAAAGATCTCCCTGGGACCTGCTCTGCTCTATTTCTCCTTGCCTACAGGTACATGGCCCCGATACATTACTCTCCCTGCTGGCAAACACATGCATGTGTATTTCAACTTTGGGGTGCACACCTTAATGCAATAGGCTGCGCACACCTATGGGCGGTGTAGGTGGAAGCGGCGGTGGAGGAGGACCAGGGCCGGATTAACAGCATCATGGGCTTGGTGCTGAGGATTTTGAAGGGCCTTAAGGGCCGTGCCTTGCCATGCACCCAGAGGAGGAAGGGTGCAGCCATGCATGCCTAATTCAACATGGGATGCTGTCTCTGAAGCCCATAAACACATCCATGCATCGCCAACTGTCCCTCCTTGTCCGGCCTTCACGCTGTGTGGGGAGGTTCTGAGGGTGCTGCCTGGGGAAGCGAGCATAGAAGCCAGACTTCTGTGTTTACAAGTGACAGAAGAGCGGTAACAGTGAATATGGCCAACCCGGGGCCTATATAAAAAGGTAGGGGCCTGGAGCTGCAGCTCCAATAGCCCCTACATTAATCTGGCCCTGAGGAGGAGGACGAGGTAGCCAACACTGCTTCTTTTCAAAAATTTTAAATGAGGGTACACCCCAAAAGAGTGAGAAAGAGCAAAAATGGAACAATGGGTGGGTAAGGTCGGTATCCATTGCTATTCTGCATAAGGTACGGAAAAGTCCCGTGGGATCCATGCCTGGTTCATTTTAATGAACGTGAGCTTGTCCACATTGTCTCTGGACAGGCGGCTGCGCTTGTCTGTTATAACGCCCCCAGCCGTGCTAAATACCCGTTCAGATAATACACTGGCTGCAGGGCACGCCAGCACCTCCAAGGCGTAAAGGGCAAGCTCAGGCCATGTGCCCAATTTGGAGACCCAGAAGTTGAAGGGGGCAGACCCGTCATTCACTACATGTAGGCGTGTGCACACATACTGCTCCACCATGTTGGTAAAATGCTGCCTCCTGCTAAGACGTTCCATCTGAGCTGCTGGTGCTGCTGTTTGTTGTGGCGTGCTGACAAAGCTTTTCCACATTTCGGCCATGCTAACCCTGCCTTCTGAGGTGCTGGCGGTGCCCTGGTTGCGTTGGCGACCTCCTCCTCCTCCTCCTCTGCCTTGTGCTTCCACTGTGGCCCCGCTGTCAGATGGGAATGCCAGCAGCATGGCGTCTACCAGCGTGCGCTTGTACTCGCGCATCTTGCGATCGCGCTCCAGTGAGTGAATTAAGGACGGTACGTTGTCCTTGTAACGGGGATCCAGCAGCGTGGCCACCCAGTAATCAGCACAAGTTAGAATGTGGGCAACTCGGCGGTCGTTGTGGAGACACTGCAGCATGTAATCGCTCATGTGTGCCAGGCTGCCCAGAGGCGACGAAAGGCTGTCCTCTGTGGGAGGTGTATCGTCCGTGTCCTCTGTATCCCCCCAGCCACGCACCAGTGATGGCCATGAGCTGGCCTGGGTGCCACCCTGCTGTGAACATGGTTCCATCTCCTCCTCCAGCTCCTCCTCCTCCTCATCCTCCTCATCCTCCAGAACTGTGCCCCTGCTGGACAATTGCGTCCCTGGCGTTTGCGTGTGCAGGAACCCACCCTCGGAGCCCCTTGCGAATGACTGCCCTGAAAGCCTTGGAAATGTTACCTCTTCATCCTCCTCCTCCTCCTCATCCTGTGCCACATCCTCTTCCATCATCGCCCGAATTGTTTTTTCAAGGAGGCATAGAAGTGGGATAGTTAAGCTGAGAACGGCGTCATTGCCACTGGCCATGTTGGTGGAGTACTCAAAACAGCGCAACAAGGCACACAGGTCTCGCATGGAGGCCCAGTTATTGGTGGTGAAGTGGTGCTGTTCCGCAGAGCGACTCACGCGTGCGTGCTGCAGCTGAAACTCCACTATGGCCTGCTGCTGCTCGCACAGTCTTTCCAGCATGTGCAAGGTGGAGTTCCACCTTGTGGGCACGTCACATATGAGGCGGTGAGCGGGAAGGCCGAAGTTACGCTGCAGCGCTGCCAGGCGAGCAGCAGCAGGGTGAGAACGCCGAAAGTGCGCACAAACGGCCCGCACTTTCTGCAGCAGCTCTGACATATCGGGGTAGTTTTTAAGGAACCTCTGCACCACCAAATTCAGCACATGCGCCAGGCAAGGGATGTGCGTCAAACCGGCTAGGCCCAGAGCTGCTATGAGATTTCGCCCGTTATCACACACCACCAGGCCGGGCTTGAGGCTCGCTGGCAGCAACCACTCATTTGTCTGCTGTTCCATGCTCCTCCACAACTCCTGCGCGGTGTGTGGTTTGTCCCCCAAACAGGCAAGTTGTAAAACTGCCTGCTGTCGTTTACCCCTGGCCGTGCTGAAGTTGGTGGTGAAGGTGTTACGCTGTCCGGATGAGGAGGTGGTAGAGGATGAGGAAGCGGAGTAGGAGGAGTTACGAACAGGAGGCAAACTGAAGCGCCCTGCAATCCTCGGTGGTGGAAGGACATGCGCCAAATTGCTATCCGCCTCAGGCCCATCCGCCACTGCATTTACCCAGTGTGCCGTTAGGGAGATATAACGCCCCTGACCGTGCTTACTGGTCCACGTATCCGTAGTTAGGTGGACCTTGGCACAGATGGCGTTGCGCAGTGCACACCTGATATTTTCCCCCACTTGGTTGTGCAGGGAAGGGATGGCTTGCCTGGAAAAGTAGTGGCGGCTGGGCACGACGTACTGTGGGACAGCCACCGACATAAGGTTTTTAAAACTGTGCGTCTCCACCAGACGGAATGACAGCATTTCAAAGGCCAATAATTTTGAAATGCTGACATTCAGGGCCAGGGATCGCGGGTGGGTAGGGGGGTACTTCCTCTTCCTCTCAAGTGTTTGGGAGATGGAAAGCTGAACGCTTCCACGGGACATTGTGGAGATGGTTGTTGGTGACCCAGGTGGTGGTGTTGCTGACAGATCGTCTGTTTGCGGGGTGGCAGGTGCCGGTATCACTACAGATGTGGCTGGAGCGGCCGAGACTGCAGCAGAAGAGGAAGCAGGATGAGCCAGAGACGTTTCTTGGTTTTGAAGGTGTGTACTCCACTGCAGCTCGTGCTTTGCACTTAGATGCCTGATCATGCAGGTTGTGCTCAGGTTGAGAAGGTTCATGCCTCGCTTCAAGCTCTGATTGCACAGGGTGCAAACCACTCGTGTCCTGTCATCAGCACATTTTCTAAAGAACTTCCACGCTAGAGAAATCCTTTGAGCTGACTTTGGTGCGCTCGTTCCCTTGCTGCGTTGGGCAGTAGCGGGCGTAGTGTCTAGGGCACGGCTGCTCCGCTTCTGCACCCTGCTCCCTCTTCTGCTGTGCTGGTGGCTCTGTGCGACCACCGCCTCTTCCTCCAAACTACTCAGGTCACCTGCATGACGTTCATTCCATGTGGGGTCGAGGACCTCATCGTCCTCCACATCATCTTCCACCCAGTCTTCACCCCTGCCCTCCTTGTCGGTCTCCACAATGCTGAACGCCGCAGCAGTTGGCACCTGCGTTTCGTCATCATCGGAGACGTGCTGCGATGATCCTTGCATGTACTCATCTTGAGAAATAAGTGGTTGGGCATCGCTGCACTCAATCTCTTCCACTTCTGGGGCAGGGCTAGGTGGATGGCCCTGGGAAACCCTGCTGACAGAGTCCTCAAAAAAATAAGAGACTGCTGTATGGCTTGGGGCTCAGACTGCTGGCCTGATTTGCAAGGGGGTGAGGTGAAAGACGGTTGGACATTGGCTGCAGGTGCCAACTCTGACCTTTCTGCAGTAGACTGGGTGGGAGACAATGTGAAGGAACTGGAGGCACTGTCAGCAGCAAACCAATCTACTATCGCCTCAACTTGTTCTGGCCTCATCACTTCTAGGGGCGTTTGATGCCCTACCAAATACTGATGCAGGTTCTGTCGCCTACTCACACTTGAGGAAGGTGTTTCACTTGTGCGTGTAGCTGGCACAGATCGACCATGTCCTCTCCTTGCAACAGGAGCTCTACCAGCAGCACCACGACCCAGGCCACGGCCCTTATTTGACGGTCTCCTCATATTTCTGTAATTTAAGATCTTGCCCTAGAAAGGTTTTTATTGAATAGCGGAATAGAAAATATGATCCAAAAAAAGTGTATGTATATCACACGTACACAACCACACTAGGCCCCAATTACTATTGTTTGTACCCCTAAAAGGCTAGATGAGGAGTAGGGGGGGTATGGAACAGGCAGCACCCTCAAACCTTCAGAAGTATGAGATGAACCCCAACAACTTGGAAAGGTGGATCTCTCTCACACGTACCGACACAGACTATCCCGCAATTCAATTGATCCTCAAAGGTTTTTATTGAATAGCGGAATAGGAAATATGATCAAAAAAAGTGTATGTATCTCGCACGTACACAACCACACTAGGCCCCAATTACTATTGTTTGTACCCCTAAAAGGCTAGATGAGGAGTAGGGGGGGTATGGAACAGGCAGCACCCTCAAACCTTCAGAAGTATGAGATGAACCCCAACAACTTGGAAAGGTGGATCTCTCTCACACGTACCGACACAGACTATCCCGCAATTCAATTGATCCTCAAAGGTTTTTATTGAATAGCGGAATAGGAAATATGATCAAAAAAAGTGTATGTATCTCGCAAGTACACAACCACACTAGGCCCCAATTACTATTGTTTGTACCCCTAAAAGGCTAGATGAGGAGTAGGGGGGGTATGGAACAGGCAGCACCCTCAAACCTTCAGAAGTATGAGATGAACCCCAACAACTTGGAAAGGTGGATCTCTCTCACACGTACCAACACAGACTATCCCCCAATTTAACTGATCCCCAAAGGTTTTTGATTAAATAGCGGAATAGAAAATATGATCCAAAAAAAGTGTATGTATATCACACGTACACAACCACACTAGGCCCCAATTACTATTGTTTGTACCCCTAAAAGGCTAGATGAGGAGTAGGGGGAGTATGGAACAGGCAGCACCCTCAAACCTTCAGAAGTATGAGATGAACCCCAACAACTTGGAAAGGTGGATCTCTCTCACACGTACCGACACAGACTATCCCGCAATTCAATTGATCCTCAAAGGTTTTTATTGAATAGCGGAATAGGAAATATGATCAAAAAAAGTGTATGTATCTCGCACGTACACAACCACACTAGGCCCCAATTACTATTGTTTGTACCCCTAAAAGGCTAGATGAGGAGTAGGGGGGGTATGGAACAGGCAGCACCCTCAAACCTTCAGAAGTATGAGATGAACCCCAACAACTTGGAAAGGTGGATCTCTCTCACACGTACCGACACAGACTATCCCGCAATTCAATTGATCCTCAAAGGTTTTTATTGAATAGCGGAATAGGAAATATGATCAAAAAAAGTGTATGTATCTCGCACGTACACAACCACACTAGGCCCCAATTACTATTGTTTGTACCCCTAAAAGGCTAGATGAGGAGTAGGGGGGGTATGGAACAGGCAGCACCCTCAAACCTTCAGAAGTATGAGATGAACCCCAACAACTTGGAAAGGTGGATCTCTCTCACACGTACCGACACAGACTATCCCGCAATTCAATTGATCCTCAAAGGTTTTTATTGAATAGCGGAATAGGAAATATGATCAAAAAAAGTGTATGTATCTCGCACGTACACAACCACACTAGGCCCCAATTACTATTGTTTGTACCCCTAAAAGGCTAGATGAGGAGTAGGGGGGGTATGGAACAGGCAGCACCCTCAAACCTTCAGAAGTATGAGATGAACCCCAACAACTTGGAAAGGTGGATCTCTCTCACACGTACCAACACAGACTATCCCCCAATTTAACTGATCCCCAAAGGTTTTTGATTAAATAGCGGAATAGAAAATGTGATCCAAAAAAAGTGTATGTATATCACACGTACACAACCACACTAGGCCCCAATTACTATTGTTTGTACCCCTAAAAGGCTAGATGAGGAGTAGGGGGAGTATGGAACAGGCAGCACCCTCAAACCTTCAGAAGTATGAGATGAACCCCAACAACTTGGAAAGGTGGATCTCTCTCACACGTACCGACACAGACTATCCCGCAATTCAATTGATCCTCAAAGGTTTTTATTGAATAGCGGAATAGGAAATATGATCAAAAAAAGTGTATGTATCTCGCACGTACACAACCACACTAGGCCCCAATTACTATTGTTTGTACCCCTAAAAGGCTAGATGAGGAGTAGGGGGAGTATGGAACAGGCAGCACCCTCAAACCTTCAGAAGTATGAGATGAACCCCAACAACTTGGAAAGGTGGATCTCTCTCACACGTACCGACACAGACTATCCCGCAATTCAATTGATCCTCAAAGGTTTTTATTGAATAGCGGAATAGGAAATATGATCAAAAAAAGTGTATGTATCTCGCACGTACACAACCACACTAGGCCCCAATTACTATTGTTTGTACCCCTAAAAGGCTAGATGAGGAGTAGGGGGAGTATGGAACAGGCAGCACCCTCAAACCTTCAGAAGTATGAGATGAACCCCAACAACTTGGAAAGGTGGATCTCTCTCACACGTACCAACACAGACTATCCCGCAATTCAATTGATCCTCAAAGGTTTTTATTGAATAGCGGAATAGGAAATATGATCAAAAAAAGTGTATGTATCTCGCACGTACACAACCACACTAGGCCCCAATTACTATTGTTTGTACCCCTAAAAGGCTAGATGAGGAGTAGGGGGGGTATGGAACAGGCAGCACCCTCAAACCTTCAGAAGTATGAGATGAACCCCAACAACTTGGAAAGGTGGATCTCTCTCACACGTACCAACACAGACTATCCCCCAATTTAACTGATCCCCAAAGGTTTTTGATTAAATAGCGGAATAGAAAATATGATCCAAAAAAAGTGTATGTATATCACACGTACACAACCACACTAGGCCCCAATTACTATTGTTTGTACCCCTAAAAGGCTAGATGAGGAGTAGGGGGAGTATGGAACAGGCAGCACCCTCAAACCTTCAGAAGTATGAGATGAACCCCAACAACTTGGAAAGGTGGATCTCTCTCACACGTACCGACACAGACTATCCCGCAATTCAATTGATCCTCAAAGGTTTTTATTGAATAGTGGAATAGGAAATATGATCAAAAAAAGTGTATGTATCTCGCACGTACACAACCACACTAGGCCCCAATTACTATTGTTTGTACCCCTAAAAGGCTAGATGAGGAGTAGGGGGAGTATGGAACAGGCAGCACCCTCAAACCTTCAGAAGTATGAGATGAACCCCAACAACTTGGAAAGGTGGATCTCTCTCACACGTACCAACACAGACTATCCCCCAATTTAACTGATCCCCAAAGGTTTTTGATTAAATAGCGGAATAGAAAATATGATCCAAAAAAAGTGTATGTATATCACACGTACACAACCACACTAGGCCCCAATTACTATTGTTTGTACCCCTAAAAGGCTAGATGAGGAGTAGGGGGAGTATGGAACAGGCAGCACCCTCAAACCTTCAGAAGTATGAGATGAACCCCAACAACTTGGAAAGGTGGATCTCTCTCACACGTACCGACACAGACTATCCCGCAATTCAATTGATCCTCAAAGGTTTTTATTGAATAGCGGAATAGGAAATATGATCAAAAAAAGTGTATGTATCTCGCACGTACACAACCACACTAGGCCCCAATTACTATTGTTTGTACCCCTAAAAGGCTAGATGAGGAGTAGGGGGAGTATGGAACAGGCAGCACCCTCAAACCTTCAGAAGTATGAGATGAACCCCAACAACTTGGAAAGGTGGATCTCTCTCACACGTACCAACACAGACTATCCCCCAATTTAACTGATCCCCAAAGGTTTTTGATTAAATAGCGGAATAGAAAATATGATCCCAAAAAAGTGTATGTATATCACACGTACACAACCACACTAGGCCCCAATTACTATTGTTTGTACCCCTAAAAGGCTAGGAGTAGGGGGAGTATGGAACAGGCAGCACCCTCAAACCTTCAGAAGTATGAGATGAACCCCAACAACTTGGAAAGGTGGATCTCTCTCACACGTACCAACACAGACTATCCCCCAATTTAACTGATCCCCAGAGGTTTTTGATTAAATAGCGGAATAGAAAATATGATCCCAAAAAAGTGTATGTATATCACACGTACACAACCACACTAGGCCCCAATTACTATTGTTTGTACCCCTAAAAGGCTAGGAGTAGGGGGAGTATGGAACAGGCAGCACCCTCAAACCTTCAGAAGTATGAGATGAACCCCAACAACTTGGAAAGGTGGATCTCTCTCACACGTACCAACACAGACTATCCCCCAATTTAACTGATCCCCAAAGGTTTTTGATTAAATAGCGGAATAGAAAATATGATCCCAAAAAAGTGTATGTATATCACACGTACACAACCACACTAGGCCCCAATTACTATTGTTTGTACCCCTAAAAGGCTAGGAGTAGGGGGAGTATGGAACAGGCAGCACCCTCAAACCTTCAGAAGTATGAGATGAACCCCAACAACTTGGAAAGGTGGATCTCTCTCACACGTACCAACACAGACTATCCCCCAATTTAACTGATCCCCAGAGGTTTTTGATTAAATAGCGGAATAGAAAATATGATCCCAAAAAAGTGTATGTATATCACACGTACACAACCACACTAGGCCCCAATTACTATTGTTTGTACCCCTAAAAGGCTAGGAGTAGGGGGAGTATGGAACAGGCAGCACCCTCAAACCTTCAGAAGTATGAGATGAACCCCAACAACTTGGAAAGGTGGATCTCTCTCACACGTACCAACACAGACTATCCCCCAATTTAACTGATCCCCAAAGGTTTTTGATTAAATAGCGGAATAGAAAATATGATCCCAAAAAAGTGTATGTATATCACACGTACACAACCACACTAGGCCCCAATTACTATTGTTTGTACCCCTAAAAGGCTAGGAGTAGGGGGAGTATGGAACAGGCAGCACCCTCAAACCTTCAGAAGTATGAGATGAACCCCAACAACTTGGAAAGGTGGATCTCTCTCACACGTACCAACACAGACTATCCCCCAATTTAACTGATCCCCAAAGGTTTTTGATTAAATAGCGGAATAGAAAATATGATCCCAAAAAAGTGTATGTATATCACACGTACACAACCACACTAGGCCCCAATTACTATTGTTTGTACCCCTAAAAGGCTAGGAGTAGGGGGAGTATGGAACAGGCAGCACCCTCAAACCTTCAGAAGTATGAGATGAACCCCAACAACTTGGAAAGGTGGATCTCTCTCACACGTACCAACACAGACTATCCCCCAATTTAACTGATCCCCAGAGGTTTTTGATTAAATAGCGGAATAGAAAATATGATCCCAAAAAAGTGTATGTATATCACACGTACACAACCACACTAGGCCCCAATTACTATTGTTTGTACCCCTAAAAGGCTAGGAGTAGGGGGAGTATGGAACAGGCAGCACCCTCAAACCTTCAGAAGTATGAGATGAACCCCAACAACTTGGAAAGGTGGATCTCTCTCACACGTACCAACACAGACTATCCCCCAATTTAACTGATCCCCAAAGGTTTTTGATTAAATAGCGGAATAGAAAATATGATCCCAAAAAAGTGTATGTATATCACACGTACACAACCACACTAGGCCCCAATTACTATTGTTTGTACCCCTAAAAGGCTAGGAGTAGGGGGAGTATGGAACAGGCAGCACCCTCAAACCTTCAGAAGTATGAGATGAACCCCAACAACTTGGAAAGGTGGATCTCTCTCACACGTACCAACACAGACTATCCCCCAATTTAACTGATCCCCAGAGGTTTTTGATTAAATAGCGGAATAGAAAATATGATCCCAAAAAAGTGTATGTATATCACACGTACACAACCACACTAGGCCCCAATTACTATTGTTTGTACCCCTAAAAGGCTAGGAGTAGGGGGAGTATGGAACAGGCAGCACCCTCAAACCTTCAGAAGTATGAGATGAACCCCAACAACTTGGAAAGGTGGATCTCTCTCACACGTACCAACACAGACTATCCCCCAATTTAACTGATCCCCAAAGGTTTTTGATTAAATAGCGGAATAGAAAATATGATCCCAAAAAAGTGTATGTATATCACACGTACACAACCACACTAGGCCCCAATTACTATTGTTTGTACCCCTAAAAGGCTAGGAGTAGGGGGAGTATGGAACAGGCAGCACCCTCAAACCTTCAGAAGTATGAGATGAACCCCAACAACTTGGAAAGGTGGATCTCTCTCACACGTACCAACACAGACTATCCCCCAATTTAACTGATCCCCAGAGGTTTTTGATTAAATAGCGGAATAGAAAATATGATCCCAAAAAAGTGTATGTATATCACACGTACACAACCACACTAGGCCCCAATTACTATTGTTTGTACCCCTAAAAGGCTAGGAGTAGGGGGAGTATGGAACAGGCAGCACCCTCAAACCTTCAGAAGTATGAGATGAACCCCAACAACTTGGAAAGGTGGATCTCTCTCACACGTACCAACACAGACTATCCCCCAATTTAACTGATCCCCAAAGGTTTTTGATTAAATAGCGGAATAGAAAATATGATCCCAAAAAAGTGTATGTATATCACACGTACACAACCACACTAGGCCCCAATTACTATTGTTTGTACCCCTAAAAGGCTAGGAGTAGGGGGAGTATGGAACAGGCAGCACCCTCAAACCTTCAGAAGTATGAGATGAACCCCAACAACTTGGAAAGGTGGATCTCTCTCACACGTACCAACACAGACTATCCCCCAATTTAACTGATCCCCAGAGGTTTTTGATTAAATAGCGGAATAGAAAATATGATCCCAAAAAAGTGTATGTATATCACACGTACACAACCACACTAGGCCCCAATTACTATTGTTTGTACCCCTAAAAGGCTAGGAGTAGGGGGAGTATGGAACAGGCAGCACCCTCAAACCTTCAGAAGTATGAGATGAACCCCAACAACTTGGAAAGGTGGATCTCTCTCACACGTACCAACACAGACTATCCCCCAATTTAACTGATCCCCAAAGGTTTTTGATTAAATAGCGGAATAGAAAATATGATCCCAAAAAAGTGTATGTATATCACACGTACACAACCACACTAGGCCCCAATTACTATTGTTTGTACCCCTAAAAGGCTAGATGAGGAGTAGGGGGAGTATGGAACAGGCAGCACCCTCAAACCTTCAGAAGTATGAGATTGTGTTCACTGTACCCCACAAAGATTGAGTTCACTGCACCCCACAATGATTGTGTTCACTGCACCCCACAAAGATTGTGTTCACTGCACCTCACAAAGATTGTGTTCACTGTACCCCCCAAAGATTGTGTTCACTGTACCCCCCAAAGATTGTGTTCACTGCACCCCACAAAGATTCTGTTCACTGTACCCCACAAAGATTGTGTTCACTGCACCCCAAAAAGATTGTGTTCACTGCACCCCAAAAAGGATGTTGTTCACTGCACCCCAAAAAGGATGTTGTTCACTCCACCCCAAAAAGATTGTGTTCACTGCACCCCACAAAGATTGTGTTCACTGCACCCCAAAAAGATTGTGTTCACTGCACCCCAAAAATGATTTTGTTCACTGCACCCCAAAAAGGATTTTGTTCACTGCACCCCAAAAAGGATGTTGTTCACTCCACCCCAAAAAGATTGTGTTCACTGCACCCCAAAAAGATTGTGTTCACTGCACCCCACAAAGGATTTTGTTCACTGCACCCCAAAAAGATTGTGTTCACTGCACCCCAAAAAGGATGTTGTTCACTGCACCCCAAAAAGGATTTTGTTCACTGCACCCCAAAAAGATTGTGTTCACTGCACCCCACAAAGGATTTTGTTCACTGCACCCCACAAAGATTGTGTTCACTGCACACCAAAAAGGATTGTGTTCACTGCACCCCAAAAAGATTTTGTTCACTGCACCCCAAAAAGATTGTGTTCACTGCAGCCCAAAAAGATTGTGTTCACTGCAGCCCAAAAAGATTGTGTTCACTGCAGCCCAAAAAGATTGTGTTCACTGCAGCCCAAAAAGATTGTGTTCACTGCAGCCCAAAAAGATTGTGTTCACTGCAGCTCACACACAGAAAAATGGATGTGGATCACTGACACCTGCCTATCTCCAATCCCACACCACACAGCAATATCGATTGTAGTTTGTAGAACACAGTTTCCCTAAAATTCAGCAGACTCTGTCCCTAACAGGATTGAGAAGAGATCGTAGATCAGGATTGAGTGCAGACCCCACCCCCCACACAGCAATATCGATTGTAGTTTGTAGAAGACACTGACCCTATAATTCAGCAGACTCTATCCCTAAAATGCCTACAACTCGCCCTGCCTAAACACTCCGACCTGTCCCTCAATTCTATCCGGACACAAATGGTTTTTTCCTGCCTATCTTTCCCTAATCAGCAGCCAGCACGTTGATGTGTGCTCTGTCCCTGAATCTAAGCAGCATAATGACGCCGCTGCGGCTGCCTCGAACTTATAAAGACTTGGTCACATGCTTCAGACGGCCAATCACAGCTACTGAGACATTTGCAGGCATGGCTGGGATGGCTTAAGGCACACCAGTTAAACGATTGTTGATTGGCTGTTGAAAGCCCGCCATGAAAAGAGCGCCAAAGCATGCAAAACCCGGAAATAAAACGACCGAACACGGATTTTTACCCGAACATACAGTAAAGTGTCCGTGTCCGTGTTCGGGTACAAAAAATCCAATTATTCGGTACGAACACGAATAATACAGTCCGTGTTCGCTCAACACTATACATGACGTTTGAAGTATTCTTTCCCCTGTTATATATGATGGCTTCCCACTGTCAATAGTTGGCACTTGCCCCCAAGACCAATTTTGTCATTTCTCTTCTACATGTAAAAATCATCATTTATTTTTGCTAGAAAATTACTTAGAACAACAAAATATTATATATTAGCAGAGGCCCTAGAGAATAAAATGGTGAGTGTTGCACGTTTTTATTTCACGCGGTATTTGTGAAGCAGTTTTTTAAGCGCAATCTTTTCAGAAAACATACCCTTAAATGAATTTTAGTGCACACAAACACAATATAATACCCAATTATTTGGTAAAATAAAAAGGTGATGTCATGGCGAGTAAATGGATACCAAGCATGTCACGCTTTAAAATTGCGCACGCCCGTGGAATGGTGACAAATGATGGTACATTAAATTATCCGTTTGTAAATTAAGTTGCGCTAAGTATGATAAATGGAGATGTAAAGTCCATAAAGTCCCAATAATAAATGATGATGACAAAATCCTAGATGTAGTCCTGGACCAGACTCCCTTAAGGGTATAAGCTTACCAGATTCAGGTAAGAGAGAAGCAGATGCTCTATAAATCTTGTCACCTTGATAGAAGATCCAGGCCCACGTGAGCGATAGACTCAATGGTCATTGGATCATGAAAAAAATGTAAAATACGCAATAGCGTAAAACCCAACAACTAGGTAAATATCACCAATGTGACTTGAGGATAACGTGTGTAAATTAAACCACCACCAAAGATCACTGTTGTCAGTGAACAAGTGTAAAATGAAGAAATTGATATGTGTTAAATACCCCTTACCAAATATAAATAAGGGTTGATATAGATAAATCAATTAATATAGTCCAGCTGAAGTTGCCTATTACCAGACGACAATGATAAGTATGCCAAAGTGAAAAAACAATGATGAGAGATAGGTGTAGAACCATCACCAGCTAGATGAGCCTCTTACCATGTGAAAACAAAACCAAGTGTGTAAAGATCAAATTCCAATAAGACACCAAGATTCAATACCGGAAAAGAACCAGTAGGGGTCGCCTCTTACCAGATCTTTAGATCAACCACGCCTGTATGTTATTAAATGGTTGGGGGTCCGACCATAGACTTGAGCAAAGAAACCAGGATGGAATGAGCAATTGTGTGCAGCCGCCGGCCGGACGGCTTCGCTCGCCCGCACTCTCTGGTCGCGATCGGATGACGTCAGTACGCCGTGCCCTGACGACGTTTCGTCACAGATGACGAGCATCTGCTTCTCTCTTACCTGAATCTGGTAAGCTTATACCCTTAAGGGAGTCTGGTCCAGGACTACATCTAGGATTTTGTCATCATCATTTATTATTGGGACTTTATGGACTTTACATCTCCATTTATCATACTTAGCGCAACTTAATTTACAAATATTCTACAGGGTGTGGTCACACTTGAAGTTGCTGCTGTTCAAATTTATTTCCTTTAAGCGCGGTTAATCCCCCTCTATATACATTAAATTATCCATAGGTGACGCTTTGGATGGTGCAGGTGGACCTTCCTTAGGTGGAGGCACCACCAAGTGCTTAAACTGGAACTAAACCCTCCTGTCGTTTTCAGTCAACAAAGCTGCCACGCTGGCCTTTGTTTTATCCTCCACTGCCATTAAGGTGCACAGGTGATCAGTTATGACACCAGCCATTTGATGGTTTGACAGTTTGGCTTAGAGCACAACCAATATGACAGTTACATTCCTGGCACGTGCCTGGAATGTAACTGTTTTTTGAAACTGTTAAATCGATGGGTTTAGTTCCGCTTTAACATATAGAGACATCTACTTACCCAGTTCACTTACACTGGCCATGTAGGTAAAGAATTCGGGAATAGTTTTAAAAAGCAAAAAAAAAAAGGTGTGAGCGTTCCTCCAAAATTTATACCATCCCCTTTAGGTCTGGTATGGATTTAAAGGGGACAAAATAAAAGTGGTTTCCCCAAAAAATGTATACTGGACCCATATGTAGCCTGGCCAGGAAAGGGAGAAGCATGTAGCCACCCCTTCCTGAATCTTACTATACCTTGGTCCCCTGCCAAAGCACATTGTCCCATGTTGATGAGAACAAGGGCCTCTTCCCCAAAACCTTGGCCCGGTGGTTGTGGGCCCATTCACGCATTTTATAAGCGATGATTTGCCACTCATTCTGAAAAGCACCCTAATGTACCTTTGGGAAGCACAGGTTGAAACCTCTTTTTTAATGGACTGCCTAAAACAGCATGCTTTAACACAAATAAAAAGTTTGCACAGTGATGTATGGTGTGAATGGGCCATAAATGAATTGTCATTTTGCTGGATTAGTTTTGAAGATTAAAGCAAACCTCATACTGGCTGCTTTGGGCATCGTCACAGTTGTCCTTTAGTTATTGCTCATTACTAGGCCTTAGTTGTCTCTTCCACTTAATCACTGTACTTCATTTTGCTAGGAGCAGTATGTGTTTGTCCATGATGCCATTCTGGAGGCCTGCCTGTGCGGCAACACTGCCATCCCAGTGTGTGAATTCCGCTCCGTCTACTACAATATCAGTCGTCTAGACCCGCAGACCAACTGCAGTCAAATCAAAGATGAATTCCAGGTATGCCTTACATAGATCTTTAAAAATGTAGTAAGACAATTATTATTTTATTAATAATTATTAATAATTATTATATTTTATATATATATATATATAATTTATATATATATATATATAAATTATAATATATTAAAATTATAATATATATATATATATATATAATATTTAAATATTTATATATTTATATTTATATAAATATATATATACCGTATTTTCCGGCGTATAAGACGACTTTTTAACCCTAAGTCCTCTTATACGCCGGAAAATACGGTCTATATAGATGTGTATATATATATATATATATATATATATATATATACAGTGGGTACGGAAAGTATTCAGACCCCCTTAAATTTTTCGCTCTTTTTATATTGCAGCCATTTGCTAAAATCATTTAGGTTCATTCTTCTTCCTCATGAATGTACACATAGCACCCCATACTGACAGAAAAACACAGAATTGTTGACATTGTTGCAGATTTATTAAAAAAGAAAAACTGAAATATCACATGGTCCTAAGTATTCAGACCCTTTGCTGTGACACCCATATATTTAACTCAGGTGCTTTCCATTTCTTCTGATCATCCTTGAGATGGTTCTACACCTTCATTTGAGTCCAGCTGTGTTTGATTATACTGATTGGACTTGATTAGGAAAACCACACACCTGTCTATATAAGACCTTCCAGATCACAATGCATGTCAGAGCAAATGAGAATCATGAGGTCAAAGGAACTGCCTGAAGAGCTCAGAGACAGAATTGTGGCAAGGCACAGATCTGGCCAAGGTTACAAAAAGATTTCTGCTGCACTTAAGGTTCCTAAGAGCACAGTGGCCTTCATAATCCTCAAATGGAAGACGTTTGGGACGGCCAGAACCCTTCCTAGAGCTGGCCGTCCGGCCAAACTGAGCTATCGGGGGAGAAGAGCCTTGGTGAGAGAGGTAAAGAAGAACCCAAAGATCACTGTGGCTGAGCTCCAGAGATGCAGTCAGGAGATGGGAGAAAGTTGTAGAAAGTCAACCATCACTGCAGCCCTCCACCAGTCGGGGCTTTATGCAGAGTGGCCCGACGGAAGCCTCTCCTCAGTGTAAGACACATGAAAGCCCGCATGGAGTTTGCTAAAAAACACCTGAAGGACTCCAAGATGGTGAGAAATAAGATTCTCTGGTCTGATGAGACCAAAATAGAACTTTTTGGCCTTAATTCTAAGCGGTATGTGTGGAGAAAACCAGGCACTGCTCATCACCTGTCCAATACAGTCCCAACAGTGAAGCATGGTGGTGGCAGCATCATGCTGTGGGGGTGTTTTTCAGCTGCAGGGACAGGACGACTGGTTGCAATCGAGGGAAAGATGAATGCGGCCAAGTACAGGGATATCCTGGACAAAAACCTTCTCCAGAGTGCTCTGGACCTCAGACTGGGCCGAAGGTTTACCTTCCAACAAGACAATGACCCTAAGCACACAGCTAAAATAACGAAGGAGTGGCTTCACAACAACTCCGTGACTGTTCTTGAATGGCCCAGCCAGAGCCCTGACTTAAACCCAATTGAGCATCTCTGGAGAGACCTAAAAATGGCTGTCCACCAACGTTTACCATCCAACCTGACAGAACTGGAGAGGATCTGCAAGGAGGAATGGCAGAGGATCCTCAAATCCAGGTGTGAAAGACTTGTTGCATCTTTCCCAAAAAGACTCCTGGCTGTATTAGATCAAAAGGGGGCTTCTACTAAATACTGAGCAAAGGATCTGAATACTTAGGACCATGTGATATTTCAGTTTTTCTTTTTTAATAAATCTGCAACAATGTCAACAATTCTGTGTTTTTCTGTCAGTATGGGGTGCTATGTGTACATTCATGAGGAAGAAGAATGAACTCAAATGATTTTAGCAAATGGCTGCAATATAACAAAGAGTGAAAAATTTAAGGGGGTCTGAATACTTTCCGTACCCACTGTATATATACATATATATATCAATATATCTACCTATGTATGTATATATATATATATATATACACTCATATTTGCAATGCTAAAATGAGTGAAGAGCCAGAGCAGGGACACAATTCCAACTGAGGCCGAAACTGTTTGATATCTTAAAAGGGGTGAAGAGCAGCCACAGGTCAGGCATACTTCAGGTGGCAAATTTCTACTTTAGACCCTAATAAATAAATGCGTCCTAGAAAAATTAGCTCCACGCTCCAAGGTAAAGCGAGAAGCAGCAAGGACATTGCAAAACCAGATAGTGGCAACACAGAAAAAAAACGATGTACAGTCAAGTGGTAGTATTATGATTTGTGAATGTAGTTTTCATTGTTTTTGTTTTTTTTTTTGCCTAAGTAAAGTTCTGCTTAAATTTTCAGACCCTGAACATTGTGACCCCACGAGCAAGGCCTGAAGATTGCAGTATAGGGCTTCTACCCCGGAACCATGACAAGAATCGGGCTCTAGATGTCCTACCTCTGGATCGGTGCCTTCCCTTCCTCATTTCACTCGATGGAGAGACAAGCAACTACATCAACGCTACACTCATGGATGTACGTAGAAAGATATATATATATATATATATATATATATATTCATATTTATATTTAAAAATATATATATATTTATATATGTATATACATCTGTATATCCACATATATATATAGATATAGATATAGAGATATATATATATATATATATATATATATATATATATATATAAATACAGTATATATACATATATTAACAATAATTGCAAGCAATTACTGTATATCAGTGTAGGTGTGTATTAGGAATTGTGCATTACTGTCTGTCACTTGACACAGTCTGATCCGTCATAGGAATCGTCCTGATTGTCACACTCCGGGGGTCGGCCCCGATCTCTCAGCTTGTGTCAGAGATCTGACAGCTCCGCGCTGCAAAGGGAATATTTTCCAGATAATCCTGTCTCACACGCAAGACTGACAGATTATGTGATCTGATGCAGCAGAATAAACTGTGCATTAGCCACTCTGCTGTATAAACTCTGTAATGTCGTCGGCTGTCAGCAGCTCTGTGATGATACCACGACACATACAAAGTCGTTTCTCCATACTGTAGACAGTTATAGAAAACAGTATATGTAACACATTTTGCTCTATGAAATGCTGCATGCCGGGGGAACCTTTTCTTGTTTTTCTTGAAGATCCCAGGATCGGTCTTCTGACAATCCCTTTGGTTTTTCTAGAGCCATAAAAAGCCGGCAGCGTTCTTGGTCACACAGCACCCGTTACCCAACACTGTGCCAGATTTCTGGAGGATGGTCTTCGACTATAACTGCACCTCAATCGTTATGCTGAATGAAATGGATGCTGCTCAGGTAAAATCTCCAGCTAATCAACTTTTTCTATCATTAAAGGTGCCTGTCATGTCTGTAAGAAATCCAGGGCTGTCCTATTTACTCTACCAGTGTCATCTCAAACCATGTAATCAGGAAGCCTATTATGACTACAGAGCACCTTCTCACTATGTTAACCACTTAAGCCCCGGAGGATTTTGCTGCTCAAAGACCAGGGCCTATTTTGCGATTTGGCACTGCGTGACTTTAACCTCCCTGGCGGTAATCCCGAGCGTGACTCGGGGTGGATTTTTTAGTCTAGGATCGGTATCCCCGAGTCACGCTCGGGGTAGATGTGCAGAGAGCGCAGCGGTGTCTCTTACCTTCTCCTGGTGATCCAGCGATGATCTCTCATTGCTGTGACCGCCAGCCGAGATCCCCGCCGCTCGTCCGTCGCTCTGATGAGTTCCTAGTTCCGTTCCCTGCAGCAGCAATGCTGCATGGGAGCGGAACTGGGAGGGAAATTCAAACGTTGCACCAAACACAAACACATAACACATATATATGTATATATGCACACACACATATATATATATATATATATATATATATATATATATACCTATATATATATATATATATATATATATATATATATACCTATATACCTATATATATATACCTATATATATATATATATATATATATATATATATATGTGTGTGTATATATATATATATAGATATATCTATATATATATACACATATATATATATATATATATATATATATATATATATATATGTGTGTGTGTAAAAATCTGAATTTTTTAGCATTTTTGGCCAATTTGTTTTCTGCTACATATTTTTGGTAAAAAAAATTGCAATAAGCGTATTTTGATTGCTGTGCGCAAAAGTTATTGGGTTTTCTAACTAAGGGAAAGATTTATGTCACTTTTATAGTTTTTTTTTTTTAACGAGTAATGTCGGCGATCTGCGATTTTTTTTGCAGGACTGCGACATTGCAGCGGACATATCGAACCCCTGACTAACATTTTTGACACTACCAGTGACATTACTACAGTAATCAGTGCTATACATATGCACTGTTACTGTAAAAATGACACTGGCAGGGAAGGGGTTAACTTTATTAGAAATCCAGGGGTTAAGTGTGACCCTAGGGGCGTGCTTCTAACTGTCAAGGGGCGTGGCTTTTGGTGTAACCACAGAGACATACGATCCTACTTAGCAGGATCATATGATCTCTGCAGTTACACCAGGGAGAATGACAGGCGGCTTTGTTTACATTAGCCGCCTGCCTTTCTCCCTCTCCAGCGGGAGATCGCGAGTGGCCGGCGGACATTGGAGCCGCCGTTCACTCGCGCGGGGATGGCTGTGAACGAGGGGGGGGGGAGCGCGCTCGCCCCCTACAGGCTCCTGGGCGCGCGACATAGTACTACTTTGCCTAGGAGGGGCAGACTGCCGCAGTAAATGCACTTGCGGCGGTTGGCAAGCGGTTAAAGAGAAAAGGGCTGTTGTTCTGTAGTTCTAACACACTTCCTCTACTAGGGTGCCAATTCTGCTCCTCCATAGATATAGTACAGTGAGTGCTGTCACTGTAGCACAGAAAGTGAATACAAATTCCCGTGATCAGCTGGCCATCATCCCAAAATATATTGCAAAAAAATCAAGTGAAAGAAAAAGTAGGACTTTAAATGGGCCAGATATAGAAGGGATGTCTACAAATAAGACACAACATGCACAGAAATTGTTTTACTGGTAGGATCACCAGATGAAATTGATGCTTTAAGCCAGCCGTAGACAGATCGGAATTTATAAGAAACCAGTTGAATTTTGATCCATGTATGGGCAAGCTGGTTGTTCTGAAGTTGAGATATATCTATTTTTTTTTTTTTATTCGATAACCACCGGTGGCTATAGCAGCAGGCAGTGATCACTGTAATCTGACAGCTAGGAAACCTCCCGCTGTCAGAACACAATAGTTCTGCTGGAGGGTTTCCCCCATAAACATTGACTGCATTTATGGGGGAGTTAAGCAATTTTCTAAGCTTTGACAAAAAAAACAAAACAAAAGAAAACTAGATGTTGCACTCTCCAGTTTTAGTAGATCAACTCCTTTGAGTCATCTGCAGTGTCGGTGCCTGAGTCCTTTTAATGAAGAAGCAAAAATTGCTTTTACCCCATTCCTACTAGAAATGGAACTCTTGGAACTTGTAACCAAAGACTGGGATGTGAGGCTTAGGCCCCTTTCACTTTCACACTGACAGAGTCCGCGAGGGGATCCATCCGCTCAGCAGGGGTTCTCTCCGTTGATCCACGCTGAGCAGGCAGATGACAGGTCCGTGTCTTCTCCACTGAGGCATAGTGGACACGGACACAACCTGCTGTTCTCTATGGACTGTCGGATGGAAATGGACCTCCTGTCTGTTTTCATCCAACTGTCATCCGATTTGCTAGATGGATATTTTAGTGGACAGGATCAGATTGGATATTGGCGGGTGTCAATGGACACATGTCCATTGACATCCACCACTCCATAGAGAGCAATATATGGTCTGATCTGGTCCTCCTGAAAAACTGACAGGGGGACCCAATTGGTCCATCAGTGTTAAAAGGGCCTAAAAAGAAGACTATGGGGTGGATTTACTAAAACTGGTGCACTCAGAATCTGTTGCAGCTGTGCATGATAGCCAAGCAGCTTCTAACTTCAGCTTGTTCAGTTTGATGCTAAAACATGAAAGCTGATTGGTTTCTATGCAGAGCTGCACCAGATTTTGCACCTTGCAGTTTTAGTAAATAACCCCCTGTGTCTAAGTCAACTGGTCTAGAAAGCCAATAGAACCCTTATTTTAAAAAAGTGGACTACTTAATAACTGTCCAAAATTAAAATAAAGTTTTGAGATATAAAGCTGATCCCAAACCAACCTATAACCTCTTAGCCCTATACTAAATCAGACCCAAAGGTTACCTGTAACTTAACCTATTTTTATAACTCCCTTCCCAATTCTGCTATCTTTTAACCTGTTAACACAGCTCTGGGATCTCATCATCTTCTGATCTTGGAAAAGAGCAGCACTAGAAAAAGAGGGGGTACATATGCAATATTGAAGAGTAATGGTTAAGCAATGCTAGACAATTTGTGAATCAGTTTAAACATGGCTGATATTTAAAGACCGTCTCTGCTTTTCTGACAACTATGCTAGAAGGGAAAATATCAAAGTAGTCAAGGGTAAGAGTATTATACCAGACGACCTTTTTTTTTTTTAAACAATGTTTTATTGAAATTCCAAGCATTACAGAGAAACAAACTGTGAGCATTGGATCAGAAAATAACTCAAACGACATAGTATCGGTGACAACACGCTCTGCCAAGTATCAATACCGTCCGCTAAGAATTTCTGGGGTAGGATCGCAAGATCAATTTTCTGCAAAGCCAAGGGTTTTTGTGCATCTTAGGGGAGGGTGAGGGGGAGGGGAGGGGGCCTTACAGAAAATCGTAAGCTGTATGGTGTGGGGTCAAGGAATGACATGAGAAGGAAGAGGGGGGGGGGGGGTAGAGAGGGGGGGGTAGGTGGTAGGCATCGCCATGAATATCAATACGGGGTTGTGACTGTAGTAGCTAGTATGCTGGGGCAGGGCTGTCCACCGAAGTCGAGCAGCCCTACCATAAAAGCTTGGAAGAGTCTGTTGTCACCAAAACATTCTTATACATGCAGTGAGGCAGTAGAAAAATAGTCTAGGGGATAATCATAGGAAAAGGGGAGCTCAGGTGGGATGAGTGCTATCACACTGTTGCGTTACAGTCCACTGAGTCAGTAGTGATGGGATCTTAGATCAACTATAGACGGGAGCTGATTGGCCGTCAGCTCTCGTTGGGCTTGAGGAGGATAGACAGTTCCATTTGCAATCAAATTTCACGTGAGACAGACGTGGGTCGATGGAAAAGCCCACAGATTCCGTGGTTCTCAATTTGGACATGTCGGTGGACAATTCTGAGATTGTAGGGGCAGTGTCCAAGAGCCAATGGCGGAGTATTAGTCTGCGGGCCGACATCAGACAGGTCACTATCCAGGGTTTATGCAGTGCTAAAAGCTTACAGTGGGTCTGGGATAAAGAGGTGGATGTCTTGTCCAAACAGGTGAAAAGTAGAGGATAGATATCCCGGGGGAGTGGCATCCCTGTCAGTTTAGCAACATATCTAGTCACCTTAGCCCAGAACGATGATATGTGGGTACATGACCATAACTTGTGTAGAAGGGAAGGGAAACGTTCATTGCACAAAGTACAGAAATGGTGGGCGACGTCTGTGGACCACCGAATGTGCGGGAGGTATGCTCCATGTAGTATTTTGTATTGCTGTTCCCTCCAGTATTCATTAGTAACATACATACGGGTGATGGTGTATCCTTGCAAGGTCTTCCGATGTGCGTCAGGAGAGTTAAGGGATTTGTTCCAGGATTTGGCCACAGAGGCCGAAGTCCCTTTCAAGAGTTCCTGATTGAGAGGTTTGTACAGCTGTGATATCCTGTGCTTCCCTTGTTGTATCCATGTATCCAAAAGGGTTGAGCAAAAACGTTTTGAGGGAGAATGGCACAGACCTGAAATATAACTAATACATTGCCTAAAATAGAGGTAATGACTATTGGGAAGGCCGAAGGTCTCCGCAAAACTAGCGAAAGCCAACGGTCTGCCCGTGTTCACATCAAACAATTGCGAGAATCTCTGGATCCCCTTGGATGACCACATCTCATAAGCCGAGTGCTGCTGCGCCTGTGGGAAACCGGGGTGGCGGCGAATGGGTAAGTATTTTGACAGCCGCTGGGGGGTCCCCAGCTTCTTCCGCATTTCTCGCCATGCCACCACCGTGTCTCTGATCAAGATGTTGTTTCGAAGGGGTTGCGGGATGTCCCCTGTCCCACAGTGCAACAGCGCTATCAGATCACAAGGGGCAGCCATCTGTGATTCCAGCGTCCAGTTGGTATACCGCGACTCCTGACTGAGCCAGTCTAGGCATCCCCTCAAGAGGCATACTATGTTATACATTCTGGTGTTAGGAAGATCCACTCCCCCCTCCCGTTTTGGCAAATAAAGTTTAGTGAGTGAAATGCGAGGTCTCTTCCCCTTCCAGATGAAGGTGGAGAGCGCATTATGCAGTCTAGTGATATCAGTGTGTTTTAAAAGCAGGGGAATGGTTTGTAGCGGATACAATAATTTTGGGAATGTAGTCATTTTGTAGAGGTGACATCTGCCGAAAAAGGACAATGGCAATTTGGCCCACGACTTCAATTCGGCTATCATTTTATCAAGGACCGGCGTAAAATTAAGTTGATAAATGGAAGAGGGGAATCGGCCGATTTTGACCCCGAGATACGTTATATAGGACGTTGCTACGCGGAGTATCGATGAGGCCGCCCACGACGGGGTACGTGTCGTGTGGAGGAGTAGGATTTTGCTTTTGTTAAAGTTGATGCGCAGACCCGAGCACAGACGATAGTCCGCAAAAATGGATTGTATCGTGTGGATATCATGGCTTGGGGCCGAGGTAAATATAAGGACGTCGTCAGCAAACATGGCAGTACGAAGCTCTTCGGGGCCCACTCCAATCCCATGTAGGTCTGGATGCGTCAGGAGGGCTCTGGACAGCGGTTCCAGCGCCAAGTTGAACAAAAGTGGGGAAAGTGGGCACCCCTGCCTCGTCCCCTTGAAAAGGCGAAAAGACGGTGACATGTGACCCGCTATCACTACTTGCGCCGCCGGGGAAGCGTACATCGTGCGGATAAGGTGAAGAAAGTTGCCGGAAAAACCTAAATGGAGAAGTACGCGATCCAGCCATTGGATATTCACGTTATCAAACGCTTTCTCGGCATCTAGGGTTATGATTGCTGCATCTGTGCTCGAGTCAGATTTGGCCCTTTCCAAAGCGAGTAGTACCTTCCTGATGTTTGAAGTCGCCGACCTGCCCTTCGTGAACCCCGCCTGCGAAGGGTGAACCAGCGTAGGCATTATGGACGCTAATCTATCCGCCATCAATTTTGACAATAATTTGGAGTCTACGTTTAGTAGCGATATTGGCCTATAAGAGCCTGGGTCTAGCGGGTCCTTGCCTTTTTTGTATATTAATTTGATATGGGCTTGACTGCCCGTGGGTAGATAGGGATGGCCATCTAATATGTGGTTAAAGGCGGACAGTAGTGACGGTGCTACTGAGTCCATTGCTAATCTATAAAAGTCTGGTGTGTACCCGTCGGGACCAGGTGATTTCCCCGGGGTCAGTGATTTAATGGTTTTGGTCAATTCTGACAAAGTCAGCGGGGCATTAATGTGCGAGAGTTGGTCCGGTGTCAGGGTCGGGAGGCCGGCCTTGGAGAGCCAGTCCGAAGCCATGTCATCGTCCATAGGTTCATGGCTGTACAAGTTTTGGTAGAATTGAGCAAATACCCTATTTATGTCTTTCGGGTCAGTCACTAGTTGGCCATCAGTGTCTCTGAGGGCGGATACCTGAGTTGGGGTAAAGGGGCCTCGGCACAAGGAGGCCAGTAATTTTCCCGGTTTATTCCCAAAACAATGGAACTTCCATTCCTGGTGGGACCTATATAGCTGTTCCCTTTTCTCGGTCCACTCATCAAAGACCGCCTTTGCAGATCGCCAACGGTCTCTGTTTTCAGGGGAGTTGCGGCTATGAAGAGCAGCTTGAGCCGCTCTCAATGAGGAGCTGGCCGTCTCAAAGGTTCTGGAGAGTGTCTTCTTATAAGCCGCGGCATAAGAGATGAGGCGACCTCTTAGCACTGCCTTCCCTGTCTCCCAGAGGAGGGTGGGAGATACCGATGGGGACTCGTTCTGTGCGATGAATTCTGCCCAAGCCGATTTGATGAGGGAGGAGACCCCCGGATCTTTAGTGAGGTATGAGGGGAAGCGCCAACATTTCGCCGCAGGAGGGGAGGTGAAAAGAGTAATGACAGCGGAAACTGGAGCGTGGTCAGATATCGCTATGTCATGTATGAGGGGTGACGTCACGAAAGTGAGCATGCCAGGAGTCGCAAAGATATAATCAATTCTGGATAGCGACTGGTGTGGATGAGAGTAAAAGGAGTATTCCTTGCCCTCAGGGTTGTGTAGTCGCCACACATCGGAGAGATGTAAACTGTCCGCGAAGTCCCGCAGCAGCGAGGAGTGACGTGTGTTTGGGTTCTGGGACACCCTTGCAGCGAGGGATCTGTCCTCAGCCGGGTGCATAAGTTGGTTGAAGTCCCCCGCTACTAAAAGCGGGAGATGGAGGAAGGGTGCCAACGACTGGGTCAGAGATTGGAAGAATGATGGTGAGGGTGTGTTCGGAGCGTAGACACCCGCCAGTGCCCATTCCCGTTGCCCTGATTCTAAATGTAGCACCACTGTACGTCCCTCCGCGTCAGACACCGAGTGTTTTAGGGTGACCTGTAAATTCTTATGTACTAGTATGAGGACGCCTGCTTTGCCCTTCACTGCTGGAGAACCATAGACTTGGCCCACCCACAACTTGCGCATACGTTGGACGTCTTTCGCTTCCAGGTGTGTTTCCTGTAAGATCGCTATGTCAGTTCTCATGCGCTTTAGGTGTCTGAGAACTGCCATCCTCTTATTAGGTGATCTAAGTCCCTTAACATTCCAAGATATGACACTCATTTAGGGTCCCAAGGTATCGATAACTTGTGATGATTAAGGGTCGTAGGAAAGTGATTCCCCAATTTTATGCCTCGTGATAGGATGCCCACTGGGCCGGCGAACCTGGAGAGCCGGCCATAACTAGAGAGAGATGCCACTGGGTTGAGTAAAGGTAGAGGGATGGGCCCAACTGGGGCCGAAAGGTAAGTTAGTAGGGAATAGAAACTACACATGTGGAACTTCACTTTTTTCCTCATGTAAACATGCTCACGCATCGGACAGCGTTACCAGGTCCAGTGTAGTTCGCCCCCGCCACTGAAAGTCAGTGTGTAGGTTCCGTGTAATGCTGCTCAAGGCAAGATCGGGAGATCCCCGACGTTGATACGGGGTCGCACGGCACTGGAGAGGAAAAGCTACATAAAGGCGGTCGCCCGCGTGCACAGTAAAAGACCACGCAGGCGGGACGGACCGAGACAACATAACTGCAACCGGAAACATAGACAACAAATGAGATGATACCCAAAAGGGGTAAATCAGCCATAGCTCACATAATGCAATGTATATGAAACATCCTAAGATAATGGGGAAAACATCTGGAAAAATGACAGTTATATATGACCGTACTGAATTTTTATAGTTACCAAGTACCAGTCTGGGGTACTGACATCGGGAAGCACAGGATAAGCACAGAACTTGTCCGTTGAGGCATATTTAAGAGTTGACAATCTGGCATCAGATAGTCCGTCAGCGTGGTCTGCGGCGGTAGGAGACCCTTTGCTTTTTCGCGGGATCTTTTCTGGGACTTTGCTGTCCTCTGGCCCCCTGGGGGCGTTGGGGCGATGGCGTAGACGGAGGGTCCAGGGTGAGGTTGTAGTGGCGTTGCAGAAAATGGTAGGCCTCGTCAGGTACAGAGAATGATTTCTGCTCTCCGGAGAGGTCTGCTAAGCGAAGTATGGCTGGGTATGCCAGTGTGAACTTTATGGATTTGTGGAAAAGGGCCTGGCAGATCGGTTGGAAGGCCTTCCTGCGGCGTGAGACCTCCTGGGAGTAATCTGCGAATATCAGCAGCTTATGTCCGTCGACTTGTAGGGCCTTGGAATTGCGGAAAGACTTCAGGATATTCTGCCGATTCATGTAATTCAGGTACCGCACGATAATTGATCGTGGGGTGCGTCTGTCATTGGAGGGGGCCCCCAGGCGGTGTGCGCGTTCCACTGAGCATGGTGTCTGGATCCCCAGAGCCGCAGGAAGGCGCGCAGAGGCTATTTCGCATAAAGTTTCCGCTCCATATGTCTCTGGCAGTCCAATGATCCGGAGGTTATTTCTCCTAGATCTGTTCTCCAGATCGTCCACTTTGTCCAGGAGGTACCTCTGAGTCTGCCTGGCCTGCTGGTCCATCGCAAAGGAGCCTTGGAGCTCGTCTTCCAGGTCAGACATCCTATGTTCCATTTCGGTCAGCCGATGTGCGTGGTCCCCTATCTCCTTCCTTATCTGAGCAATTCCCTCAGAAATGGCCTTGTCCACAGCGTCTTTAATTGTGGGCGACAGCAGGGTGGCTACAGCCTGAGCCAGGGAGGATATTTGAGCCTCCGGAATGGATGTGGTGGACTGAGGTGGCTGCGTTTGTGGTACAGGAGGGGAGGTGGCGTCCGCCATGTCTGCCTCGGAGCAGGCCGCATTTGAAGCCGCGGACTTGATTTGGGCCGTCGGCGGAGCGCCGCCGTGTTGGAGGAAGCGATCCATGGCGATCGGGTCCCCGGATCCTGGGCCGGCAGATGGCAGCAAAGGCGGGTGCGGATGGGCGAGATTGCGGGCTAAGGAGCCGGTTTGTCCTGGAGCCGATGTCCCGCGCTGCCTCCTACATGGGCGCCGGAACCGGAAGTTGGACCAGACGACCTTTTAAAGGTTGGGTACGGAATGTTTGCATATAATTTACTTGTGGCAATAAAGTACAAAATAGAACAAGTCCACCACAAGCTCCATAGTGATACCATCCCAAACCATCTCCAACTGTACCTGTTCATGCCATCTGGCATCCTAAAAAAGTACTTCAGACCAGTATTACGATGAGTGCAAGGAATTCTTCATGGTTTCAATTGCACCCTATAGCAATCGTCTGAACTGGTACAGCATTAATTACAGTACATGAGAATTTCCCATTGTCTTAGTGAGTTGAGTTTTACAAACTCAAATATGCAGAAGGGTTGAACTTTAACCACTTAAGCCCCGGAGGATTTGGCTGCTCAAAGACCAGGCCCTATTTTGCGATTCGGCACTGCGTGACTGTAACGGACAATTGCGCGGTCATGCGATGCTGTACCCAAATTAAATTGATGTCCTTTTTTCCCCACAAACAGAGCTTTCTTTTGGTGGTGTTTGATCACCTGTGCGATTTTTAATTTTTGCGCTATAAACAAAAAAAGAACGACAATTTTGGAAAAATAAAAATATTTTTCACATTTTTTTATATGAAATTCTCAAAAAAAAATGTAAAAATCAAAATGTTTTAACATTTTAGGCCAATTTGTTTTCTGCTACATATTTGCAAAAAAATTGCAATAAGCGTATTTTGATTGGTTTACGCAAAAGTTATTACGTTTACTAACTAAGGGAAAGATTTATGTAATTTTTATAGTTTTTTTTTAAACTAGTAATGACAGCGATCTGTGTTTTTTTTTTTTTTTTTTTGCGGGACTGCGACATTGCGGCAGACAGATCGGACCCCTGACTGACATTTTTTACACTTTTGGGGGTACCAGTGACATTACTACAGTAATCAGTGCTATAAGAATGCACTGTTACTGTAAAAATGACACTGGCAGGGAAGGGGTTAACTTTATTGGTGATCAAGGGGTTAAGTGTGTCCCTAGGGGCGTGATTCTAACTGTCAGGGGGTGTGGCTTGTTAGATCATCACAGAGACATACAATCCTACATAGCAGGAACGCATAGCCTCTGTCATGATCTAAGGGAGAATGACAGATGGCTGTGTTTACATCAGCCGTCTGTCTTTCTCCCTTTCCTGAAGGAGATTGCGAGTGGCCGGCGGACGTCGGAGCCGCCAGTCACACGCGCGGGGAAGGCAGGGAACGAGCGGGGGCGGGAGCGCACCGCCGGCAGCGCGCGCTCGCCCCCTACAGGCTCGGGGGCGAGCGACGTACCCATACGTCACTTTGCCTGTAGGGGGCTGACTGCCGCAGTATATAGTCGTGCGGCAGTCGGGAAGTGGTTAAAGTATAACATATTACCAAGCAGTAAACGAGCTTTAAAATAGGTCTTCACTGTCCTCTGTAGCTACAGGCACTGTGGAGACATCCCTGTACATCCTCAAAGTTTACAGCAGGAGCACTTTCACTTTCATTTCAGTAAGGTACTCCCCCCCCCCCCCCTTCCAGAGAGTTGACAGCCCACCAGCCTTCTAATCAATAATGTAACAGGTTCACACAGGAAGGATCAACTTGATCAACTTCAGTGCTTGCATGCAGTGTTTGCTAAACCCCTGAATTGAAAGCGTGTTTCTGGTATAAACCTTGAAATTGGACTGTGCATACACTGAGCTCCTAAAAGTCAAATAATATTCTCAGCACATGCTGCTCACCGCTCCCCTTTCTGAGCAAAAGGCAAAAAGCGGATAAAAGTATTTGGCAGCAAACGCTTGCCAATTTCTCCAATATGTAAATCCCGTGACGCTACATTGACAGGTCCACTTCAACAAAGACAAAGAATAAGGCTATAACTGACATTTTAAACACAATCAAGCAATTGAGGTTTGACAGGTTTTCTTTAAGAAGTCCTCTGGTTAATATTTCCATTCTTCTGCAGGTTTTTAAGTAGTGCGGCTATTCTTCCTGCGTGCCGGTGGGGGACTTATTTCCCTCTTGCTGAACAGCTGCCCGTCCCACATCTTTGCATGTCATTTCATCAAACTGTTATTTCTCTCTCCATGTGATTAGAGCACTCGGCATGCTGGTCTGTTTCTATGATTGCTGATTATATCCCCTGCATCTTATTATTATTCCTATTCCTTTGTTATTCCATCAGTGTTTTTGTTTCACCCAGCGTGTAGTTATATTGCACTGCACGATCTTGCTCAGCTATGCATGTATATTGATATTATTGAAGTGCCATGCTCCTTTTCTAGCTGTGTCTACAGTACTGGCCGGAGAAGACATCCTGTTGTTATGGGCCAGTCCAAGTGGAGTTTGTATCAGCTGATATCGATGAGGACACCATTAGCCGAATATTCCGTATCTGTAACATGGCACGGGTAAGAAAGCTATAAGTCACATAAGTGGCGACACGCATCTGTAAAGGCTGGTCTTCTGAATGTTTCTATGTTTCAGCCTCAAGACGGGTATCGTATAGTACAACACCTCCAGTACATTGGGTGGCCAGCCTATAGGGAAACTCCTCCTTCGAAACGCTCCATATTGAAGGTTGTGCAGAGGCTGGAGAAGTGGCAGGAGCAGTATGATGGCAGAGAAGGCAGGACCGTTGTCCACTGCTTGTAAGTATAATAGAGATCAGGGCCAGAGCAACGAGAGAGCTTGAAACTTTTGGCCTGGGAAGCAGACACAACAAAGTGCCATGCTGCCACAGTGATTGGTGGGCATGGTGAGAGATGGTTATTCCTAAAGGGCATAGTTTATTGTGACAAAACGTTTCACATCTTCCAGCATCAGCTTCCTTTTTGGCCTTTGGTCACATGACACATCACACTAAATGGGTAACAGCTACCTACAGTGGGTATATAAAATAATCACCCCCCCCCCCCCCCCTTCTCCTTTTAAATAATCACATTTTGTTGCTTTGCAGCCTAAAATGAAGACATACACAGTTTTGTTCTATCCAGCTGTATTTTCTCAGTGCAACTTATAACATCCAAGTGAAAGATATAACACCAACACCTTAGAAAAACATAAAAAGATAAAAACAGAATGAGTGAGTTGAAAAAATGAATACCCCCTCCTAAAAATGACTTGTAAACTCAATCAGATGTAGTAACACCTTCTTAATGGCACAAAAAGCCATTTGACTTTCAACTGTGATCAGCTGCGGTAATTTTGATTAGCTCAGCATGAAAAGAGCTTTTCTGGAGCATTTCAGTACATGGCTGTTCAACTGAAGCAAACAATCAACTATGAGTGGCAAGGCACTGTCAAAAGATCTCCGGGAGAAAGTTGTGGACAGGCACAAGTCGGGATGGATACAAAAAAAAAAAATCTTTCAAAGGCTTTATTGATGCTTAGAAACACAATGAAGTATTTTATTAAGAAGTGGATCAGAACGTTGCTCAAAACTGGATGAAAGAGCCAGGAGGAAACTGATCAGAGAGGCAACCAAGAGGCCTACAGCATCTCTGAAGCAGTTGCAGAAATGTATGACAAAGAGTGGTCATTGTATGCATGTGACAACAATATCACAAATGCTCTACAAATGTGGCCTGTATGGGAGGGTTGCAATAAAAAAAGCCAATCCTCAGGAATGGCCACATGCAGTCATGACTGAGCTTTGCCAAAATGCACCTTGACGATTCTGAGGCCACATGAAAAAAGGAGTTATGGTCAGATGAAACTAAAATGTAATTATTTGTCTGGTGGAAATCCGATACAGCTCACCATCCAAGTAACACCATTCCTATAGTAAAACATGGATGTGGTAATATCCTGTTATGGGGGTGTTTCTCTGCAGCAGGGACTGGAGCACTTTTCAGTATAGAAGGAAAAATGGATGGGGCAAAATGTAATCAAATTCTTGAGGAAAATCTGCTGCCCTCTGCCAGAAAGTTGTCAATGGGAAGAAGGTTTAGCTTCCAACATGACAATGACCCAAAGCATACAGCAAAAATGACCACACGGTGGTTGAAGGAGAAAAGGGTGAATGTCCTTGCATGGCTTAGTCAGAGTCCAGACTTAAACCCCATTGAAAATCTGTGGAATGACTTGAAGACTGCAGTCCACAAACGGTCACCTTTAAATTTAACTGAACTTGAGCAGTTCTGAAAAGAAGAGTGGGCAAATATCGAAATGGCTGGATATATAAACTTAGTACAGAAATATCCCAACAAACGAAAGGATGTAATTAAAGCAAAAGGTGGTTCAACAAAATACTGACACAAGGGGGCGATCCTTTTCCCAACTCAATAATTCTGTTTTTGAGTTTCTTTTACTTTTTTCTGACATGCTTGTGTTATATTTTTCACTTGGATGCTATAAGTTGCACAAAGTAAATACAGCTGGATAAAACAAAAACTTGTCTCCCTTCATTTAAGGCTGCAAAGCAACAAAATGTGATTATTTTAAAGGGGGGTGACCCTTTTCTATACCCACAGTATATAATGCCCAGCATGTGTGACTGTAATGGTGAAGTATAAGCCATCGACCCAAAATATCTTACTGGCTCCTAGCTCAATTTTCTCTACCTTATAAGGGAAGTCTGGCAGGGTCTACCTTGTCTTGCCATGGGCTGGGAAGCCAGAGAAGATGCAGTGATGTGCCCTCTAGGAGTTGGTCATTTTAGGGTTGCTCTTAGTATCACTTGGGCGTGGGAACTCCATTGTGAGAATGAGCACATGGTCACAGCACTAATGCTTTTTCAGCCCTGTGTCTCTTTGGGGTAGGCCTTTTGGCTTTGTCTGGGGCAAGTTTTCTTACCAGGCCTCAGGGCCTAGCCAGGATACCTGATCTGGCACCATTTGTCAATTTTTATTTTGTCCTCACGTTTCGTCCCTTGCACTTTTGTCTGTGTTTATCTTTCTCACTAAGATGAAGGGTTTGGGCTCATGTTCTGATGTTCTCTGGTCTTTTTACATGTGGATTTCAAACTTGAGGTCCTTCACTTAGGGGTACCCTGTTTGTGTAGAGAGCAGCCTCACTGGAGCCAATGCACTCTTTGTGAAATTGATTGACCTAATTCAACCATAACCCTTTACAGTATTGAGTCAACTCCAGCATCTCAATTACACACGTTCATGAATTTGTTTGCAGGGCCGGTTTTCCCAAAAGTAAAATTTTAGTTATAGATGCAGCGAGATAGACTAAGTTAAGGCAAGGCCTTTTTTATTTTTGGACATATTTCCCATAACTCCTATCTACTGTACCTGAGAGTTTGGGGTGTTCCTGCCCCACTTTGTGTTTTCCAGTTCCTCCTGTTACATTGTCTATAGCAGTGTTTCTCAACCTTTTTTTTAGCCAAGGCACCCTTGAAAATGATGCAGAATTTCAAGGCACCCCATTCTAAAATGTAAAATAAATGAATGGTTTTACGTAATTTAGGGGCATTGACACACCTAGGACACCCAACATTTGAGATGATATATGTTATACACTTTTACACACTGGTACTGACTAGCAGGGTTGCTGGTAGAAACCACAGGGCCCCATACAGCCAACCAGACAGCCCCCCCCCCCCCAAAAACACAGTTTTTTATGTTTCAGTTATGAATTTATGATTAGAACGGGCAGGTAAATGTGACATATTTACCAGACCATTCCCCCACTCTCCATCCTGAAGGATCCTATTGTGTGCTTGCAGCTGCCGATGGGTAGGAGAGGAGGGAAGCCAATGCACTGTGGGGGTGGGGGAACACAGGGGGCCTGAGCATCAGGGGGAAACTTATGGTGCACAGGGAGGGTGATGAGTGTGGTGGGGGGGGGGGCAATTCCCCCTATGGCTCTCTCTGCAGCAGCTGAAAGCCAGGGGGAGGGAGAGTAGAAGAAACCAGCTTTCAGCTACTGCAGAGAGAGTCATACAGGGGATTGATTGGAGTAATTGCCCCCCCCCCTGCCAATCATCCTCCCTACCCACATCTGATTTACCCAGCTGCCTGGGCCCCCCTGCTGCCTGCGCCCCATACAGGTAGACTGGTGGTACCCTCTTATCTATGGCCCTGCTGACTAGTATTCTAGTGTTTCTCCTCGCCCTCAGGTGAGGGAAATCATGTGACCCCAGTGCAGATGGAGAAGGGCAAACAAGGACATCCTCAGGTGCTTAATGTCTTTTTTATCCTATTATGACATTATCATTTATTACAATCCCATCACCTGGCTTGCATGGTGTGCCCAAGGTTGAAATGCTGCACAAATAAAACCAGTGGCTTTGTGTATTAAAAAAATGCAGGCAAGATCTACCTGCCAGCTTGCTGACAATTTGGGCAATTTGAGGCAATTTTTTTTGCATTTTGTCAAGGCATCCCTAAAGATCCCAGAAAGCATCCTGGTTGAATAAGGCCAATCTATAGTAAAATAAATAGACATCGAAGAGAGAGAGTGGGAGCCCCTCATAATATCCACAACATTTGTGAAGACCCTATGGGTATCACCTTAGCAGGGCCCGAGAGGTATAAGAAAATGTCATCTGGCTTAACTTTCTAGAATCAACCAAAAACATGAGCACAGAGTATCTACCAGAAGAAAAAAATACAGGTTTAACAATTCCTATTAAAAAAAAAAAAAACGAATCTGAAGGTGCCATTAAGTTATTTAAAGGATAATCTTCCTCATTTTGCCAGCCGACACTCTTGTGCTGTCAGCTCGTTGCTCAGCAGGTAGCTGTTAGTCTCGAAACTACCAAAGATTTGTATGAGGCTGACAATTAATTCTGGTTGCCCACAGAGTAATGTGCTGAGAACAGAAACATGTCAAACTTTGTGTGAGAATATTTGATTAGTGCAATGGAGGTAGGTGTAATGCCCTCTCATCTTTCAATCTGGTGTGGTTATTTAAAGGATGAATGCGCTTTCAATGTGCACCTATCATATTTTGGTACCCTCCTTCCATTCTGCTGAGCTAACCTAGGCCACCCATACTCTCCATAGATGCATACTCACTTGCATACTCATCATGCCTAAAGCTTTCGCTGTTTGTTTACATGCCAGCCAGGTGACTTTCAGTGCTCTGGCTGTACCTGTGCAGCACGTACCCATAGGCTTCCATGGGGCCCTGCCCTAAGCATCCCCCGCCCCAAAAAAATACTATAGAATACAGAGCAGGTGATGCCAGTGCAATAAAATGAGCAGGCCAAAAGTAAATTTATGCTTTAAGTGTCAACCAGTGGCGGCTGGTGCATTGGGGGTGTAGGGGCGCTGCCCTCCCATGCACGTCTGGGCCACTTTTTGCGATTCGGTAACTGTGCGACTTTAACTGACAATTGCGTGGTCGTGTGACGCCATACCCAAACAAAATTTATGTCCTTTTTTTCCCACAAACAGAGCTTTCTTTTGGTGGTATTTGATCACCTGTGCGATTTTTACTTTTTGTGCTATAAACAAAAAAAGAGCGTAAATTTTGAAAAAACAACAATATTTTTCACATTTTTTTATATGAAATTCCCCCCAAAAAAATTTAAAAATCAAAATTTTTTTACATTTTTGGCCAATTTGTTTTCTGCTACCTATGTTTGGTAAAAAAATTCACAATAAGCGTATTTTGATTGGTTTGCGCAAAAGTTATTGCGTTTACTAACAAAGGGAAAGATTTCTGTAATTTTTGGTGTTTTTTTTTTAACGCGTAATGGCGGCGATCTGCGATTTTTTTTGCGGGACTGCGACATTGCGGCGGACAGATCGGACCCTTGACTGATATTTTTGACACTTTTGGGGTTACCAGTGACATTACTGCAGTAATCAGTGCTATATATATGCACTGTTACTGTAAAAATGACACTGGCAGGGAAGGGGTTAATTTTATTGGAGAGGGAGGGGTTAATGTATGCCTGGTGCTTACTGACGTGTGTGGGGGGAGGTGACTATGTGACACAAGGACAGATATGCTGAACCCTGCAATCTGACCCTGCCTGTCACTTAGGAGATCCGCCCGCTTGTGTTTACACAAGCAGGCGGATCTCCACACTAGATCCCCGACGATCGGGGAAGAGCAGCGGCAATCGCCGCTGCTCCTCCCCTGGCCCGACTCCCGCTGTGACTGAATACAGCAGGAGCGAGCCTACGGCGGCGCGCGCGCGGCGCCGAGAAAGGGGAGTGTCTGGCGACGTAGGTCTACGTCGTCAGACGATAACGAGCCACTCTGCCGCAGTAATATTACTGCAGGCAGACGTAAAGTGGTTAATCTACATGCAGGGCACTGGAGCCCAGCCAGTTGTGTGACAATAGCGAATGAATATCCGCTATTATTACACTGTTTCTCCTCCCAGCCAATCAGGAAATGGGTCCTGAGACCTGTTTCCCAATTAGCCGAAAGGAGAGGCCATGATATTGGCCAAGGAGGAGGGAGGAGATGCAGGGGAAGCCGCCGCCGCCGCCTGCCCTACACGTCAGTCCAGGAGAGTGAGCCTGCGATGGGGGGGGGGGGAGTGGTATGGTGTGCGAGCTGGTGTGGTCCGGGGGGGGTATGGTGTGGTCCGTCTGCCGCCCCCACCCCCCCCACCGGCCCATGGAGCACCGGCCACCACGGGTGTCAACCCACCCAAAGTGATATAGTAGAGGATAGACATCAGAAGGCTAAATCAATGGCTTTATAAATCTTTCATTGACCAAGTTACCAAGATTTGCCATAGCCACTACAACGGAGGCTTTGCACTACCTGATGTGCTTTTGTTTTTATTTTTCTTTGAGACCCTGGAGAAGAAAATGGTGGTAGTTACAATTTTCAAGTCGCACAATATTTACACAAATACTTAGCAAATGCATATTTTCAGGAAAAAAATACACTAAAAAGAATTTTTGTTAAAAAAACACAATATTATACATAGTTTTTTGATAAAATGTAAAGATGGTGTTGCTTCAGTAAATAGATACAAAACTTGTCAATCCCTAGGCTCTGTTCACTCTACTGTGACTTGTCATGCGATTTTGGACACATAGGGGTTGATTTACTAAAGCTGGTGTTGATTCAGGAAATAGATACCAAACTCGTCAATCCTTAGGCTCCGTTCACACTACTGTGACTTGTCATGTGATTTTGGACACATAGGGGTTGATTTACTAAAAGCACTCTGCAAAAGCAGTTGCTCCAAAGCTTTGTAAATGAACAGCTTCAACTCTTCTGGGAAGGCTGTTCACAAGGTTTAGGAGTGTCTATGGGAATGTTTGACCATTCTTTCAGAAGCGCATTCATGGGGTCAGGCACTGCTGTCGGACGAGAAGGCCTGGCTTGCAGTCTCCGCTCTAATTCATCCCCAAAGTGTTCTATTGAGTTCAGGTGCAGTCATGTTGGAACAGGAAGGGGCCATCCCTTCACTGGAGCTAAGGGGCCAAGCCCAACCCCTAAAAAACATTCCCACACCATAATCCACCCTCCACTAAATGATTTGGACCAGTGCAAAAATCAAGGTCCATAAAGACATGGATAAGCAAGTTTGGGGTGGAGGAACTTGACTGGCCTGCACAGAGTCCTGACTTCAATCCAATAGAACACCTTTGGGATGAGTTAGAGCGGAGACTGCGAGTCAGGCCTTCTCTCCAACATCAGTGCCTGACTTCACAAATGCGCTTCTGGAAACGGACTTGGTGGTCTCCCTATCACCAGACGAATTACCCTTAGGGGCCTTCTGGCTTCTCCCAAATTCTCTGCCGGGTTTGTAGCTGCGCCCCTCCCTGGCATGATCCACATTTTGCTTCCTCGGAAAAGCTTGTTTCTGATTTATCAGGCGCCTGTCCTGGGAAAGAAACCCCGACCTACCACCTGTGGCCCGGGTTATAGCGTTATCCAGCTTGTTCCCAAAGAGAGAGGAACCTTCAAAAGGAATCCGGCACCACACCTGCTTAGATGCAGTGTTGGCTAACCAGGGTCGAAGCCAAAGGGCACACTTGGCAGTGACGGAGAATACCATAACCCAAGCCAGATGGTGCATAATGTCGATGGATGCCTCACCCAAGAAGACCGATGCCATCTTCAACTCTTGAATAGGGGAGCTTCTGGCCACCTCCTCCGAGACGCTTTTGAGGGTCTCATCTACATGGTTAGACCATATCTCCATTGCTTTGGACATTGTGGCCAAGGCTAGGGCCGGCTTGCAGGCCATGCTTGCCGTAAGATAGGCACGCTTTACATCCAAATCAATCCTTCTCTCCAAAGGATCCTTGAAAGACACGAAAAATATGGTAAAGAGAAAGAAACAGTATACTCACAGACACCTTCAGGCCAGGCATGGACTTGCACACAGTGTGGCTGGGTTTCTGGCCAACAACATAGACTCACCAGAAAAGGTTTCTTTGGTTGCCCCCTCCATACCCTGCTCATGGGCGTAGGAACCGGGGGGGGACGGGGGGGACACATCCCCCCCAGGAAATAATGCGGGGGGGACAGGTATGGTGAAATCCCCCCCAGTTTAGTACTTGGAGAGTGCTGATTATTCGGCTTCCGAACACCTACTGAATGGGGGTGGGGTTTACTACCCAGAAAGGCGCCAATTGGCTGCCTTCTGGGGGCGTAACCTGGGCGCAGGAAAGAGCGCTTGGCCACCCCCACCTTCGTGATGTAATGGCTGTGATTGGTCCAGTCTCCAGCCTGGACCAATCATCATCCAGGACATCCGATCACTGACGTCGCAATGGGGGCGGTGCCGGTGCATGCGTCAGTCACTCACCATCACCGCCGCTCACCGCCGCTCACCTTCCCGCCGGTTCCCGCCGCAGAGAAGAGGAGAGGTCGCCCGCCGGTTCCCGCCGCAGAAGAGGACGAGGGAGAAGCCGCTCACCTTCCCGCCGCCGCCGATAGCCGAGCCGCCGCCGCCAGGTAAGTGCATTGGGTTGAAGGGAGCACGCACGCTGGTCTCTGCATTGATTGGGGGACAATGCTGTGGCACTCTGCAATCATTGGGGTACAATGTTGTGTGGCACTCTGCAATCATTGGGGTACAATGCTGTGGGCACTCTGCAATCATTGGGGTACAATGCTGTGGGCACTCTGCAATCATTGGGGTACAATGCTGTGGCACTCTGCAATCATTGGGGTACAATGCTGTGGGCATTCTGCAATCATTGGGGTACAATGCTGTGGGCACTCTGCAATCATTGGGGTACATATACCTGGCGAGTAAAAATGCTGCCCCCCCCCCCCCAGATTTGTGTGGGTTCCTACACCCTTGACCCTGCTTAGAGCACGGGAGGTACAGCGACCCAACGTTCCATGGCTGCTCCAGGCCTGACCCTAACTTGAGCTCCAAGGTAGGAAAGCACCCTCCAGGTGCTCCAGAGGAGGACAAAAAAGGAACACTGATGTTCTATAGGGTAGGAGAGGAGGTGGGGCTATACCCAAACGTATGTTGCCATGGAGTTTGTCAGGAAAACATTTTTTTTCCAAGACAGTCTAAAAAAAAGGAATAATAAAGAGAATGCATTTACTAAAACAAAAGAAAAATCTGGCATATTCTTAGAAAAAAGGATAAAGAAATGTGTGGTGTATACACAGCTTGGGAACACACTGGTTATGCTTGATAGATGTGTTACTGAAGAAAACATGATCTTCTACACTGCACACTTCCTGCAGGCTCAGATTATATTCCAATAGGACATAGAACAGAACAGAAAGTGTTAGATGTATCTACAGAAGAAAGGCAGGGTGAGTAAAGGCAAGATCATGGCAAGTTTTACTGCATCTTGATCTTTCACCTTCTGAACTTTAGAGTGAGAAGATTGACAGAATGCTGAGAAAATACCCTGGAGGAAATTTCAAGACAACATAAACATGCCAAGAAAGTGGCAAAACAATATTTGAAGGGAACTCCATGTATATACAGTATACTGTACACACACACACATATATATATATATATATATATATATATATATATATATATATATATATATATATATATACAGTGGGGAAAATACTTATTTAATCCCCTGCAGATTTTTTAAATCTGCCCACTTACAAAGAAATGGAAGATCTATAATTTTTATCATAGGTGTATTTTAAGTCATAGAGGCAGAATATCAAACAAAAATCCAGAAAAAAACATGATACATATGTTATAAACAGAGTTGCAGTTCAGTGAATAAAATATGTATTTGATCCCCCAAGCAAAACATGACTTAGTACTTGGTGGAGAAACCCTTGTTAGCAAGCACAGAGGTAAGACTTTTCTTGTAGTTAGTGACAAATGTTTGCACACCTCTCATAAGGGCCCATCATAGATCCTACGCATCTCAACCAGTTTATCAGCAGAGAAAAGTTCAAAATGGAGACACTGTTAACTACTCAGCAGTCGGTCCAACCAGGAGACTGGCTAGCGTCCATAGATCTGAAGGAGGCCTACTTTCATGTTCCCGTTGCAAGAAGTTTCCAGCGGTTCCTTCGCTTTGCCATCGATCAGAACCACCTTCAGTTTTCCTGTCTCCCCTTTGGGTTTTTCAACATCGCCTCGCACATTTTCAAAAGTCTTATTGGCGGTAGTAGCCTTGATAAGAGTCAGTGGTATCTAGTTGCATCATTAACTGGACGACCTGGGAGACAGGTCCCAACTCTTAGAGCACTTGGGTCAAGTCATCACTATTCTCCAGGAGTTCGAGTGGATTCTGAATGTGGAGAAAAGTCACCTGGTACCCACTCAGTCCCTCGTGTTTCTCGGGGCTCAATTCAATACAGCAAGAGGCACTGTCTCTCTGCCCGAAGAGAAAATTCCAGTAATCCAAAACAGGATTCCTCTCGCTCTCTCTTCCTCCATCTCACTGCCCGTCAGTGCCTGAGAGTCGCCGGGACGTTGGTAGCCACAGTCCCAATGGTGAAGTGGGCATTGTGGAGGATGCGGCCCTTCCAGAGAGGCTTCCTGCAGCAATGGATGCCAGGAGACAGGAATCAACGCATCTATCTCACTTCGGCCATGAGGGGGTGCCTTTCCTGGTGGCTGCTGCGGGAGAATCTCCTCAATTGCCATTCTGTAGCTCCCGTCTCATGGGTAATGATAACTTCAGACGCCAGCAGTTTTATATCTTTATGTTTGAAGCCTGAAATGTGGCAAAAGGTCGCAAAGTTCAAGGGGGCCGAATACTTTCGGTATGGCATTGCTTCAAGTCCAGTCAAAATCATGGCAAAAAAATTAGAGCAAAATCATGCTAAAATCACACGATTGTTAGGTCGCATAAGTGTGAAAGGGGCCTTAGTGTCAGATTTGTCGGTCGCAATGTTGCAGTATACCTAAAAATCGCTGATCGCCACCATTATTAGTAAAAACAAAAAAAGTCCATAAATATATTCCATAGTTTGTAGGCGCTATAACTTTTGCGCAAACCAAATAATAAAAGCTTATTGAGATTTTTTTTTACAAAAAACATGTAGCAGAATACATATTGTCCTTAATTGATGTATAAATGTGATATTTTTTAGATTTTTTTATTGGGTATGTTTTATAGCAGAAAGTAAAAAATATATATTTTTATTTTTTCAAAATCGTTGGTCTTTTTTTGTTCATAGCGCAAAAATTTAAAACTGCAGAGGTGATCAAATACCACCAAAATAAAGCTCTATTTGTGGGAAAAAGAGGACATCTGTTTTATTTGGGTCCAGCGTCGCAATTGTCAACTAAAGTAACGCAGTGCCGTATTGCAAAAATTGCCTGGTCATGAAGGGGGGGGGGGGGGGGGTAAACCTTCCTTGGGCTGAATAGGTTAGTAAATCAACCCTATGTGTCTGTTGGAATATTATCCCTTTATATTTTGCTACTGGGACCAAAAGCAGAGGGAGATCTACCCAACGAGGACACAGCAATAAAAATCTGACAGATAATTTAGCCTGTCAACATTTTCACCAGACCGGAAAAAAAGTTCTCCTTTTTTTAACCACACCGTTGGACAGCAGCACAGTACAATACATAGGCATGTGCACAGGGTTTTCCAGATGTGCTTGGGCACACCATAGTCACCCAGTGTGCATTATCATTATCGACCTGTGTGCCAGCAAGAAGATGGGAAGGATCTCCCTCTTACCGGCTCTGCCATAAGAGAAGTGTTTACACATTTCTCTTTCACTGTGCCAGCAGGGAGATCAATGTGCCGGGGCCATATATTTGTAGACACACACACATACGTGTGTCTGAGCTTTAGGGTGCACTACCTTATGCAATAGGCTGTGCACACCTATGGTACAAGGCTTCTGCTGTCTTAATTTTTGATAACAAAGGAAAGCGGCGCTGGCCTTAGTGTAGTAGGTTATTTATTGAATAAAAGTAACATAGAGACTCACTTTAAAATAAGGGTCTGTCGGCATAATACAGGATGATAGTTCATCCACTTCCATCCTAATGGGTGCAGCGCAGAGTAGGAGCGGTCCTGGGGGGAGGCTGGTGGTAAAAAGCTGTGCTAAGCAGCTGTACCCCGCAGTTCGAGGGCGGTGTGTGACTCCCGGCCTTGTTCCGGCTTCTGAGCCAATGGCATAGTATTTAGTGTAGTATTTATTGAATAAAGGTAATATAGAGACTCATTTTAAAATAAGGGTCTGTCCGCATAATACAGGATGATAGTTCATCCACTTCCATCCTAATGGGTGCAGCGCAGAGTAGGAGCGGTCCTGGGGGGAGGCTGGTGGTAAGCAGCTGTGGTAAGCAGCTGTAGCCCACAGTCCGGCGGTGGTGTGTGACTCGCGGCCCTGTTCTGGTTTCCGAGCCGATGGGGTAGTATTTAGGCTGCATTCACACTTGAGCGTAGCGTTTTACCGCGTTTTTTACCGCGATCTTACTTGCGATTTTTACCGCGATTTTCAGGCGTTTTTGTTCAGGCGTTTTTGGAGGCAGGCATTGACATCTATGAAAAACGCTGGTAATCAGCCCAAAAAGAAGCTCATGTACTTTTTTCAGCTACGGGCGTTTTGCAAAACGCTCAGATGTGAACAGGGGCCATTTAAATGAATGGGGTTTTACTTGTTGGGCGTTTTGGAACATTTTCTTTGAGCGTTTTTGGAGCTGAAAAACACTCAAAAACGCCCAGGTGTGAATGGAGCCTTAGTGTAGTATTTATTGAATAAAAGTAATATAGAGACTCACTTTAAAATAAGGGTCTGTCGGCATAATACAGGATGATAGTTCATCCGCTTCCATTCTAATGGGTGCAGCGCGGAGTAGGAGCGGTCCTGGGGGGAGGCTGGTGTTAAGCAGCTGTAGCCCGCAGTCCGGCGGCGGTGTGTGACTCGTGGCCGTGTTCCGGCTTCAGAGCCGATGATGTCACATCTGGTTTAGGAGGAGCAGGAAGGGTGCGCATTCAGAGCATCCATGCTCCTTCGTCAGGCTGTATATTCCCCCCATACCATCCTTTGTAATTGTCTTCATTTACCACCTACTTATATTAGTAGAGCGCCATGACATACTGTTCGTCTATATGTTTGATGGCTTCTGTAAACACTGCAAGCCCTGTTTCTACACCACTGCTATAGACAAAAGTTTTCTTACATCTAATTGTCTTTTATAATTTTCTTTCACTGTACCAGCAGGGAGATCAATGTGCTGGGGCCATATATTTGTAGACACACACATACGTGGGTCTGAGCTTTAGGGTGCACTACCTTATGTTATAATAGACTGTGCACTCCTATGGTACAAGGCCTCTGCTGTCTATCTGTTGGATGGCTACTGTAACCACTGCAAGCCCTGTTTCTACATCACTAATATAGACAAAAGTTTTCTTACATCTAATTGTCTTTTATAGTTCATTTTTGACACATTATTATGTGAAAGAGAAAAATTCCTGTAATCGGTACATGACGTATATAAGAATGCATTAAATAAATTGTATCTTTTTTTAGTATTCTTCCCCCACAACTATATTTTTATAACCTATTGTCTACCAAGCTGAACGTTGCAAGATCTAGTCTCTGATGAAAGTCATGCTCAGTTTTGTTCCGTGGATATATGTATGACACGGATTCTGTTTTCTCCCAGGAATGGAGGAGGTCGCAGTGGAACGTTCTGTGCTATCTGCAGCGTGTGCGAGATGATCCAACAGCAGAACATCATCGATGTGTTCCACACCGTGAAAACCCTGCGGAATAACAAGGCCAATATGGTGGAGGCGCTGGTGAGTGACGAGCCCCCTGCTGCCTCCTTGTCTCAACAGGGCAACAAATAAGGAATACACTAAATCATTTCTGGCAGAAAGAAATAAATCTGTCACAAGCAATGTCCATCTGAAATCATAATCCTTACTATAGTGCTGCTTAATATGTACCCTGCTTCATCCAAAAGCAGCGATTAGAGGTAAACAGGGGAAATAAGACTCACAGAGTGACAAGGTGCTGGATGGGGACTATTTACCACCACCTATAAAAAGTTCCATCACATAACTTATAAACCCCATGGCCTTTTGGGTAAGGTGATTTTTTTTAAATAAAATCCTGGGGACATATTTTTTCTTTTATTGGCAAATGGTAAACTATTTTAGAAGCATATTTTCCTAAAATTATATATGCCAGTGGTTCTCAACCAGGGTTCCTCCAGAGGTTGCTAGGGGTTCCTTGAGCAACGAGCAATTTCTTTCTCTCAGATAAGTTCCCCTGACACCATTCATCTTTTTAGCTGTCTGGAAGAAGATAATTCTTCCCAATGTCCACAAGGGTAAGGAACATTCATCCCACTGACCATCACACTAACGTATCAGGAGTTGTAAATATAGTGATTTTTAGCAGGGGTTCCCTAAGACCTTAAAATTTTTATAAGGGTTCCTCTGTGTTGAAAAAGTTGAGAAAGGCTGATATATGCAGTGTATTTGGTATTTGTTTATGGAATGATTGTATAATATATACTAGGGATCGACCGATTATCGGCAAAGCCGATATATCGAGGGCCGATATGCACTTTTCATATCAGAATCAGCCGCCAAGGTGACCGATATTGCCGATATTTCGAAAAAGTGTTGTACCGGAGTGATGCCTGCAGCTAGAGGCATCACCCCGGTACCGGCGTCCATAGCCGACGGTCGGCTGTCTTGTAATGACAACTGATGCAGCTGAGAAGCCGCTCGGCTGTCATTTCAAGGAGTGGGAGGGGACGTCCCCCCTCCCGCTGCCTTCCACGGCTCGCCTGGGTATCCCGTCCCATCCTGCACGGCTGCCGAAGACCCAATCAAAGCCGCATTCGGCTTTGATCGGGTCTCCATGCAAAAAAATGGAAGTGATGTCATGACATCACTTCCGTGTACTCGGTGCCAGATTAAAAAAAATGACAGCATTCAAAATAGCCAAACTTGGCTTTTGATTGCTTTTACTGTAGGTGCAGAGGAGGGGTTTGGGGTCTTTTAGACCCCCTGATCACTCCACAAGAGTACCTGTCAAGTGATAAAAATAAAAAAATATTTTTTTTTTAAATGTACGAAAATATCGGCCGATACCGATATGCAATGGCCAAAATATCGACATCTGCAAGGAAAAACCGATATCGGTCGATCACTAATTTATATGTTATTTCTCACATTTCATCCATGAGTTAAGAAAAAAAAAAAGATACCTCTTACAATTTTTTTGGGATATGACTACCAAATGTTAAGAAGATAAGATAAAGAAAAAACTTTTCAATGCATATTTTGTATTTTATTCTTACCAAAGTGTTTTGGTTCAACAATAACAATTTAAATGAACAATTCAGAACAGTAAGGCCCCATTCACATTGCCGCGATCCGACTTGGGGGGGCGACCTCCGAGGCCATAGACTTCATAACATTGAAGTCTATGGCGGTCGCCTCCAGGTCGCCCCAAAGAAGCTCCGGACCCTTTTTCTAAGTCGGAGCGACTTGTGTCGCTCCTATTAGAACGGGTCCGCAGCTTCCCTATGGAAGGCGACCTACGGCGACCTGTGAGGCGACCAGGTCGCCTTACAGGTCGCCTTAGTGTGAACGGGGACTTAAAGATTGCATAGTAACAACACGTAGGATACCTTCCAACATAAATAATCAGGTAATAATAGCTAACTGGTAAAAGGCTACAGTCAGGCTAAAAAGGGAGGCATTGAGGGATGGGGCAGCAAAATTTAAATCCAATCCGTCGAATCTGGGGACAAAACTGGGGACAGACTTGGGGCGGGGACAGTGTCCTCAGTTCGGGGACGTCTGATCACCCTACTTTTGGTACTATTTAAAGCTGAACTTCAAACTGATATTAAAAATCTCTGAAAACTGTCATGTTTTAATTAAAGCATAACTCCATGAAAAAAAGAAAAATCTCCCATGCAGTGGGGCTGTGCCCACACTGCATGGGTTACCTGCTCATTTTGTCTAGGGGTGCACCCAAAGGTTATAACTACCCAATCCTTCAATCCTCCATAAAACTGCGCTGCCTTCATTGTTCTATCTTAGTCTAAGGGTGTGGAGGTGAGTGACCTATATGCTGTCTGGCATCTCAGGTCTGCATGAACAAAACTACAAATCCATTGACAGGTAAAACAGCTTCCTTGTATGTATTTCATCCTTGCTGTTTTGCCTGGGGTCCAGCTTTAAAATGCAAGTATGAAAACATCTACATAATATTACATATTACAATGCTAAGTGAGGTTCTTAGGCTGGATATTTAGTTTCCAGTGCCGAGATACTGGGGATAATTGATTTCAACAAAGTTGAAAGCTACAGGCATCATTCAGATATCTTCTTTTTCTGCTGGCGATTCCCTGCACCGTAAGAACAATCATAGCGGCTGTTCAGCAGCTGCTATATTTTAAAAGAAGCTGGACGCCAGCAGTAGGAAGGTGGTGGAGGCCATGTTGGTACACCCCGCACTGCTCGACGCTAAACCTTTAGGCTTTCAAAATGAAAAATCCAAACAGCATCACAGATGTCAATACACTATAATTATTTATATACCCTCACTTTATTGCTAAATTTAGGACATAGCTCAGTGTAGTAAGATGTCTGCTGCCGCCTACTGACTGCAGGTGTTCTGTCAGATTAGCAAACCTGGTAGCGGTGGAACGCATGCGCAGCTGACAGAACATCACTTCCGTTATCTGATCTGATGGGTTTGCTCATCTGACAGAACACTTGCAGGCCTAAACTAAAGGCAGATGGATTCCAGGAAGTAAATGCAACATGAATCACCCGCCCTTACTCAAGATGGCCACAGCCAGAAATGCTAGGGGTTGTTTTTCAAAGTGATTTTTCAGAAAAATAAAGCATGGAGACATGGATGTATGGGGGAGTTTGCTTTGACTATTAAAAATGAATTGAATAGTGTTTTGCTTGGGTGAAGTATAGTTCCGCTTTAAGTCTTGCAGTGTGTGGTCATTGCAAAGGTAGGGGAAAATCTTACAATGGGGACACGTTCCAGGGACAGCAGAATTCCCCTCACTTTGGAAGATTTCCTAACATCCTTTAGCGTCTCTGGGACAAGAAGCAAAGGGAAATTTTCCCAATGGCACACAGACAGCAAAAAAAATAGACTGGCAGGGGTTTTGCCTTTACCTTACATTATCCAAAACTAAATAATGTTTTGGATATATGTGCAGTTTAGGATTGGAATAGCAAGCTTCAATTTTCTTTTTTTATTTTGGATATAGCAGTGAAAACCTCTGTCATTTTTTTTTTCTCTGATCCCATTGTGACCCCCATTAGGAAAATTTGCCTCCTGTGCTTGCACCAGATCAGAGAGTAACAGCAAATCTTCTTAACGAATGTACAGTCAGGGATAGAAGCAAGTCTTCTCATAGAATGGAGAAGTTCAGGACCTCTGCCAAGTTTTTATTGCTGTTTGTATTCACATTGTAGTGACTTCCATCAGATCCTGTTCAAGAGACAATGGTAATGGTAATTCTATGCAACAGGGACCCAAACTGGGAGAAAAATCTAGACCAGTAGCCTGGGCAGGTTTTAAAACCCTGATATAATCTCAATTACACAAAGAATCATCTGTTCAGACACCAACTATTGTCAAAAGCCATTAAGCCCTGATGTAAGGGGACATCTAAAGCCCCTGAAGCACATTTACTATTTGGAATGAAGACTGTGATCAATAACCCATTTCTGGGCTAGAATAATATGGTGCTCCTCCTCCAAGGGAATAACCACTGTACTGGAGAGAGCTGCCTACCTACCAGAAAACATCCCATACCCAAATGGCACATCCAATCTATCTATCTAGGATGAAAACTTGACAGAGTTTCCCTTTCACACTCTTTGCAAAACTAAAAAGGTTGTGATTGCAATTCCTTCTTATTTCTGCTTTTTTGTCTATACCATTCTCTTCCTTACATGTCCCATTCTTCCCCCTCAGGAGCAATATAAATATGTATATGAAGTTGCCTTGGAATACCTGAATTCCTTCTGATCCTGTTTGGCCTGGGGAGACGGGGTGGTGTGTGAAGATGCTCTGGTCATTTGCAGCCCCTGTGTGACCTGGGAACTCTGGACTTGCTAAAGGCCAAGCAGAGGTTGCTGTTGATCTAGATGAAAAACCTTCCACCTTTTGGGCTTCAACATTGCTGATCTGAAGAGCACATTCAGTCGGTGAGAGAGTGAGCAGCCAACGACTCTAAGAGCACATCAAAGAACAATGCCTTTATTTGACTGTACATGCCTCTAATCCCGCTCTTTACTCTTTTGCTGGAGTCTCCTTTCATCCCTTCTCCGCTACCCTGTTCCACATACACACTATATGCATCAAATAGTGCTCTAACAAACCTCGACAAGCAGTATCAGAGTGGAGTGTTTTGGGTCCCTACACATAGCTAGAAGAACACCATCCGCACAGATGCAGAACTCCAGCCATTTTCTAAAGACATTTGTGTTTTACCATAAATGTAATCTCATTAACCGCCTAAACTGCGGAGATACTGGCATGGATTACAGATCTCTGAATTCACTTATTTCTATGCGAATACACTCCCTTCTCCAAGCAGTGTTGTGCCCTGCCTCCTACGGCAGGCCCCACGGTACAGATGATGTAGTCTCGTCCTCTTTATAATGACCCTGTCTTTATTTATTGCTGTAAATGTTCCTGGGGAGGGGGTCAAAGCAGTTTGTATTCTTGGGAAATGTCTTGCAATGGAGCGTCCAATAAAATTGTGATGTCTTTTTTTTCTTACTGATGGCTTTGTTGTCTTGTATTTCTTTAAAGAAAAGGGTAAAAGTACAAGTTTGCTCAGGATATTAAAGTAATAACTTAAATAGTAGTTTGAAATCAAGCCCTCATTGACCTCTGTAGTTGCAGGTACTATGCGAGTAATTCATCCTTAAAGGGGATCTTCACCCTATAAGGAAAAAAATAAAAGTCAGCAGCTAAAAATACTGTAACTGCTGGCTTTTTAATAAAAGGACACTTACCTGTCCAAGGCTTCAGCTCCATCCTCACCCGGCCAGGGTCCCCGACACCGGCATGTTTAGTATGGCAAGCCAGCTGTAACGCCTTGTGGCTTCACAGCTGGCTTCCCACTGTACATGGGTGAGCTGTGTACCTGGCTATGGGACAGGGAGTGAATGGAAATCTCCCTAATGGGATACAGATAGAAAAAAAAAATCTGAAAAGGGTTATATCCTTTACTCCAGGGGTCTCAAACTGGTGGCCCTCCAGCTTTTGCAGAACTACAGTTCCCATGAGGCATTGCAAGGCTTACAGTTTCGAGCATGCCTCCTATAGGCAGAGGCATGATGGGACTTGTATTTCCGCAACAGCTGGAGGGCCGCCAATTTGATACCCCTGCTTTACCCTATTTAAAATAAAAAATAAATAAATAAATAAAATAAAAAAATGTTGCCTTTAGTCCTGCTTTAAATCCCAACTCTACATAGACTTTTTAAATAAATTGCTAACACTGTGTACAATAGAAAAGCAGCTTTTGCTGTAATACTTACCCTTTTCTAAAGCTGTCACTTGCATCTTCTTTAATCCATGATGGTGGAATAACACCCATCATCATTTACCCCACTTCTTGTGAGCCCAGGTCTTCCTGCGCCTACCCCTGGGAATGTGTCATCATATTGACCTTCACTCACAGTTCAATACTGTAGAGAATAGCGTTGACAATGATGGTAGAGCCAAGTTTTACTTCATTGAGGACCAGCCATGGGTGAACAAGAAAAGACGAAGAAGATGATCCCACCCATTAAGGGAGTGACCATAAAAACCCTGGAGAAAAGGTATTTTATATAAGGCACTTTTTTTTTTAATTAAATGCCGGGGCGGGGCTTGGGGTGGCTTGGTAGGTTACTGCAAGGGAGGGTTGCAGACTTAACTTAGACTTGTGCTTTAAATGCCATAGCTATCTCCGCATATCAGAAAAACTAGTCTCCCATGGTGTCTTAAATCAATTCTGATCATCCCGAACAGAGCAGAGGTTAGAGGAAACTGCATTTAAAAGTATAGAGGGAACCCATATACATAGATCGAAACAGAGTTTTTATAACTGTGTAAACAATGTGGTTATTTCTGGCATCTAATCCTAGTCCTAACAACTGTATAAATATTCCTTATTACAATGTAGCACCCTCTTAAATAAGTGCTGGGATTAGTTAGATTTAGTGCTGGCTCACTGTGTTCAGTGGAGCTGTATGTTTGTTTGCTAGGTAAATTGTGTGGCAGTAATTGTTGTGTAGGGTAAATTTAGCTGTGTCCACTGTAATCAGTGCAGCTGCATGTGATTAGTTAGGTCTGCTCGGAGTTTCAGCATCTGCTAGTTTTTACTGTTTCCTCTGCTTTCCAGAGAACAGGAGAACTCTCTGGAACATAGGTGTGGAGCAATGCAGATAGCAGCATGAATATTTATACAGCCCTGGCCAATCCCAGGGAGGATGGTCATGAAGGCTGCTTGGAGTCTGTATAAATACCCTCAGTCACATAGCTTCTGGGTCTTATCCTGCAAAGGATCAGTCCAGCCTTGAGAGCTGTTAAAGAATGAGGTGCGCAAACAAAAAATTAATCTCCAGCAGCAACCGAAACTTAAACCTTGATAAAGTAAACGTATGATGTGCAAAATATTGGTGCGCTAGATGTGAGCAATGTGTGTTAAACCAAAAGGAAAAACACAATGAACAAAATACCTAATAAATATAAATATACACAGATATTATGACACAATGTGAACAAAAATGTGCTATGGAAATATGTGCAGTCCAAAACAAGTCCAAAATGAAAAAAGGCTGAATTCTTCTTGATGGTAAATGAAGGTGAAGAAGAGGACGTGCAAACACCAAATCCCTATTGGCACCCACGTGTAAAGAAAAGAGAGGTAATACCCTTACCAACTCAACATAATAAAACACTTGAGAAGACACCAGACACTGTGCATATTTATATTTATTAGGTATTTTGTTCATTGTGTTTTTCCTTTTGGTTTAACACACATTGCTCACATCTAGCGCAGCCTTGAGAGCTACTGCCCTCCATGGCAACGCTGCCATATGCTTGCTGTTTGTAAGGCCTCAAGTGGGCCACCGGAGGTCCTGGATGCTAACGCTACAGAGAGCTGATCGAGTAGCTTTCTGCTGAAGATCTAGTCTGGTATCACAGGAGAAAAGAGTTACTTGGACGTTGGAAGAAGGCAACCAACTGTCCATGGACATTTCATGAGTACAGACTGCTGTGAGAAATCTTAGAGACTTTTGGGCTGCTGCCACCCCTCTTGTGCTTGAAAGTCAGCTGTGTGTGTTTGACTAAAGGGGACATTACCTGGTGTCCTGAAGAGCTCAGTCTAATTCCTTGTGAAGAGGCTCTGCTCTTATTGCTCTAAAGGAAGAAGCCTGCTTCTGTGCTTTAACTGCTTCTACTACAGAAGAGCTCAGTTAATCTAGTTGTTTGTGAAGGGACTCTTCTCTGGTTGCTCTAAAGCAGGCATGACCAACCTGCGGCCCGGGGGCCGCATGCGGCCCAGAACCGCAGGCAATGCGGCCCACTGCCCATGACAATTTATTTATTTTTTTGCTGAGGAGGAAGGAAGTCGAGTCGGGGGGACAGCCACAGAGGCAGCCTCGGAGGGGATCATCTACTAGTTGTGTTAAATTAGTGCTGGGGGGGGGGGGGGGTGGCGTTTTATTACTTATATAGCTTAACTAATAGTATATATTTTATATGCGGCCCGAGAACATTTCTCTACACTCAATGTGGCCCAGAGAAGCCAAAAGGTTGGACACCGATGCTCTAAAGTAAGAAGCCTGCTTTTAACTGCTTCTACCAATGCCAAGGCCACAGTTTGCTATTGCAAGGACTTCTGCTTTAGCTTTTCAGAAAGGAATTTACTATCCTCAACCTGAACATAATTTTTATTTTTGGAATATCCCACTCACTTTCCACAACCCTATTTCAGTTCCCCTAAAAATACAAACAACATCAAGAACACCCTAGACTGGTTTTTGAGGAAAAGAATGACTGTGAATGTGTGCCTGGCTTTGGGGCAAATTTACTGGGAAAAGAACCTGGGCAATTTCTAGCCCCTCCTTTGGGGGTAAGCACTATAACAATATACAGTATGTACAAGTATGTTAGCTCCTTATACCCGTAGAACACATACGCGGGTTTGCTAGATTGTTATTCATCTGTACACTACCCAACATCTCAATCTCCACAGGACTGTCCCAGGATTTGATCTGAATTCCTGCAGAACCACCCTATGCCCCGGCACTAGGTGCTGGAACAAGCATTTCAGCATCCGATGCAGGTGTCTGACCAACGCCCATACAGGAAATTCCAGAAAACCTATCCTCATTTCCTGTTTCTGATCATGTGATAAAAATGCATTGGCAGTCTAGCATAGTGGCATTTTTCTTCCACTGACCAAAGACACTGGACATTTTTTTTCTACTGACCAATGGCACTTGTGAAGTGTATACTATGATTAGAATCAGATTCTATTGAACTATGCCCCTTTAAACTTTGCCCAACTTTGAAAAACAATGAGCTGTGCATGTCGTTTTATTCTTTCTCCCAGCTGTTTCTCTACAGTTTGGAGATATACAGGAAATGAGATGAAATCTGGAGTGTGGAATATAGCTTGGAGTCTGTTCTAAACAGAGATCAGTAACTGTCAGTCACCATTCTTTGCTCTGCCCCTCCAGAGCTCACTGGAGTGCTGGGCGGGACAGTGGGCATAAGCAGCTGGCTCAGGCTCTCGTGCTGAGAGGCTGAGCCAGCTGCTGATTAGGATTATTGGTGAATCCCAACATTATTGTTGGGATCCTTCCAGAGTCTGGAGCAGCTCTGTCCATTTTTGGTGCACATTAATTGAGTTTAATGGAGCCTAGGGAACGCGATTTGCCATAAAATTCTTGAAGTGTCGCGAAGCAATGCTAATACACTAGTGTTTCCTGTCTCGTCAACCTGCTACCCTTTTCATTACCTAGTGCTTTGGCAAGCAGTAAAGGAGCATTAACACAGCTAAAAGACTTGCTTTTGCCACATCTCTATGGCCATATGAAAGAGGCTTGAGGGTGGAGGCTGAGGCTCCAAGCCAGCCCATGACTTTTTATAAGGGATGAGCACAGGCATGTTCTGAACCTAGTATGTCCTTGGCCAATCATAGGAGGCAAATGCTTTCCCTGTCCTTGTCCCACAGGTGCACATATACACGCTCCTTTTATAAGTGCGTCTGCAGAGCAGGTAATTCCTCGGCTGCTTATGATTGGCAAAAGACTGTGACAGCTTCCTGGCGGGTATCGCTCAGGTGGCAAACATGCCGGATGTCATCCCTACTTCTTACATGTCTTGGTTACTTAGGGCGAGATCTCCCTGCTCTAATTCCCAGTTCTGTCCACTTGGGAGTTCTGGGTGCTCCCAGGCACCTTTGTGTGTTCCAGTTCCTCCTGTTTCATTCTTCGTACTGCAAAATAAATTTTTAAAAATCTTTTTTGGGGCAGTGTTGCCCAACGCAGTCCAAATGAAAGAACAAGATTATTGGCCTTATAGCCTTTGGCTTCAGTTTATACCAATACGAAAAGAACATTGCTTCAATTTTGCACAGAGTAGGGGTCCTTTCACACGGGCGCTCCGTATGTCCCATTTTTTTGTGGATGAAAAACGGACATAACGCATGTCAATAGGATTACGGATGTCAGCGGATGACCATCTGCTGATATCCGATTTGCATCCTTTCCGATCAGTTCAGGTTTTTTGAACGAAAGAGAACCCTATTTTTCTTCAGTTTTAAAAAAACCGGAACGGACGCAAAAACGGATGTCAGCGGTGTCATCCGCTGACATTCGCAATCCCATTGACATGCATTATCTCCGTTTATCATCCGCAACCGGATGGGATGATAAACGGACATACGGACCGGATGACACAAGTGTCATCCGTGTCCTTAAAATAAAAAAAAAAAAGTGCCGGAGCGGATCAAAAAACTATCCGCCCCGTGTGAAAGGACCCTAGCATGTTCCAAAGCACTGAAATGCATCTCAAAGCACTGCAGTGCAAAGGAATCACATACAGCTGGGACAAGGTTACCTAGAGCCCAGGGCAAGCATGCCAAACTGCGCAACCCACCCGTCAAGATGTATTAGCATTATGTGTCAGCAAAAATCCCCCCCCCCCCCAAAAAAAAACAAAATTGAGCACTACTCTGCATGCTTACCCCCTAAGCATAAATTCACCCAGCAGAAATCCTCTCCCCTGCTGAAATCCCCCTCCCAGCACAAATCTTTGCCCGCACCTTCTAAATCTCACCAACACAAGTGCCCCTCCCCAAAAAAAGTCACTCCTCCTAGTACAAATCCTCTACCCCTCAAATTTACCCTTTGTGTACACATCCTTTCACCCCCAACACCCCTCCCTCCTTCACTCAAAATTTCCCTCCTAGCACAAATCCTCCCCCAAGCAAACATTTCCCCTCATAGCACAATTCACCTCCTTCTTCACCATATCACCTCTTCTAGCACAAACCCCCTAAATCCCCCCTCCTAGCACAAATCTCCTCCCCACCACTCCTAGTAATTCTTACCCCTTGCCTCCCCCTTCCCCAAATTGCCCCTCCCAACACAAATCCCCTCCCCCTCAATCTCCTCGCAGCGCCCTCCACCTCACTTGAAATCACGGTGCCACAGCAGCCCGCCCTCCTGCCCACCCCTTGTCCTGGCCCTGACTGCATTGCATTTTACCAACAGACAGGGCCTGTTGACAAACCAGTGAATCTGTGAATGCGCATTATCTCTCCAACAGGGAAGCTAAGAGATAAGAAACTGTCAGGTGGTTTATCTCTCTATCATCTACCAAAAACTGAAATACTTGTTGTGGGTATAATATTACTGAACAACAAGTAAAGGAGACATTGCTTTGAATATTCTGTTGATTTTCTCTTTTGAAAAGTTCAGCTTTGAAGGAATGGCTGGATCATGAATGTGCTTACTTAGGTGTAATAATGTTTCTTTTCATTCTCTTCTATCTTCATAAGCCATCAATAAAATGCATCTCAAGAAATATTTACTTAGAACTGTTTGCACATGTAAATGTTATGTACTCAGTGTTCAGCTATACATTGTATTAGCAACAAAATCAGTCTACCTAATCCCCACATATGGAATAACAGCAGCAGATTAAATTAAAGCCAGCAGATACTCTAAATATATTTAAAGGGAACTTGTGCTACAAGAAATGTGTAAGGTTCCAACAGTGCCATCTTAACCACTTAAGCCCCAGAAGATTTTACCCCCTTCCTGACCAGGGCCTATTTTGCGATTCGGCACTGCGTGACTTTTGCGGACAATTGCGCGGTCGTGCGACACTGTACCAAAACAAATTTGACGTCCTTTTTTCTCACAAACAGAGCTTTCTTTTGGTGGTATTTGATCACCTGTGCGATTTTTTGATCATGCGCTATAAACAAAAAAAAAAAATAAAAATTTTGCAAAAATAACAATATTTTTCATATTTTTTTATATGAAATTCCCCCCCAAAAAAAATGTAAAAATCTAAATTTTTTAACATTTTTGGCCAATTTGTTTTCTACTACATATGCTTGGTAAAAAAAATCACAATAAGCGTATTTTGATTGGTTTGCGCAAAAGTTATTGCGTTTACTAACTAAGGGAAAGATTTTTGTCATTTTTGATGTTTTTTTTTTAACGAGTAATGGCGGCAATCTGCGACTTTTTTTGCGGGACTGCGACATTGCGGCGGACAGATTGGACCCTTGACTGACATTTTTGACACTTTTGGGGGTACCAGTGACATTACTACAGTAATCAGTGCTATACATATGCACTGTTACTGTAAAAATGACACTGGCATCGAAATGGTTAATTTTATTGGGGAAGGAGGGATGTGGCTTTACATGTAACAGCAGAGATCTACGGTCCTACATAGCAGGACCGTTAGATCTCTGTTGTTACACAGGGAAGAATGACAGGCGGCTTTGTTTATATTAGCCGCCTGCCTTTCTCCCTTCACAGCGGACGATCGCGAGTGACTGGCGGACATCGGGTCCGCCGGTCACACGAGCTGACTTGTTAGGGAATGAGTCGGGGCGGGAGCGCGCCTCCAGCGGCGCGCGCTCACCTGCTATTGGCTCACAGGCTAGTGACGTACCGATACGTCACTTTGCCTGGCCGGGGCTGACCGCCGCAGTATATGTACTTGCGGCAGTCGGCAAGCGCTTAAGAGCGTTAAAGGGCCCCGGGCAATGCAGTGCACTGGGGTCCTGCCTACACAATCACCCACGAGAATAAAAATGCAAATTATCGATAAGGCGATATTTATTGGTACAGCAGTGCCAAGCTAATGACAGCTTCCAAGTTCGGGGGCTGGGTCCGGTTAACACACACACGGACGGGAGTCTGACTCAACAGTCCTGTGTGTGCCTGTTCCCGTTGAAGCAGACAGGCATTCCTGCAGTTGTGGGCTCCCCCTCCACTGCCCAAGTGGCCTGACAGCACAGGGCCGACAGGTGCTTGCCACCTGCTAAGTTCGGTGGCAGGATGCACACGGGAATCAGGACTAATGCTTGGCTGGGTCGCTGGCCAGGTGGGGCCCCCCCGGCAAGTGGAGCCACCGGGCAACTGCCCAGCATGCCCATTCGGTAAGATGGACCTGGGTTCCATTGCTGAACCTTTCTGAAAATCTGAAAATGACCAATGCTTGGTTGTGAAACCATTTCTGATCTCTTTAAGGCCTCTTTCATATTGCACCTGGGCGTTGGGGTGGGGCCACGCACCTAAAGTCTAAACTGCAGCTGGAGGTGGCTATTAACATGCCATGTCAAGCAATTTAAAGCAACATGTTGAGCTGACAGGATGGCATTACCTGTCAAACTTGGCCATTTGAGTTACTGGGGCCGCACTGCAATCCCAAAGGCTTGGCTCGTTGTTCCGGGGCATTAGCCCCAATAAAAATTTGCTATTAACCAAAAAAATAAAATAAAAAATCAGGAAGTTAGGAGGCAGCAGGATCATCTATTGAATGCCTAGCAGTGGCTGATCCATTGTGGATCACTTTTCAGAGCATAAGCTAGTGTGAACCTAGCCTAATACATCCTGAATTAATAATGGAAGTTTATTAACCCAGGACATATTAGGCTAGGTTCACACTAGCCCATGCTCTGAAAAGCAAATTATTATTTATGGGGATTAGCTGCTTTGATTTCCCACCACTTTCAATGTCTACATGGTTGTTTAGGATCATCGGCTCCAAATGTTTTAAAGCTGAGGAAGAGAGGGGGCAACAATGGTACACCTTGACAGGGTTTTGAAAAGTTCTAAGCCTGATCAAAATGGGAATGACCTAGATCATGGGTGTCCAACCTTTTGGCTTCTCTGGGCCACATTGAGTGTGGAGAAATGTTCTTGGGCCGCAAATAAAATATATACTATAGTTAAGGTATATAAGTAATAAAACGCCGCCATGCCCTTCCCGCGCTGCCGCGACCCCCCCCCCAGCACTAATTTAACACAACTAGAGAATGATCCCTTCTGAGGCGGCCTCTGCCTACAGTTAGTTGGAAGCCACTGTGGCCGTGCCCCTGACCCAACTTCCTTCTTCCCCAGCAAAAAATAAATAAAATTGTCAGGGAGCAGTGGGCCGCATTGCCTGCAGTACCGGGCCGCAGGTTGGACATGCTTGACCTAGATCCTTGAAACTTACAAGCTATTTTATAAATTCACCCCATAGTCCAACACACTTGGTGTGTTGTTTCTCAAATTTATTTAACCCTCCAAAAACAAATTCTGTTTGGTGACTGAAATACTGCTCTGTTGCTGCTATCACCTCTGAAACATTCGAAAATGTCCTTCCTATAAATCCTTTTTAAGGTTTGAAAATAAGGAATAGTCAGATGGAGCATCTGGTGGGCAGACTAAATGGTCTATGCACTAAAACCCCAAATTCTTCAAAGCATCCATCATCTTGCCAGTCTTCATGAGTAAGTGCATTGTCCTGCAAAAAGAGAACCTTTCCGAAGCTTCCATTAACCATACTTGGTCATCAAAATACCTTCCTTATCTAAAAATGAAGGCCATGACTTTTTCTGCTGACTTTAGGTCTTAAACTTTGTTGGGCGTGGGGAACCCAAATGCAACCACTCCAATGACCAATGTTGTTTGGTCTCTCAATCATAGTGGTGTAACTATGGGGTGTAACATTTCAGCACCCCTTTGGCTGACAGCTTCTGCATACCTAACTGCTCCTGAATTATAAACCCAACATATTCTCAGGATATCTCTAATGTTTCAGCTTTTGTTTTAGCTGAGATCTGCCAATCTGCCAAAATGACCAGCAATTTTAGCAGTTGACATTGTTAAAGGCCTCCCAGATCTTGCTGCAGGGCCATCTTACCGAATTGGCATACTGGGCAGTTGTCCAGCGGCCCCACTTGCCTAGGGAGCCCTACCTGCCCAGCGACCCAACCCCAGCCAAGCATTAGTCCCAATTCCCGTGTGCATCCAGCCGCTGAACTTAGCAGGTAGCACGTGCCTGTCGGTCCTGCACTGCTGTCAGGCCACTTGGGCTATGGAGGGGGAGCCCACAACTGTAGGGATGCCTGTCCACCTCCACCGGAACAGGCACACACAGGACAGTCGAGTCTGACTCCCATCTGTGTGTGTGTTCACTGGACCCAGTCGCCGAACTTGGAAGCTGTCATTAGCCTGGCACTGCTGTACCAACAAATATCGCCTTATCGATAATTTGCATTTTGTATTCTAACGGGTGATTGTATAGGCGGGGCCCCAGTGTACTGCATTGCCCGAGGCCCTTTAATGCTCTTTAGGATAGCACTGTTTTGCTGCACCTTCAATCTCAAAATCCTCATACTGAATGTGGGCACACAAATGTCTTCACAGCTGAGTATGTCAGGTACTTCTTTCCTAAAGTTTGCATCAAATACTATATTTTTTTTTAGAAATTTCTTCCACAGAAACAAAAACTTCATGATGGCCAAGAGGTCAACACATGGTTTTTGCCTCAGTACAAAAAGGTCAAATATTTTCATCAGCAGACACATTTTTCTAAGAAATGATCACTAGACCGCTAAAAATGCTACAAAATCAACTTAGAGGGGCCTACTTGGTTTTGTTTCTCACATTTCAGCACCCACTTTGCTCACAGATTCTTCATATCCAACTGCTCATGAATTACAGTGCCTTGCGAAAGTATTCGGCCCCCTTGAACTTTGCGACCTTTTGCCACATTTCAGGCTTCAAACATAAAGATATAAAACTGTATTTTTTTGTGAAGAATCAACAAGTTGGACACAATCATGAAGCGGAACGAAATGTATTGGATATTTCAAACTTTTTTAACAAATAAAAAACTGAAAAATTGTACGTGCAAAATTATTCAGCCCCCTTAAGTTAATACTTTGTAGCGCCACCTTTTGCTGCGATTACAGATGTAAGTCGCTTGGGGTATGTCTCTATCAGTTTTGCACATCGAGAGACTGAAATTTTTGCCCATTCCTACTTGCAAAACAGCTCGAGCTCAGTGAGGTTGGATGGAGAGCATTTGTGAACAGCAGTTTTCAGTTCTTTCCACAGATTCTCGATTGGATTCAGGTCTGGACTTTGACTTGGCCATTCTAACACCTGGATATGTTTATTTGTGAACCATTCCATTGTAGATTTTGCTTTATGTTTTGGATCATTGTCTTGTTGGAAGTCAAATCTCCATCCCAGTCTCAGGTCTTTTGCAGACTCCATCAGGTTTTCTTCCAGAATGGTCCTGTATTTGGCTCCATCCATCTTCCCATCAATCTTAACCATCTTCCCTGTCCCTGCTGAAGAAAAGCAGGCCCAAACCATGATGCTGCCACCACCATGTTTGACAGTGGGGATGGTGTGTTCAGGGTGATGAGCTGTGTTGCTTTTACCCCAAACATAACGTTTTGCATTGTTGCCAAAAAGTTTGATTTTGGTTTCATCTGACCAGAGCACCTTCTTCCACATGTTTGGTGTGTCTCCCAGGAGGCTTGTGGCAAACTTTAAACAACACTTTTTATGGATATCTTTAAGAAATGGCTTTCGTCTTGCCACTCTTCCATAAAGGCCAAATTTGTGCAGTATACGACAGATTGTTGTCCTATGGACAGAGTCTCCCACCTCAGCTGTAGATCTCTGCAGTTTCTCCAGAGTGATCATGGTCCTCTTGGCTGCATCTCTGATCAGTCTTCTCCTTGTATGAGCTGAAAGTTTAGAGGGACGGCCAGGTCTTCGTAGATTTGCAGTGGTCTGATACTCCTTCCATTTCAATATTATCACTTGCACAGTGCTCCTTGGAATGTGTAAAGCTTGGGGAACCTTTTTGTATCCAAATCCTGCTTTAAACTTCTCCACAACAGTATCTCGGACCTGCCTGGTGTGTTCCTTGTTCTTCATGATGCTCTCTATGCTTTAAACGGACCTCTGAGACTATCACAGTGCAGGTGCATTTATACGGAGACTTGATTACACACAGGTGGATTCTATTTATCTTCATTAGTCATTTAGGTCAACATTGGATCATTCAGAGATCCTCACTGAACTTCTGGAGAGAGTTTGCTGCACTGAAAGTAAAGGGGCTGAATAATTTTGCACACCCCATTTTTCAGTTTTTTTATTTGTTAACAAAGTTTGAAATATCCAATAAATTTCATTCCACTTCATGATTGTGTCCCACTTGTTGTTGATTCTTCACAAAAAATTACAGTTTTATATCTTTATGTTTGAAGCCTGAAATGTGGCAAAATGTTGCAAAGTTCAAGGGAGCTGAATACTTTCGCAAGGCACTGTATAAACTCAGTGTATTCCCAGGATATCTCTCGTGTCTCAGCAATTGTTTTAGCTGAGATTTGTCGATCTTCTAAAATCAGGTCAAAAACATCATCAGCAATTTCAAGAGCTGACACTGTTGAAGGCCTTCCAGATTTTGCCGCATCTTCAGTCTCAGAATCCCAACCTGAAAGTTGGCACACCACATCTTCATAGTTGAGTATGATGGGCAAAAGCCACCCAATGTTTACAATACACAATCATAGATGTCCTTCAGAGTTTTCTTCTGCAGAAACATACATTTTATGACAGCAGAGATTTCAACACTTGAAAAATCCATGCTTTTCGTTGATGTGGTTTTGTCAATGATCTGAAAAAATCCAAAATTTAGAACTAAAATCCGGCAAAATTTCATTTTACGCTCTTTCCAGCTACAATTACAGAATTATTCTCATATTATGGGAAGTAGGCCAAAAACTTTTCAGCACCCCCTTGAAAATGTTCAGTTCCATTTTTAAAAATAAAATCCTTGTTTTCGCCTTTTTTTTTTCATCTACAAAAAAGGGAACTGAAAAGTTTTGGACTGTACTGGTCAGACTGGTGCACTGGTATCAGAAAGGGACAGTAAAACAATGTATTAGAATATTACAAAAATACTAATAATAAGTAATAAAATACTCTTTTGTTATTCTAATACGTTGTTTCACTGTCCCTTTTTGTTACCCATACAGTCCAAAACTTTTTAGTTCTCTTTTTTTGTAGATAGTAGATACCTTAAAAAACAAATAAATAAATAATTTAAAAAAAAAACAATATCTCCTCATTTGTTTATGGTTTACACACTTTGTCACAGCAGTGGCGGGTCAGGGGGTCTTTGGGGAGTCAGTGAGTAATTAAATTGTTAAAAAAAATTGTGGGACCCATCTAATGGCGCTTTTCCACTGCATGGAACTGAACGGTTCGGCTCGCTTTAGTGCTTTTCCACTGCTGGTACCGCATGGTACGGTGTAGGAACGGTTCGGTACGGTACGGTACGGTACGGCAGGGCTTTTCCAGTGCATGGAACCGAACGGTACGGCTCTCAAAAACAGTACCACCTCGATTGTGGTTCCAACAGGTACCATAACCAGTACCATATCCCACAATCCTTTACATGCAGTCACTACTAGCCACTGATTTGTCAGAGAATCCCACCCACCCCGTTGTTATCCCACCCACTTAACTTTAGTACTACTTTAGTGGAAAAGCAAACCATACCGTACTGTACCGAACCGTTCCAACACCGTACCATGCGGTACCAGCAGTGGAAAAGCAAACCGGGCCAAGTAGAGCCAAGCCGGGACTTGCAGTGGAAAAGTGCCATATGGTATGGTGCTTTCACTTGGGTAGTGGTGGTCCTCCCAGGAGCTAGGTCCCCTGGGGGGGGGGGGGGAAATGGAAGTATGTGTGGTGTCGCAACATCTTCGAGACAGTTGAAGTATGGCTGAGGACATGGACGATTCCAGGTAAAATCGTGCCTAAGGACACCCAAAGATCCCTTCTTGTTAAGCATTGTTAAAATGATATTGTTGAATTTGCACTTATTAGTATAATTTATTGTTATGTTATTTATTCTTTGGTTAATAAAAGTGGCTGCTTTGGCTGTAATAACCCCCCCCCCCCAAAAAAAAAAGAATATTACAAAAATACTAATAATAAGTAATAAAATACTCTTTTTTTATTCTAATACATTGTTTCACTGTCCCTTTCTGGTACCCGTACAGTCCAAAACTTTTTAGTTCTCTTTTTTTGTAGATATTTGATATGGATGAGGTACTGGCACATTTTTAGCCTATATATAACACATTTTTGATTTTTTTTTTTTTTCATCCTTTATTTAATTTTAATGCTTCTGATCTCCAGCAGCCACTTCCTGTCTATGTGCGATGGCTACAAGATATTTGTTAGGGTAGGTCTCCTTTTTGTGACAGCAGTGGACCATGCCTGCATAATGTGTAATGAAACTGCCACGTGCAGTCTCCATTGGGACAGGGTGTAAGCACGGCGGCACAATTGGGAGACACGGACAGAGTTCTGTCACCCTAACAGGAATTGACCGAACAAGGACCCTCATGGCAGAATCACCGGAATATTTAAATGACAGTTGCAGATTTAAAAGCTAAGACGAGAACTTAGCGAGTGCTTTAATGTATACATTATATAAGCAGTTAAAGTTCAAATAGTATGTTAATTATGTGCATAATTTCCTGTGCTACTGTCTACCGAGCATGAAGGATTTGACAGCTATTTTCCACAAATCATTTCATTGCAGTGTTTGGATCCTAGCACTTTTGCCCTCACTGTAAGGACTCAATGAAAACATTTTTAGGAAGGGTTATGCTAAGAGGTAAAGGAATGCTTTAGGACTTAAAGAGTAACTCTACTTTTGTTGAGAAAAAAAACCTCTGGGTGATCTCTGTACATTGCAGGGATTTTAACAAACTTTGTTGCAGATTCCTACCTTTTGTTATTCTGAAGAAATCACAGCCAATCAAAGCCAGTGATGAGGGAACAGAGGTCAGGGCAATGTCCCACTGTCTGCGTCTATTAACCACTTAAGCCCCGGAGGATTTGCCTGCTCAAAGACCAGGCCCTATTTTGCAATTTGGCGACGCTGTACCTAAATTAAATTGACGTCCTTTTTTTCCTACAAACAGAGCTTCCTTTTGGAGGTATCTGATCAACTGCGTGATTTTTATTTTTTCCGCTATAAACAAAAAAAGAGCGACGATTTTGAAAAAATAACAATATTTTTCACATTTTTTTATATGAAATTCACAAAAAAAAATTGAAAAATTTCTAGGCATTTTAGGCAAATTTGTGTTTTTCTATGTATTTTTGGTAAAAAAAAATCGCAATAAGCGTTTTTGGATTGGTTTGCCCAAAAGTTTACTAACTACGGGAAAGATTTATGTCATTTTTATTGTTTTTTTTTAACTAGTAATGGCGGCGATCTGCAATTTTTTTTGCGGGACTGCGACATTAAGCTTGAGCTACTGAATTCTGTAAACCACAGGATATTTTCAGCAAGCCAGCCAAGGACAGACTAAGTTGTAAACGTGAAAGTAGCTCCACCTGAAGAAGAAAATACAGAATTTTCATATAAAATACATTTACCAGACTAAATAAAACTGTTTTATTTCGGTGGAAAGAATTGCTGAAATGGAAGACCTTATCCACATCGCACATGATGCACCATCTAAATTTTCACAAACCTGGTTACTTTTTTGCAACACGGATGAATACGCCTCATTACAGAGAAACACCATTCCTGCAAACGGGACCTAAACACCCGATCGCTTATTCTGACAATTACTCTGAACACATGCTTACCTACTCATGCAGGTAGACCTCCCTCCCCAAAACAAGGGATGATAGAGGGAGGCTTCCTGTAAGCTATTACACATTTTCACGAATATTTGACACTTTTCCCAACACAGATACTGAGGGGTCCCGACCGAGGAGACATGCTCTTGCTACTCTCACCCCTCTTCCCTGGCCATACTTTGGGCAATTCATTACCTTTCACGTCCTCTTCCCCCAATCTTGCTTTTTTTTTTCTCCCTTCTCCCACTTTTCTTTCCCCCCCCCCCCCCATTTCTGCTATGCCTGTCTTAGTATGTGCATCTCTCACTTGACTTACACACACACTGATCAGACCACAACACCAACCAAATCTGAGGACAACCTACTTACTCCTGGATTGAACACAACTGACCTATGACGGATCCCCTCTCATCCTTGCTTGACCAACTCACCAGAGCCTCATATACTAACGCTTTTTCGGGGTTCATAGCAGTCTGAAAAATCAACCTTAGGGTTCCCTACTAGTGTTGAGCGAACACGGACTGTATTATTCGTGTTCGTACCGAATAATTGGATTTTTTTTACCCGAACACGGACACGGACACTTTACTGTATGTTCGGGTAAAAATCCGTGTTCGGTCGTTTTATTTCCGGGTTTTGCATGCTTTGGCGCTCTTTTCATGGCGGGCTTTCAACAGCCAATCAACAATCGTTTAACTGGTGTGCCTTAAGCCATCCCAGCCATGCCTGCAAATGTCTTAGTAGCTGTGATTGGCCGTCTGAAGCATGTGACCAAGTCTTTATAAGTTCGAGGCAGCCGCCGCAGCAGCGTCATTCTGCTGCTTAGCTAAGGGACAGAGCACACATCAATGTGCTGGCTGCTGATTAGGGAAAGATAGGCAGGAAAAAACCATTTGTGTCCGGATAGAATTGAGGGACAGGTCGGAGTGTTTAGGCAGGGCGAGTTGTAGGCATTTTAGGGATAGAGTCTGCTGAATTATAGGGTCAGTGTCTTCTACAAACTACAATCGATATTGCTGTGTGGGGGGTGGGGTGAATCTGCACTCAATCCTGATCTACGATCTCTTCTCAATCCTGTTAGGGACAGAGTCTGCTGAATTTTAGGGAAACTGTGTTCTACAAACTACAATCGATATTGCTGTGTGGTGTGGGATTGGAGATAGGCAGGTGTCAGTGATCCACATCCATTTTTCTGTGTGTGAGCTGCAGTGAACACAATCTTTTTGGGCTGCAGTGAACACAATCTTTTTGGGCTGCAGTGAACACAATCTTTTTGGGCTGCAGTGAACACAATCTTTTTGGGCTGCAGTGAACACAATCTTTTTGGGGTGCAGTGAACAAAATCTTTTTGGGGTGCAGTGAACACAATCCTTTTTGGTGTGCAGTGAACACAATCTTTGTGGGGTGCAGTGAACAAAATCCTTTGTGGGGTGCAGTGAACACAATCTTTTTGGGGTGCAGTGAACAAAATCCTTTTTGGGGTGCAGTGAACAACATCCTTTTTGGGGTGCAGTGAACACAATCTTTTTGGGGTGCAGTGAACAAAATCCTTTGTGGGGTGCAGTGAACACAATCTTTTTGGGGTGCAGTGAACACAATCTTTTTGGGGTGGAGTGAACAACATCCTTTTTGGGGTGCAGTGAACAAAATCCTTTTTGGGGTGCAGTGAACAAAATCATTTTTGGGGTGCAGTGAACACAATCTTTTTGGGGTGCAGTGAACACAAACTTTGTGGGGTGCAGTGAACACAATCTTTTTGGGGTGGAGTGAACAACATCCTTTTTGGGGTGCAGTGAACAACATCCTTTTTGGGGTGCAGTGAACACAATCTTTTTGGGGTGCAGTGAACACAATCTTTGTGGGGTACAGTGAACAGAATCTTTGTGGGGTGCAGTGAACACAATCTTTGGGGGGTACAGTGAACACAATCTTTTTGGGGTGCAGTGAACACAATCTTTGTGGGGTGCAGTGAACACAATCTTTTTGGGGTGGAGTGAACAAAATCATTTTTGGGGTGCAGTGAACAACATCCTTTTTGGGGTGCAGTGATCAAAATCCTTTTTGGGGTGCAGTGAACACAATCTTTTTGGGGTGCAGTGAACAAAATCCTTTGTGGGGTGCAGTGAACAGAATCTTTGTGGGGTGCAGTGAACACAATCTTTGGGGGGGTACAGTGAACACAATCTTTTTGGGGTGCAGTGAACACAATCTTTGTGGGGTACAGTGAACAGAATCTTTGTGGGGTGCAGTGAACACAATCTTTGGGGGGTACAGTGAACACAATCTTTTTGGGGTGCAGTGAACACAATCTTTGGGGGGTACAGTGAACACAATCTTTTTGGGGTGCAGTGAACACAATCTTTGTGGGGTGCAGTGAACACAATCTTTGGGGGGGTACAGTGAACACAATCTTTTTGGGGTGCAGTGAACAACATCCTTTTAGGGTGCAGTGAACACAATCTTTGTGGGGTGCAGTGAACAACATCCTTTTAGGGTGCAGTGAACACAATCTTTGTGGGGTACAGTGAACAGAATCTTTGTGGGGTGCAGTGAACACAATCTTTGGGGGGTACAGTGAACACAATCTTTGTGAGGTGCAGTGAACACAATCTTTGTGGGGTGCAGTGAACACAATCATTGTGGGGTGCAGTGAACTCAATCTTTGTGGGGTACAGTGAACACAATCTCATACTTCTGAAGATTTGAGGGTGCTGCCTGTTCCATACTCCCCCTACTCCTCATCTAGCCTTTTAGGGGTACAAACAATAGTAATTGGGGCCTAGTGTGGTTGTGTACGTGTGATATACATACACTTTTTTTGGATCATATTTTCTATTCCGCTATTTAATCAAAAACCTTTGGGGATCAGTTAAATTGGGGGATAGTCTGTGTTGGTACGTGTGAGAGAGATCCACCTTTCCAAGTTGTTGGGGTTCATCTCATACTTCTGAAGGTTTGAGGGTGCTGCCTGTTCCATACTCCCCCTACTCCTAGCCTTTTAGGGGTACAAACAATAGTAATTGGGGCCTAGTGTGGTTGTGTACGTGTGATATACATACACTTTTTTTGGATCATATTTTCTATTCCGCTATTTAATCAAAAACCTTTGGGGATCAGTTAAATTGGGGGATAGTCTGTGTTGGTACGTGTGAGAGAGATCCACCTTTCCAAGTTGTTGGGGTTCATCTCATACTTCTGAAGGTTTGAGGGTGCTGCCTGTTCCATACCCCCCCTACTCCTCATCTAGCCTTTTAGGGGTACAAACAATAGTAATTGGGGCCTAGTGTGGTTGTGTACGTGTGATATACATACACTTTTTTTGGATCATATTTTCTATTCCGCTATTTAATCAAAAACCTTTGGGGATCAGTTAAATTGGGGGATAGTCTGTGTTGGTACGTGTGAGAGAGATCCACCTTTCCAAGTTGTTGGGGTTCATCTCATACTTCTGAAGGTTTGAGGGTGCTGCCTGTTCCATACTCCCCCTACTCCTAGCCTTTTAGGGGTACAAACAATAGTAATTGGGGCCTAGTGTGGTTGTGTACGTGTGATATACATACACTTTTTTTGGATCATATTTTCTATTCCGCTATTTAATCAAAAACCTTTGGGGATCAGTTAAATTGGGGGATAGTCTGTGTTGGTACGTGTGAGAGAGATCCACCTTTCCAAGTTGTTGGGGTTCATCTCATACTTCTGAAGGTTTGAGGGTGCTGCCTGTTCCATACTCCCCCTACTCCTCATCTAGCCTTTTAGGGGTACAAACAATAGTAATTGGGGCCTAGTGTGGTTGTGTACGTGTGATATACATACACTTTTTTTGGATCATATTTTCTATTCCGCTATTTAATCAAAAACCTTTGGGGATCAGTTAAATTGGGGGATAGTCTGTGTTGGTACGTGTGAGAGAGATCCACCTTTCCAAGTTGTTGGGGTTCATCTCATACTTCTGAAGGTTTGAGGGTGCTGCCTGTTCCATACTCCCCCTACTCCTAGCCTTTTAGGGGTACAAACAATAGTAATTGGGGCCTAGTGTGGTTGTGTACGTGTGATATACATACACTTTTTTTGGATCATATTTTCTATTCCGCTATTTAATCAAAAACCTTTGGGGATCAGTTAAATTGGGGGATAGTCTGTGTTGGTACGTGTGAGAGAGATCCACCTTTCCAAGTTGTTGGGGTTCATCTCATACTTCTGAAGGTTTGAGGGTGCTGCCTGTTCCATACCCCCCCTACTCCTCATCTAGCCTTTTAGGGGTACAAACAATAGTAATTGGGGCCTAGTGTGGTTGTGTACGTGTGATATACATACACTTTTTTTGGATCATATTTTCTATTCCGCTATTTAATCAAAAACCTTTGGGGATCAGTTAAATTGGGGGATAGTCTGTGTTGGTACGTGTGAGAGAGATCCACCTTTCCAAGTTGTTGGGGTTCATCTCATACTTCTGAAGGTTTGAGGGTGCTGCCTGTTCCATACTCCCCCTACTCCTCATCTAGCCTTTTAGGGGTACAAACAATAGTAATTGGGGCCCAGTGTGGTTGTGTACGTGTGATATACATACACTTTTTTTGGATCATATTTTCTATTCCGCTATTTAATCAAAAACCTTTGGGGATCAGTTAAATTGGGGGATAGTCTGTGTTGGTACGTGTGAGAGAGATCCACCTTTCCAAGTTGTTGGGGTTCATCTCATACTTCTGAAGGTTTGAGGGTGCTGCCTGTTCCATACCCCCCCTACTCCTCATCTAGCCTTTTAGGGGTACAAACAATAGTAATTGGGGCCTAGTGTGGTTGTGTACGTGTGATATACATACACTTTTTTTGGATCATATTTTCTATTCCGCTATTTAATCAAAAACCTTTGGGGATCAGTTAAATTGGGGGATAGTCTGTGTTGGTACGTGTGAGAGAGATCCACCTTTCCAAGTTGTTGGGGTTCATCTCATACTTCTGAAGGTTTGAGGGTGCTGCCTGTTCCATACCCCCCCTACTCCTCATCTAGCCTTTTAGGGGTACAAACAATAGTAATTGGGGCCTAGTGTGGTTGTGTACGTGTGATATACATACACTTTTTTTGGATCATATTTTCTATTCCGCTATTTAATCAAAAACCTTTGGGGATCAGTTAAATTGGGGGATAGTCTGTGTTGGTACGTGTGAGAGAGATCCACCTTTCCAAGTTTTTGGGGTTCATCTCATACTTCTGAAGATTTGAGGGTGCTGCATGTTCCATACTCCTCTTCCTCATCCTCCCTTTAGGGTAGGAAAAAATTTAATCGGGCCTAGTCTGTGTTTGTACGTGTGAGATACACAGTTTTTTATCCTATTCCGCTATTCAATACACACCCTTTTGGTGTAAAAAACATTAAATTGCGGCATAGTTTGCATATTTGACATTTGCATATATTGTGCCTTGTTGCGCTGTTTTGGGTACTCCACCAACATGGCCAGTGGCAATGACGCCATTCTCAGCTTAACTATCCCACTTCTATGCCTCCTTGAAAAAACAATTTGGGCGATGATGGAAGAGGATGTGGCACAGGATGAGGAGGAGGAGGAGGAGGATGAAGAGGTAACATTTCAAAGGCTTTCAGGGCAGTCATTCGCAAGGGGCTCCGAGGGTGGGTTCCTGCACACACAAACGCCAGGGACACAATTGTCCAGCAGGGGCACAGTTCTGGAGGATGAGGAGGATGAGGAGGAGGAGGAGCTGGAGGAGGAGATGGAACCATGTTCACAGCAGGGTGGCACCCAGGCCAGCTCATGGCCATCACTGGTGCGTGGCTGGGGGGATACAGAGGACACGGACGATACACCTCCCACAGAGGACAGCCTTTCGTCGCCTCTGGGCAGCCTGGCACACATGAGCGATTACATGCTGCAGTGTCTCCACAACGACCGCCGAGTTGCCCACATTCTAACTTGTGCTGATTACTGGGTGGCCACGCTGCTGGATCCCCGTTACAAGGACAACGTACCGTCCTTAATTCACTCACTGGAGCGCGATCGCAAGATGCGCGAGTACAAGCGCACGCTGGTAGACGCCATGCTGCTGGCATTCCCATCTGACAGCGGGGCCACAGTGGAAGCACAAGGCAGAGGAGGAGGAGGAGGAGGTCGCCAACGCAACCAGGGCACCGCCAGCACCTCAGAAGGCAGGGTTAGCATGGCCGAAATGTGGAAAAGCTTTGTCAGCACGCCACAACAAACAGCAGCACCAGCAGCTCAGATGGAACGTCTTAGCAGGAGGCAGCATTTTACCAACATGGTGGAGCAGTATGTGTGCACACGCCTACATGTAGTGAATGACGGGTCTGCCCCCTTCAACTTCTGGGTCTCCAAATTGGGCACATGGCCTGAGCTTGCCCTTTACGCCTTGGAGGTGCTGGCGTGCCCTGCAGCCAGTGTATTATCTGAACGGGTATTTAGCACGGCTGGGGGCGTTATAACAGACAAGCGCAGCCGCCTGTCCAGAGACAATGTGGACAAGCTCACGTTCATTAAAATGAACCAGGCATGGATCCCACGGGACTTTTCCGTACCTTATGCAGAATAGCAATGGATACCGACCTTACCCACCCATTGTTCCATTTTTGCTCTTTCTCACTCTTTTGGGGTGTACCCTCATTTAAAATTTTTGAAAAGAAGCAGTGTTGGCTACCTCGTCCTCCTCCTCAGGGCCAGATTAATGTAGGGGCTATTGGAGCTGCAGCTCCAGGCCCCTACCTTTTATATAGGCCCCGGGTTGGCCATATTCACTGTTACCGCTCTTCTGTCACTTGTAAACACAGAAGTCTGGCTTCTATGCTCGCTTCCCCAGGCAGCACCCTCAGAACCTCCCCACACAGCGTGAAGGCCGGACAAGGAGGGACAGTTGGCGATGCATGGATGTGTTTATGGGCTTCAGAGACAGCATCCCATGTTGAATTAGGCATGCATGGCTGCACCCTTCCTCCTCTGGGTGCATGGCAAGGCACGGCCCTTAAGGCCCTTCAAAATCCTCAGCACCAAGCCCATGATGCTGTTAATCCGGCCCTGGTCCTCCTCCACCGCCGCTTCCACCTACACCGCCCATAGGTGTGCGCAGCCTATTGCATTAAGGTGTGCACCCCAAAGTTGAAATACACATGCATGTGTTTGCCAGCAGGGAGAGTAATGTATCGGGGCCATGTACCTGTAGGCAAGGAGAAATAGAGCAGAGCAGGTCCCAGGGAGATCTTTCCCATCTCCTCACTGGCAATGCTATGTGCCCTAGGTGATTAGGGTGTGCCCAGGCACACCCAGCACACCCTGTGCGCACGCCTATGTCACCGCCACATCCACCACCACCTCAACCTCCCTCCTACTCCATATGGGCCTCGTCCTTCAGAGATGAAGAAGAACATTGTTTTATTTTTCTGTTTTTTTTTTGTTGTTTTAAGTTATTTCCCTATCCACATTTGTTTGCAGAGCACTTGCCATGCTCTTAATTACGTTTTGCTGCCATTTGCAGCACTCTAGCCCTTTCCTTTGGTGTTTTAGAGCCATTTTAGTGCCTTAAAGTTCGGGTCCCCATTGACTTCAATGGGGTTCGGTGTCCGGGAAAAGTTCGGTAAAAGTCCGGGACACGGACCCGGACTTTTTTTTAAAGTTCGGCCGAACCCGTCGAACACGGACATCTAGGTGTCCGCTCAACCCTATTCCCTACCCTTTTTTCTTAGTTACTGTAAAGTGGCTCGTTATCGTCCAGCGACGTAGACCTACGTCGCTGGATCCCGCCCCCTCTCAGCGGCGTGCGCGCACTGCCGGAGGCTCGCTCCCGCTGTATTCAGACACAGCGGGAGTCGGGCCAGGGGAGGAGAGGTGGTGATCACCGCCACTCTTCCCCGATCGTCGGGGATCGAGTGAGGAAATCCGCCCACTTGTGTAAACAAAGCGGGCGGATCTCCTCTGTGACAGACAGTCACAGATTACAGGATTCAGCATAGCTGAACCTGCGATCTGTGTCTCTGTCACACAATCCCCTCCCCCACACACGTCAGTAAGCTTGAGGCATACATTTAAACCCTTGATCACCAATAAAGTTAACCCCTTCCCTGCCAGTGTCATTATTACAGTAACAGTGCATATTTATAGCACTTATTACTGTAGTAATGTCACTGGTACCCCCAAAAGTGTCAAAAATGTCGCAGTCCCGCAAAAAAAATTGCAGATCGCCGCTATTACTAGAAAAAAAAAAAATAAACAATAAAAATGTCAAATCTTTCCCGTAGTTAGTAAACGCGATAAATTTTGCGCAAACCAATCATAATACACTTATTGTGATTTTTTTACCAAAAATATGTAGCAGAAAACAAATTGGCATAAAATATTAAAACATTTTGATATATATCATATATATATATACACTAGCAGAATGTAAACAATATTGTTTTTTTTTTTTTTCAAAATTGTCGCTCTTTTTTTCAAAAATTAAAAGTCGCACAGGTGATCGAATACCACCAAAAAAAAAGTTATATTTGTGGGGGAAAAAAGGACATACATTTAATTTGGGTACATCGTTGCATGACCGCGCAATTGTCCATTAAAGTAACGCAGTGCCGAATCGCAAAATTTAGCCTGGTCAGGAACGGGGTAAAATCTTCTGGTCTTAAAGCGGTTAAAAATACGCTCATTGAGGATTTTTTTGTCAAAGACATGTAGCTAAATACATTTTGGCCTAAATATATGACAAAAATTGAATATATTGGATATTTTTTAACTATCAAATTAGAAATGTCCATTTTTTTGCAAAATTTTTGCTCTTTTTTTAAATAATATCGCAAAAAATGAAAAGCCCAGAGATGATCAAATACCACCAAAAGAAAGCTCTGTTTGTGGGAAAAAAAGGACGTAAATTTAGTTTGGGTACGGCGTTGCATGACCACGCAATTGTCAGTTAAAGTCGCGCAGTGCCAAGTTGCAAAAAGTGGCCTGGATGTAAAGCAAGAAAATCTGAGACTGAATAGTTTCCTCCCTATGCTAGAATAACCCGTAAAGTGGAGTTCCACCCTAAAAATGAACTTTACAGCATCAGTTAGAGTAAAAAATCCTGAAAAAGAATTGGATAATTATTTATTTTTTTTTTGTTTCACTTACCTTGTTTTTAATGAAACTGAACTTATCTTCCTTCCTCTTCCTCCTTATGCGGCCACGGCCTCCGACGTCACTTCCTCCTTTGCATTGCGTCCTGGGAGATGAGCGTACTCAATCCAAGGATGCAATGGGAATGGCCGGCCGCTACACTGATTGCCGATCGCAATCTACAGTGCATTCACGAGATGGCGATCGGCATTCTGGGTAGCCAGGAACCAGGAAGAGGGACACAGCGGGGGGGCACAGCGGCTTCAGATGCCCACACCGGAGATGGTCGCGCTCTGCAATCAATTTTAAAGGTAAGAATTTATCTTTATTCCATAACTGTACTGTAATGTGGGGTTAGTGTAATTGGCGATAGTTTAGGATTAGGGGGGTATATGTTTTTGTGCCCGGAACTCCGCTTTAAGGTCAAGGTGATCCTATTGCTCTGACCACGCCATGTTTACTGTAGTTATATTTTTGTTGATCTTTGGCAGTGGCGACCAAACAAATGTTGCTGTTTAGTCTTTCTCTCTGCTTTTATGTTCCGGATATAAGTAGTGCTCAGATTTCCTGGATAAATTGCATTCACTGTGTGATATTGTTTTTTTTTTTTTTGACATTTGTTCATATTGTACTACTGCGATTTTTCTTCTCAATAAACTTTATTTGTTGGGAAAAAAAAAAAAAAAACCTGTATTATTTGTCTGACCATAATAAGAAAATAAATAACAGATTATACTATAATTTCCCTTTCAGAGAACATTTTTTGCTAGCCAAAAAACAGAGACTCATTACAAATATTAGGAAAAAATATACAAAGTATATTACCCGGCGCCAATTGGGGACCTATAAAGATGTATAGGACCTAGTGGTGATAATACCAATAAATATGAATATAGATTATTAAAGTGAATAAATGAATAAATAAATTGCAGCTGCTATAGTAAAGTGCCAGTGCTAATGGTGAAAAATAGTAATCAAAGGGTGATTACCTATAGCGCTTGCTTAAGTGTGTAAAACGAGTTTTATAAATATAAATATAACAATATAAAACACATTAAGTACCAAATTTCTAATTAAATTTTAGAAATTTGGTACTTAATGTGTTTTATATTGTTATATTTATATTTATAAAACTCGTTTTACACACTTTAGCAAGCGCTATAGATAATCACCCTTTGATTACTATTTTTCATTACAAATATTGAGTAAAATTGAGAATACTGTATCCACTTTTAATATTTATATACTCATAAAAATAATGCACAGGGACTGTCTGTCATATACTACAAAGACCTGTCTGTCACCCATAAATGGCTGTAGTAATAAAGTCTATTCCGTAAATACCAGCTCATCTCATCACTCTATTCCTATTCATAAGTTAGCCAAAGTGTATTAATCAGAGTGACTATCCCATTGATTTCTTCATCTCTGTGTACACAAGGATACCCCAAACCCTGGCTTCTCATATCCAGCAGGGAATGAATTCCCAGCCTTATTTAGAAATGTGAGAGGATTGGCTCATTGATCAATAGAGGGATTATCCTTCATCCCATTAAGAGTCTAAAATAATAGCTCATTTATGAGCTCTCTGTTGGAGAGCATGATGTGAATTGGAAATCAAAAAGATTAAAACAGCATTTGAGTGCCGATTTTTATGTACTGGGCAATGCATGGCTCTTCTGCTTGGAGAAGCTGAGATATGTAGTTCAATACAGACTAGACAGCCATAGCGTTGCCTTAACCACTTAAGCCCCGGAGGATTTGGCTGCTCAATGACCAGGCCCTATTTTGCGATTCGGCACTGCGTGACTTTAACGGAAAATTGCGCGGAACGTACGATGCTGTACCCAAATGAAATTGACGTCCTTTTTTCCCCACAAACAGAGCTTTCTTTTGGAGGTATTTGATCACCTGTGCGATTTTTACTTTTTGCGCTATAAACAAAAAAAGAGCGACAATTTTGAAAAAATAACAATATTTTTCACATTTTTTTATACGAAATTCTCAAAAAAAAAATGTAAAAATCTAAATTTTTTTACATTTTAGACCAATTTGTTTTTTGCTACATATTTTTGGTAAAAAAAAATCACAATAAGCATATTTTGATTGGTTTGCGCAAAAGTTATTGCGTTTATTAAATAACGGGAAAGATTTATGTCATTTTTGATGTTTTTTTTTTTAACTCGTAATGGCGGCGATCTGCGTTTTTTTTTTTTTGCGGGACTGCAACATTGCAGCGGACAGATCGGACCCTTGACTGACATTTTTGACACTTTTGGGGGTACCAGTGACATTACTGCAGTAATCAGTGCTATCAATATGCACTGTTACTGTAAAAATGACACTGGCAGGGCAGGGATTAACTTTATTAGTGATCAAGGGGTTAAGTGTGTCCCTAGGGGCGTGATTCTATCTGTCAAGGGGCATGTCTTGTTAGATCATAACAGAGACATACGATCCTACATAGCAGGATCGCATAGCCTCTGTCATGATCTAAGGGAGAATGACAGACAGCTGTGTTTACATCAGCCGTCTGCCTTTCTCCCTCTCCTGCGGGAGATCGCGAGTGACCGGCAGCTCTGATGTCCGCCGGTCACTCGCGATCTCCCGCAGGAGAGGGAGAAAGGCAGACGGCTGATGTAAACACAGCTGTCTGTCATTCTCCCTTAGATCATGACAGAGGCTATGCGGGGATTTCAGGAAACGAGCAGGGGCGGGAGCGCGCCTTCGGCGACGCGCGCTCGCCCCCTAGAGGCTCGTGGGCAAGTGACGTACCCCTACGTCACTTTGCCCAGGAGGGGCTGACCGCCGCCGTATATAGCCGTGCGGCGGTCGGCAAGTGCTTAAAGATTATTTAAACCTAAGAACAAAAATTCAATAACTGGCAGTTTACCAATCCATAGATTTGGTAGCTGCATTCTTTTCTAGGCTTTTTCCCTTTTAACCACTTGCCGACCGTCCGCCGCCTTATTACTGTGGCAGGGCGGCTCGGCTGCGTCCAGTCACATAGTGCTACGTGACTGGAGTGTGTGTTGTTTAAACACAACGGGAGGCGGGCCGCGGGAGGAGCGGCGGCGATTGCCGCATGCCCTCCCACGATCGTCCGAGAAACCGAGAGAAGACCCGCCTGCGTATGTAAACAAAGCAGGCGAGTCTTCTGTCAGACAGGCAGGGAGAGATCAGAAGTTTCAGCTAAGCTGAAACCCCCGATCTCTCTGTGCCTGTCACAGAACCCTCCCCCCCCCCCCCCACAGTCAGTAAGCATATTAGGCATACATTTAACCCCTTTGATCACCCCCCCAGTATTAACCCCTTCCCTGCCAGTGTCATTTATACAGTAACAGTGCATATCATTTAGCACTGATTACTGTACTGTCCCCAAAAAGTGTCAAAAATGTTAGTTAGGTCCGATCTGTCCACTGCATTGTCGCAGTCTAAAAATTGCAGATCGCCGCCATTACTAGTAAAAAAAATAAATAAATAAAAAATCCAAAAATCTATCCCGTAGTTTGTAAACGCTATAACCTTTGCGCAAACCAATTAATATACGCTTTTTGGGATTTTTTTATTCACCAAAAACATGTAGCTGAATACAAATTGGCCTAAACTGATAAAAAAATAATTTTTTTACATTTTTTTTTTTTTATTGGGAATGTTTTATAGCAGAAAGTAAAAAATATGGCGTTTTTTTTCAAAATTGTTGCTATTTTGTTGTTTATAGCACAAAATCTTAAAACTAAAGGCCCGTACACACGTACCGATTGTCGGCCGTAAATATTCGGCCAACGTCCGATCGGCCGATTGTCGGCTTGTTAGTATGATGCTTCCGACAACCGACTGCGACTTTTCGGCCGAACAAAATCTGGTGTGCAGGCTATAAAATTTTTGTAGGCCAACAAAGAACGGCCGATTGTTCGTCAGTCAGTACAGATTTCGGCCGACAAAAAGCAGATGAGCAAGACTGGGCATGCTCAGAGAAGAAAAAACACACGGAAAGTTAACCATCACATGACATCACTTCTGCAGTCGGTTGTTGTTGGCCGACAAAATTTGTGTGCAGTTTTTAGCACTTTTCAACCTACACGACAGCACCGGACAAAAGACGGCCGAACGGTTGGCCGACAATCGGTGCGTGTGTACAGGGCTTTAGGAAAGTTTACTTACTTACTTTACTGTACCGCAAAAAAAATCGCAGATCGCCATTACGCGTTAAAAATAAAAATAACAAAAATGACAAAAATCTTTCCCTTTGTTAGTAAACGCGATAACTTTTGTGCAAAATACGCTTTTTGCGATTTTTTTTTACCAAACATATGTAGCATAAAACAAATTGGCCTAAAATGTTAAAAAATTTTGATTTTTACATTTTTTCTTTGGGGAATTTCATATAAAAAAATGTGAAAAAAATTGTTATTTTTGCAAAATTGTCGCTCTTTTTTTTATAGCGCAAAAAGTAAAAATCGCACAGGTGATCAAATACCACCAAAAGAAAGCTCTGTTTGTGGGAAAAAAAGGACATCAAATTCGTTTAGGTACAGTGTCGCACGACCGCACAATTGTCCGTTAAAATCACGCAGTGCCGAATCGCAAAATAGGCCCTGGTCAGGAAGGGGGTAAAATCTTCCGGGGCTTAAGTGGTTAACAACAGACTGTTAGGAGTACTCCTCCGCTTCTGCAAAGCTTCAGCTGCATTCATGGCAGACATACAACAAATGTTCCTTTGCTTTCTTGTTAAAGAAGAACACAGAAACTTTCTGAGGTTCCTTTGGTTCAGGGACAACAACCCCTCTGGAGACATCACAGAATATCACATGAGGGTGCACATGTTTGGCAACAGTCCTTCCCCTAGAGTTGCTATTTATGGCCTCAGACACTCTGCTAGAGTTGGATGGTCAGAATATGGGTCAGATGTCAGACAATTTGTGGACAAGGATTTTTATGTAGATGACTGCTTGAAAAAACTACCCACAAATGAAGCCGCAATCATTCTCCTCAAAAGAGCTCAGGCAATGCTTGCTTGTTCCAACTTAAGACTCCATAAGATTTCTTCCAACAGTAGGGAAGTTATAGAAGCTTTTCCTGCCCAAGATCATTCTAGCGAGTTAAAGGACTTAGATCTAGGCACAGGCCAGGGGCAGACTGGCAACTTTCGGCCCAGGGGGCAAGTACAAACCAGAGGCTCATGGTGCAGCGACTCGTCCCCCCTCCCACTTCTCCTCACTCCCCCTCTTACTCTCCCAATCCTCCTCCTGACCCCCATTCCAAGCTGAAGCTCTGCTCCAGATACTTTCTACTTACCTGCTGAATCCGGGCTCCGGACCTAGCCAGCAGTTGGTGGTTGGGGGAAGCTGGGACAGCTCGGTTGGGCCTGGCTGGCCAGAAGAGTCTCCAGTGAGGCATGGAATCGGCCTCTGCTCAGACACAATTTACACCATCCATGCTGGGGGCAGGGGGGGGGACCTGGGGTTTGTCCTTGGCTTCATCCCGCACTCAGTAGGTCAGTGGCGGGGACCTTTTACTTCTCTCCACCAGGAATCCTTTAGGCATGTCTATGGCAGAAGCGGTGCAGCCTTTTTACGGGGCATCAGAGCGGCCTGGGGGGCAATTGCCCCCCTGGCCCAGTCCTCCCCTGGCACATGCTCACTTCCCATGCAACACAGCCTTGGTTTGCTTTGGGATTTAAAACCTGACACTTTCCCTTCCAAGTAAACGCAGAAGAAAAGCCCTTTACCCGTAGGGGTGTCCTATCTACCATAAACAGCCTGTATGATCCTTTAGGCTTTGCAGCACAATCCAGGGTAAAGCACTACTGAGAGACTTAACCTGTGAGACCCTCGCCCCACTGACAGGAAAAACCTATGGGTAGAGTGGAAGGACTCACTTACAGCTCTAAGCCTCAAAGTTCCATGCCCATATGCCCCCGTGTCATCTACAGAAGTTCCGATGCAAAGACTTTGTGTGTTTTCCGATGCTTCTGTTAAAGCAATTGCTGCTGTAGCCTACCTCAAAACCATAGACACTAAAGGGCAATGCCACATAGGGTTTATAATGGGTAAAGCAAAACTTGTACCACTCCCCAAACACACCATACCTAGATTAAAACATTGTGCTGCAGTATTGGCTATAGAGCTGGCTGAACTAATTGCAACAGAGACAAACATAGAAGTTCAGGAAGCTGAGTTTTACACAGACAGTAAAGTAGTTCTGGGTTTTATGTCTATGTCAATAACAGAGTGTTGAGGATAAGGAGGTCCACCCGCCCAGAACAATGACATTTCGTGCCTACAGACTGCAATCCTGCTGACCTAGCGACTCGATCTGTTGCAGCCAGCCACCTCGAAAGTACTTCATGGTTCACAGATCCCACCTTTCTACGCAGTCCCGACTGTAACACCAATGACCTTGCCACATTTGATTTAATTGATGTAGACAAGGATCCAGTGATTCTCACACCTGCCATGTTACTCACTCAAAAGACTGGCCTTGTTGGTGCTCCATCTGGAGAGTTTTGTGAAAAAGACCTTTACAAACATCAGTGAAGACAAGTACAAACCCTTGTCAATACCTTCTGGAGTCGGTGGAGGAAACAATATATCTCTACTCTTCAACCAAGGAGAAAGTGGCACATTGAAAAACCTAATCTTAAACCTGGTGATGTTGTGCTCATGAGAGATTGCCAGACACAAAGGAATGAGTGGCCTTTAGGTCTGGTCACCAGATTACTACCAAGTGAGGATAAGCGTGTCCGTAAAGTTGAAGTCAAGATCTTCCAACAGAATGAGGCCAAAGTATTTTTAAGACCAGTGGCCGAACTTGTTCTGCTGCTTTCTGCTGAAGATTCTGTTAGTGATGTCACATGACGTCAGACGGGGAGTGTTCTGTCCACCAGACTTCTATTCCGTACACTTGTGTTTATGTTGCTTAAAATAACATTTTGGGTTTTCTTGATTCACACAATTTAGTTATATGCACCACCTACTGTTCTTTTCTAGTATAGCTTCAACTGTTCTGCAATAATTACATATTGTAAACTCACAGAATGTGTTAAAGTTAAAAAAGAATAGCGCACACATGCAAAAGAAATGACTATCAAATATGGAGACAATCCATAAATAAAAATGGGGATTTAGTCCCACCATATGGCCATATCGTGCTCAAGCCCACCACTGCGTCAAAGTACCCCATTATCAGTGGGTCCTACACTATTCATAGAAAAGGGGTGAATCCAGCCTCTCCAACCCTTGGAGACAACACTCCTTGCTGGGATAGATGTGCTAATGCACTACAAAGGACTCCTCCTATATCTACTTGATAGTGGATTCTGATAGAGTACAGGTGTGTGTGTGGGGGGGGGGGGGGTGAGGTGTTTAACCCCAGAAGTCTGGTCAGACCGAATACATAATAAACAAGCAAAAAATCAAAAAATTGGGGGAGCAAACCCTGAACATGTATATCTAAAGCCGGTGCAGCTATGGACCAAGCGACATGTATATTAAAAAAGAATAGCGCACACATGCAAAAGAAATGACTATCAAATATGGAGACAATCCATAAATAAAAATGGGGATTTAGTCCCACCATATGGCCATATCGTGCTCAAGCCCACCGCTGCGTCAAAGTACCCCATTATCAGTGGGTCCTACACTATCCATAAATAAAGTTGTTAGGAACCAGGGCATTCTGGGTAGAATTTCTACAGGTAGTGAATCAGCCACCATTTTGAGAAGATACAGCAGGCAGCAAGGCATGTTTTCTCAATCTCTCGCCATCACCCCTGAGAGAGCCTAAAAATGAGTTCTTGTTATCCCATCCTTTATTTTAGAGCATTGTTTCTTTATTGTATGCAATTTTGTACCGATTGATGTTTATTTTTATCAATTTGATGTTTCACCTAGCCGAACTCCTCTCTTGACCGTAGGGCCGGCAGTACGGTGGATGGAACTCAAACGAGGCTTGGAGAGCAAAATGTTAAAAAAAAAAAAAAAAAAATTATTTTTTAATTTGAGAATGTCATATAGCAGAATGTGAAAAATATAGTTATTTTTTTTTTTATTATTCAAAATTGTCGCTTTTTTTTGTTTATAGCACAAAAAAATAAAAATCGCACAGGTGATCAAATACCACCAAAAGAAAGCTTTATTTGTGGGAAAAAATAGGACATCAATTTTATTTGGGTACAGCATTGCACGACCGTGCAATTGTCCGTTAAAATAACGCAATGCCGAATCGCAAAATAGGGCCTGGTCATTAAGGGGGAAAATCCTTCCGGTCTTAAAGTGGTTAAAAAAGGAAAACATAGTTCTGCTTTAAAATATTTTATTCTCTTGGTGAAAAAGCTGCTTCTTGCCATTCCACTCCAGTGCTTTCTGCTGGCAGAGCTGTAAAACCGCCACATCTCTCATCACAATCGGCCTCACACAGACTTGTCTTGCAGAGAAGGGGTGTATCTGACTTGCCCTGTGGGCACTTAATCTAAAGCTGGCAATACATTATACAATCGGATTGTACAATCTCCTTTAGATCTGCCATCAACTACTGTATGTAGAGCAAGGACGTCCCTGACTGGATACTAGTTGAATTGATTGTTTAGGTTTGTTCTTATATTATATAGTTATGGTATACCTAAAGGAGATTGTACAGAGATTGAACAGTTTGTATAGCATATGGACGGCTTAACTGCCTATTGGGCTGCACAGCTGTATTTAGAAACCCTGCACAATTGCGGTGATAGAAAAATAGAAGTATGAAAATGGCAGTTGTTAGTATAATACCTATCAGACAGCATATACTTTTCTATGACTGTGACAATGAAATCTGAAAGTTACAAATATGAAAATATGAAATATTTTTCTATATTCAATTATGTCCATTTAACTAGCTTTATAGCTTTAACCTTCTCTGAAGGTAACAGAAGGTCTACGGATGTGAACGTGTTGCATTTCAGGCATGTTTGGGATGCTATTTTTCACCTTTTTTCCGTTATTCTTACTTTCTGATGTAATATATTTTTCTGACACCATGTCCACCCCTTTGCCCATAAGTTCCCTTTTGTCAAGGTGATTTATGAAATCTGGAGCAAAATAAACCAAATGGGGCTCTTGCGTATAGCATTCAGTCATATTCCATGATGACATGAATTAAAATATGTTGTTCATAAGAGTCAGGGTCCTCAGGAGAAAGCCTGGCACAGCAAAGAAGTCAGCGGAGGGTTACTGCACGTTGTGCTCTGCACATTCCAAGAATTTAAAGGGAGTGTTTAATGGGTTTGTGCATATTTTCCTTTGGTATTGTGGTCAGGGATAAAAATAAAAAATAAAAATGTTATTTCTTATTTTTAGACAGATAAATATGAAATATGAAATAGTGCATATTAACATTATGCAGTCCTCTATTCAACCAACAGGTGGAGCCCTAGTCTTCTTTTTACATAGTTAGCCCTTTCACCTTTCAGCTCTGCTGAAATCAGCTGGTTGTTTACTAAAGTCGAATATGTCATCAGAGCAGTGTGATCTCTTATTATTTGTAGGGGTATTTTGGCAAAGGGAGCTGCGAGTTGCAAATTCGCTATGTTTTTAAAAAAAAAAAAAATATTTATTATGTTTTAGGAATGCTTCGCCATTTAGTAAACATTTTTTGGGAACAAGAGAACAATTTAATAACATAAGAACATGTAAGAATAAAATAAATAATTGTAAAAATTGACTTAAAGCGTATCTAATCACAAGAGCAAAAACTGATAATATTGCAGTGAATTTGGTAGCTGCATTTGTTTTCTTTTTCCCACTAGTTTTTCCTTTATTTTAACTTGGTAATCCTGCTGTTAACACACTTCTAGGGTGACAACCATACTGAACAGTGTTGCCACCCTCTGACAGGGAGGATTACATATAACTGTGAAATACACCCTCCTATTTAGGCTGATAGGTACATTTCATGTTTGGCTTCTGCTGTAATCACTGGAGCAGAGATTGTTTGGGCTGGTCTGTTCAGAGCTTCACAGGATCAGAGTTTGATTGTTTCACCCTGCCTCTAGAAGAAGTTTTTGGAGTTTAGGAGGGGGGATTCAAAGGACCAGCCTGTAAGCTCCTTGAGAGCAGGGACTGGTGTGAATTACAGCACTATATAAGTACCTGCAAGGGGGGGTGCCCAGTTGGTGGCTGGGATGCTGTTAAATAATATAGTGCCCTGAGGAGATTGTCTTTTTCCCTCCTAAAGAATTGGATCTGTGAGCTGAGAGGAGGGGGGCTGCTTGCCCCTGGCCCCCCTGGGACTGGATGCTGGATTCCTTTTCCAGAGGATGCATGTATGGACTGATCTTGCTACAGGGTCTTGTGAGCACAGCCACCTTTCTGTGCTGCACCTTAAAGGGTAACTCCACTTTTGTGGGGAAAAAAAAATAGCAAATAAAAAAAATAATAATATAGTATATATATATAATTGTGACACAAGTAATATTGTAATTGAAGGTTATTAAAAATTACCTTTCCTTTTCAATCTGCAGCGCTGTAATCCTCTGTATTATGCAATGAAATATGGTTAGTTGAATGATGAACAGAATTTCCCCCATAAATATAATTTTCTGTTTGTGTAATTGGCTCACTGATTTTCCCAGAAGATACAGATCAGATTTTTGACATCCCCTGCAACAAAAATTTAATTTTTGGTGAGATACCCACAAAGGGAAATCATGTCTAAAGAGATGCAGGCCCTGCAACATTTCTCATTAGATCCCTGCAGGTGCAGCAGCTGATTGATAATTATAAAACCACTCCCATTAGATTCACTTGGACACAAACAAACAAACAGCTATTCCTTCAGAATAACAAAAGTTAGGAACCTGCAACAAGGTTTGTTAAAATTCTTGCATAGTACATAGATCACCCAGAGGGGGTTGTTTTTTTCTCAAAACAAGTGGAGTTGCATTTTAAAGCTACTTAATGGTCCTCAGCTGTGAACCTATGAACTGTCCCAGTCTAACTATACCTGCTCTGCAAAACTATCTCCTGGTTCCCAGCTGTGAGTGAAAGACTGTGTTGCTGCTGTTTAGAGCAGCCTTTTTCAACCAAGGTGCCTTCAGTTTACTTCAGGGGTGCCTTGGCAAAATGCCTCAAAATTGTCTAAAAATGGTATACAAGCCAGTGGGTGGATGAAGCCTGCCTTTTAGTTACACAAGGCCATTGGTTTTCATTGTGCACCATTAAACCTGCCAGCCACCAACGTCCTACCAACCAGTGATCGACCAATATCGTTTTTATTGTTGATATTTTGGTCATTTCATATCGGTATCGGCTGATATCTGACGATATTTTCAGACATTTAAAAAAAAAAAAGTTTTATTTTTTTTTTGCAGGTACTCTTGTTGAGGGATCTGGGGGTCTACAAGATCCCCAAACCCCTCCTCTGCACTTAAAAACATGCAAAATGCTAAGTTTGGCTGTTTTGAATGCTGTTATTTCTTTTAATTTGGTGGCGAGTACCCTGATGTGAACAGGAGACCCGGGCAAGTCGCGGAAGGCGGTGGGAGGGGGGGCATCCCCTCCCGCTCCTTGTAATGACAGCCGAGAGGCTTCTCAGCCACATCGGTTGTCATTACAAGACAGCCGACCGTTGGCTATGGACGCCGCTACCGGGGTGATGCCTCTAGCTGCAGGCATCACTCCGGTACAAGCACTTTCCCAAAATATCGGCAATATTTCAGGGGCCGATTCCGATATATCAGGGAACGTGTAGATCGGCCCTCGATATATCGGCTTTGCCGATAATCGGTCGATCCCTACTACCAACCAATGTCGTCATCTGTTGATAAGGAGGACATTGGGGTGCCTGCACAGCATCTTTTGCTCCTCCCCAGCCCCTCTCTTTGAGCAGTGGGGGTCACGTTAGCTGAGGTATAGTGAGAAACTGAGGGAGAAGAGAAACACTGGAATACTGATCAGTACCAGTGTACAAAGGTGTATTTGCTTTGGAAGGATAATTCATTTCGAACGTTGCAAATACTACGTTGTGCGGATGTTGCTGAGTTTTAAAATATATATTAGTTTGGCTTTTGACATTTTAGAATGGGGTGCCTTGAGATTGTGCAGAATTTTTAAGGGTGCCTTGACTGAAAGAAGGTTGAAAAACACTGGTTTGGAGAGAGAGAATTGGGAATTGTGCACAAGCGTTTTTGGAGTATCACACATCACCCCTAATACCCTCACAAGTTCTACAAGCAATAACATGCAAAAAAGACAAAGAGACGGAGTGAATTGACTGTTGCTGTATGCCTGGCTGAGTTGGGAAAGCACCAGTTAAATCTAAGTGGCTGCCTCAGGGGTAGTGCTACACACTATAAAATCATAAGATTCTACACCTATGCATTGCAGTAACCTGTGATAAAACGCATCCCATGCTAGTTAAACAATCTACGGTGCCATTCATTTTGAATAGAGTGTACTATACCTTTAAATAAGTAACATGTTCCAAGTGCCATATAATTATTTCACATGTAATTTATGTGAAGTGAATTGGAAAATAGATACCTATAATAATCCCACTCATTGTACACGAGGATGTGTTTTAAAATGTATCTGAAGTCAAAACATATTTTTGGGGGGTAAAGTAGGGAAGGATTAAAACCCCAGTGAATGTGTTTCTGTTTTAATACCATTTCTTTTTATTTTTTATGAGAATACAGTAAAAGAACAGATATAAACATATAACAAGGAAGAACATGCAGTTCAAATAAAAAGGTGGGTATACAAAATATATGCACCTAGCATATTTCGTTTATTTAACCACTTCTGGACCGGAAGGATTTGCCCCCTTAATGACCAGGCCATTTTTTGCGATTCGGCACTGCGTTACTTTAATGGACAATTGCGCGGTCGTTCGATGCTAAGAATGAGGGATGTGGTAAGCTGACCCAGTAAGCCAACCAGTGGCGGCCGGCTCATTAGGGGCGCAGGGGCGCCGCCCTCCCATCCATGCGTCCGGCCCCCTAATCTGCATGCAGGGGCGCCGGACGCGTGGAGTTCAATGGGGATTTTTTTTTTCATCACCTGATTAGAGCCAGAGGCTCTAATAGGGCGATGCAAAGGGTGGACCCGGGGCGCAGAGCAGTGCGTCCCGAGCCCACCCATTGTGTGACAATAGCGAATGAAAATTCGCTATTGTCACACCGATCCTCCTCCTGGCCAATCAGGAAGCGCGTCCGATATGCGCTTCCTGATTGACCGCAAGGCAAACCTCATGCCATTGGCCGAGGAGGAGGCGGGTCCAGAAGGACTGGAGGAGACGTGCCGGGACCGAGCAGAAGAAGCCGTTCGGGGGACTGAGGAGGAGCCGATCGCCGCCGCTGCTGCTCCAAGTAAGTAAGGGGGCATGCACGCTGATCTCTGCATTTGGGACATGTATACTGGTCACTGCATTGGGGGCATGTATACTGGTCACTGCATTGGGGGCATGTATACTGGTCACTGCATTGGGGGCATGTATACTGGTCACTGCATTGGAGGCACGCACGCTGATCTCTGCATTGGGGACATGTATACTGGTCACTGCATTGGGGGCATGTATACTAGTCACTGCATTGGGGCATGTATACTGGTCACTGCATTGGGGGCACCCACGCTGATCTCTGCATTGGGGATATGTATAATGGTCACTGCATTGGGGGGCACGCACGCTGATCTCTGCATTGGGGACATGTATACTGGTCACTACATTGGGGGCACGCACGCTGGTCACTGCATTGGGGGCATGTATGCTGGTCACTGCATTGGGGGCATATATGCTGGTCACTACATTGGGGGCATGTATGCTGGTCACTGCATTGAAGGGGGCACGCACGCTGGTTACTGCATTGGGGGCATGTATGCTGGTCACTGCATTGGGGGCATGTACGCTGGTCACTGCATTGGGGGCATGTACGCTGGTCACTGCATTGGGGGCATGTACGCTGGTCTCTCTGCATTGAAAGGGGGCACGCTGGTCTCCCTGCATTGAAAGGGGGCACACTATACCTTAATTACTGAAGGCCCCTTTCACACTTTTGCGACCTCAAAGTCACGCAATTTTTTACAGTGTTTTTTGCCGCAAAGCAATTCCTATTACATTTTTCTGTTTGCGCCAAAATTTTGAGCACCAGCCGCCACTGAAGTCAACTCCAACTTTTTCAAAGCATAGGGTATGATAAACTAAGGTAAAGCAGGAAGTGATTGCACCCCACTTGGGGGGTTGGGATGATCACATGAGCCTTGTCTGGTATAATCAAACAGTGAGCAGGGATGAGGGTCACATTGGGTATATCTGGGGCGGCAGGCAAGGGAAGAACAAGGAAGGGTGGGTGCGAAAGAAAGAAGGGATAAAAAGAGAATAAAAATAGAATAAAAGGTCCATGGGTCAGTCAGTTGAGAAATGCAGATAGCTTTCAATAAGCTTAATGGACAGTAGGGAATGGCTAAAATCTACCAGCAGGAAGTGGGTGGCCCAGAAGGGAACCTCTGTCAAGTTTTTATGGCTGTCTCTGCAGAGATTTGCCCTCTCTGGTGACCATTTTTACCAGGACAACACGTGAGGGAGAAATCAATATTTTCCCAGTTGTCACCAGAAAAGGAATAAGGAACACCTGTGCCACTGATAGGAAAGCTGGACAGTCCTACAAAAATTCTCAGTACATTCCATGACCTGACAGATGTCGGTCAAAAATACTTTAAAATTGAATTTGAGTTTAACACTTGATTTTGGAATGAAAGGACTTTCTGAACGAAAACCACATACACTGTTCATTAAGCACATTCATTAGTTTGAGAAAGGTTTTCCATCCCGCTCCTACAAATTTTCTTGTCCCTGGGGTTAAAAATGGACATTACTGGCTACTAGGACTACCAGATTTTTAGCCAGTTACCAGACTATTTATTGTTTTTATCACTAATTAATTTTTTGGCACTTTATTGCACTGATTTTCTGTACTTTGTTAGTACATTTATTCATTTTTATTTTTGTGCACTAATCTAGCACTTTCTTGTCACTTGTCACTTTAAATCGTTTACCATTATTGGTTGCACTGATTGCACTCAGATATTATTAATCTAATATTGGGATTTATTATCACCATCGATTTATATGTTGATCTTTTAATATCACTTCTGTTTTTTTTATATGTTGTTTTTATCAATTTAATATGTATATTTTTTAATGCACAGACACTTTCATTTGTATTCACATATATTTATTGTGATCCACACACTGTAATACCTAATATAGGCATCGCCAATTACCCATTTTTGATCTCTTGGTTTATACAGTCTTTTGATTGTAGTTTAGGGTAGGCTGCAGCCTAATCATATATATTTTTTTCACCCGTCAGATATCTACAGCGCGGAACTTATTTCTTTCAATTTAAAAATGAACATCGATTCGACCCAACTAAAGGATAGAAAATCAAATGAATATTCTTAAAGCGAAACAAAATTCTACTAGTGTATGGCCAGCTTAAGAGGGGACCTGCTCCAACTTTGGAGAGCTTCCGTCTTACTTCCTGTTGTGCTTCTGGGACAGGAAATGGTGGAAAATCTCCCAACTATTATTAATCATTTTAAAAAAGGATAACATCGGACTAGTTATGCTTTATGGAACATTGCTTTCATACTTTACTTATAGGCTCCCATGAACAGGTTAACCACTTGACAACCAGTGATATACTGGCAGCAATGATCGAGATATCATTTTTTTTAGGCCTGCTGATTCCCTTCAATGTAAATGTAATCCTAGTGGCTAAGAAGCCTCTAGATTACTTTTACAGGCAGCGGAAGGAAATCCCACCCCCCTCCTGCTGCCTTTACTGGGCTCTCTGTGTGATCAGGGAACCCAGTAAAGATGCGACCGGCGACATCTGGTTCCTGGGACACAGTAAGAGGAGCTGATGATGTTCCTCCCACTGTGTGATGTCAGAAACCAAAAGTGACGAGGATATAGTCACTTCCGGTTTTGGTCTCATGTAAACAAGCCCTTAACAGCTTGAACAAGCATCTGATTTTGGTTGGATTAGATGCTTTGGAGGGCAGAAGAGAGATCCGGGGTCTAATAGATGTCTCAGTAAAAAGTGCCTGTCATTGCCCATGCTATCACAAGGGAAGTTGTTCATCCCTTGGGATTGCAATAAAGTTGATAAAAAAATAAATAAAGAAATAAAATTACATAAATAAATAATAAATGTTAAAATAAATGTAAAGCCTCTGCCCCTCGTGCTTGTGTGCAAAGGCGAACACATACATAGGTTGCGCACGCATAGGTAAACAGTGTTCACACCACACATGTAAGGTATCGCTGCAAAACTTTATAGTAGGAGCAATAATTCTAGCACCAGTCCTCCTGTGTAACTCTAAACTGGTCACCTATAAAGGCTTATAAAGCATCGCCTATGGAGTTTTTTTTCAAGCACCGTAGTCTTATGCTGTTCCACGAGCGTGCTCAGATTTAAAGTGGGACGTCTTAGGTATCTATTTACTTGGCTAAACACCATCTTTTATATTTTACCAAACAATTGAGTATTATGGTGTGTTTTTGTGCTTAAAGGTTCACTAAAGTGTATTTTTTTCCAAAAAATTGCGTTTGAAAAAACATTGCACGAATACCGTCTGACACAAAAAATTGCCACACAGATCATTTTATTCTCTAGGGCCTCTGCTTAAAAAATATGTAATGTTCAGTTTTAGGTAATTTTATAGCAAAAAAAAAAGCTGACTTGGCTTGGGGGGTCAAGTGGTTAAAGCAGAAGTAAACCCATCAATTTAACATTTTCATAAAACAGTTAGGCCACTTTCACACATGCTGCCCGTTGACGGATGGAAAATGGATATCAATGCATCTCTACGGAAAATCGGATGCAAATGGATGATTATCCATTTACATCAGTTTACATCTACATCCATCATCCATTTTTTTAAACTGATCAAAGCTCTATTTTTCTTCCGTAAAAAAAACCGGATCGGACGAAAAACGAATGTAAGGGCTCTTTCACACGGGCGGTCCGATCAGATCCGCCTGTCAGTTTTTTAGGCGGCTCTGATCGGATCCTCCATGCAGCTCTATGAGCAGCGGGTGTCAGCGGAGGTGACCTCCGCTGACACCCGCTGCCATCCGCATCCGATCCTGTGCTGAAATCTGGACGGATGGAAACCCTATTTTTCCATCCGTTCAGTAATCGGAGCGGAGCAGATCTGATGAGAGCGGACAAGCGGTCCGCTCTCCTCCGATCCCCCATAGAGGGCAGCGGGTGCTGAGACACCTCCGTCTCCGCTCTGCAAGCGGAGACGGAGCTGTCATCCGCCCGGCTCAGCGGGGATCGCGGATCGATCCCCGCTGAGCAACACGGATCCGCCTGCGGAGGCGGACCGTGTGAAAGAAGCCTTAACTGACAAGTTGTCAGTTTTTCATCCGTTTTTGCATTGGCAGTGGATGTAAAAAACAACTGATAAGCACTGATGAAAAACTGATGAAAAACTGATGACCACTGAGGAAGAACTGATGGAAAACTGATGACCAATGAGGAAGAACTGATGACCACTGAGGAAGAACTGATGAAAAACTGATGACCAATGAGGAACAACTGATGGAAAACTGATGACCACTGAGAAAGAACTGATGGAAAACTGATGACCACTGAGGAAGAACTGATGAAAAACTGATGACCAATGAGGAACAACTGTTGGAAAACTGATGACCACTGAGAAAGAACTGATGGAAAACTGATGACCACTGAGGAAGAACTGATGGAAAACTGATGACCACTGAGGAAGAACTGATGGAAAACTGATGACCACTGAGGAAGAACTGATGGAAAACTGATGACCATTGAGGAAGAACTGATGGAAAACTGATGACCACTGAGGAAGAAACTGATGGAAAACTGAAGACCACCGAGGAAGAACTGATGGAAAACTGATGACAACTGAGGAAGAACTGATGGAAAACTGATGACCACTGAGGAAGAACTGATGGAAAACTGAAGACCACAGAGGAAGAACTGATGGAAAACTGATGACCACTGAGGAAGAACTGATGGAAAACTGATGACCACTGAGGAAGAACTGATGGAAAACCGATGACCACTGAGGAAGAACTGATGGAAAACTGATGACCATTGAGGAAGAACTGATGGAAAACTGATGACCATTGAGGAAGAACTGATGGAAAACTGATGACCACTGAGGAAGAAACTGATGGAAAACTGAAGACCACCGAGGAAGAACTGATGGAAAACTGATGACAACTGAGGAAGAACTGATGGAAAACTGATGACCACTGAGGAAGAACTGATGGAAAACTGAAGACCACCGAGGAAGAACTGATGGAAAACTGATGACCACTGAGGAAGAACTGATGGAAAACTGATGACCATTGAGGAAGAACAGATGGAAAACTGATGACCACTGAGGAAGAACTGATGGAAAACTGAAGACCACCGAGGAAGAACTGATGGAAAACTGATGACCACTGAGGAAGAACTGATGGAAAACTGATGACCACTGAGGAAGAACTGATGGAAAACTGATGACCATTGAGGAAGAACAGATGGAAAACTGATGACCACTGAGGAAGAACTGATGAAAAACTGATGACCATTGAGGACGAACTGATGGAAAACTGATGACCATTGAGGAAGAACTGATGGAAAACTGGTGACCACTGATGATAAACTGATGAATACTTCATTAATTTTGACGTGACCGACCTGATGAAATGAACGATCCGTATGTGTGAAAATGGCCCCACATTCACGTGTCGGGAATGTAAAGCTGGATACACACTTTACAACTTTTGTTGTCAGATTTCCTTTAGATTTAATTTTTCTATGTAGTGGAAGGGCCTGCCTCATTGCATACAAATTGAAAGTGTTTAGGTTTGACCTCATATTATATGGTTTTGGTAAGTCTGAAGGAAAAAAATCTAAAGAATATTGTATAGTGTGTATGGCCCTTAACTGTCACATTGGTTGTGCTCTCAACCAAACTGTCAAACAATCCAATGGCTAGTGTCATAACTGGTCACATGGGCAGCATTTTGGCAGTTGAAGATTAAATAGAGGCCAAGATGGCAGCTTCCTTGACTGAAAGGGACTAGGAGAGTTTAATTTCCACTTTAAGGAATGAATGGTTGCTAAAGAATGACATCCCTTTATTTCTTGTGCTCCTGTTTTTACAAATGACTCCAATCCTTCTTTTGTCTCCTCCATGCAGCCTGGCTCTTCTCTCCACCCTGTCAGTATGTCTCCTCTCCCTACCATCTAGTCTCTCCTTGCCTTGAATTCCCTTCACTGCACTCACATTTGGTCCAATTTTGTGATTAGTAATTTCCAGTTGCCCTGAAGTAATGTGCAGGGTAGAGTGTCTGAGCCGTCCCTTCTCTCCCAAATCCTCCTATTCCCCTGGATGCCCCCACCTTCCACTATCATCTCATTAACTCTGATAAATCAAACTACGAGCGAAGGGGACAGGAGCCTGCACAGGCTACAAAGTACGCAAAATGGAAAGAAATGCAAAGCTTGTTAACCATTATTCACTCCGGGATGCAACAAGGCTCATTTATGAAATGGCTTGAATGTGTCCCCATTTCATAAATGTGTTTTTTTTTGTGTGAAATAATGAGCCTTTTTTGTTCTAATTTTAACAGGATGTGGATACATTAGTTGGTAAAGAAAACATCTTCAAAGACTTGACTTCATGATAAATCTTTGAACAAAACAACATTTATGTAAGTGGGCAAAACACTTAAAGGGGATATATAGCCTTTTGAATTACTTTTAGATTTACATGAGATCAACTCAATGCAAATTGTTGTATAATAATGTGTGTTAATGTTCTAAGAAACCTGCAGTGCTACACAGAGGTTGTGATTTATATATTTTTTCTTATAATGTAAGTTTATCAGTTGATCAACTAATTGAAAACAATGCACTCCATGTGTGTCTGACATTTGATCAGCTTTTAACCACTTCCTGACCACCCACTGCCTTTTTACTGCTTATTTACTTTTGCTTGCTTTACTGCTTACTTACTTTTTTACTTACTTTTAAAGCTAGGGGGGAGCACGCGCCGCTGGCGGCGTGCTCCCACCCTCACTCAGCAGCGGGGAAGCCGATGCACGGGTCAGGTGGCTGCGATTGCCGTCTGACACCCGCGATCGCTCCCCGCTGAGAGAGAAGAATGGTCCGCTGTTGTAAACACAGCTGACCGTTCTTCTCCCTGGGATGATTACAGAGCTCATGTGATCCTTCTATATAGGATCACAGGTCTCTATGGTCATTTCAGAAGCCACGACCCCCCCCCCCCCCCACAGTTAGAATCACTCCCCCAGGCTCACATTTAACCCCTTGATCACCTACAGTGTTAACCCTTCCCTGCCAGTGTCATTATTACAGTAACAGTGCATATTTATAGCACTGATTACTGTAGTAAAGTCACTGGTACCCCCAAAAGTGTCAAAAATGTCAGTTAAGGGTCCAATCTGTCCACCGCAATGTCGCAGTCCCGCAAAAAATCGCAGATCACCGCCATTATTAGTAAAAAAAAAAACCCAGAAAAACAATAAAAATGACATAAATCTTTTCCGTAGTTGATAAAAATGACATAAATCTTTCCCCCTAGCTTTTCGCGCATTACCGACATAGGTCTATGTCAGTTTGCGCAGGAGAGCCACCCTGCCACAGTAAAAAGGCGGCGGGTGGTCAGGAAAAGGTTAAAAGCTGATTAGATGTCAGACACACATGGAGTGCATTGTTTTCCATCAGTAGACCCAATAACGTTTGCGCAAACCAATCAAAATACGCTTATTGCAATTTTTTACCAAGAATATGTAGCAGAAAACAAATTGGCCTAAAATGTTAAAAAATTTAGATTTTTAAATGTCATATAGCAGAGTGTGAAAAATATTGTTTTTTTTTTTTTTTTTTCAAAATTGACGCCCTTTTTTTGTTTATAGCGCAAAAAATTAAAATCGCACAGGTGATCAAATACCACCAAAAGAAAGGGAAAAAAAGGACATCAATTTTATTTGGGTACAGCGTCGCACGACCACGCAATTGTCCGTTAAAATAACGCAGTGCCAAATTGCAAAATAGGGCCTGGTCAGGAAGGGGGCAAATCCTTCCGGTCTTAAAGTGGTTAAACATATTGAATGAGGCAGAGTAAAATTCAGAGCTCCCTCTAGTGGTTAATTAACAGATCTCTATAATTAATAAATCAATGCAAATATGCTTTCCTCCTATTGCAAATGATGTAGCTACAAGGGTCAATTGGCTATTTTATGTTATAAAATACTATTTTGATATTTTTCAATGTAAATAAGCTTTGTAAAGTGTAGACAGCGCTGTATGTGGGGGTTGCCTATTCCAGGGGGAACAAAGCTCCCAAAGTGCCATAACAGTCTTTGTTTAAACCAAAAAAAACCCCAAAAAAACGAAAGACCTGTGCTGTATCTATTCATACGTTCCTATTCAGACCCATACTTACATTCTTCATTTTCAGGCCCCCTTATCTCTCTATTATAAAATGTATAGGGCTAGCGCTTAGGATTGTATCTGCTCCAATAATAGTAAAATTTATAAATATATAATAAGCTGCTGCTGGTAAAAAAGGGGGGTGCCTTTAAAACAAATAAAATATAATAGTACCTGCGCTGCTTATCAACCAACTAGATATGTGTATAAACCAAATTAATCATAATATTGTGCTTAAAGTGCTAGTGTTAACTATAATAAATAAATTGTTAGGCCTCTTGCACACTGCAGCTTAAAAATGCTCGGTACAGCATTTTTTTTTTCTGTGCTAAAATAGAGCTCATTCATTCTTATGTGCCTATGCACACAGCCGCGTAATTGAGCGCCGCTTATTCTTCAGTAAGAACAAAATAGAAAAATCTGCATTTTTGGTCAGTAATTTACGCCTGAGTGCGCAAAAACGCGCAAATACGCGCGAATGCGCGCAAATGACCCTAAAATGTCAATTGAATATCCAGAACGCTAGAATAAATTTATGCGCAATTGCGCGCATTTACACGAATTTGCGCGAATTCGCGCTAGCGCGTAAGTGCGAAAATGCGCGAAAATGCACGCATTACAATTACGCCAGAAAACGTAGATGCTCTAACAGGAGTATCGTGTGCAAGTTGCCTTATCCAAAATAATAAATACTGTAGTGCACAAAATATTAAATAGTGACAATCAATATGCATAAATAAATAAATAAATGAGCCAAAATCTATACATAAACAAAGTTTTTGTGATAAATATTCATATATTCTTCAGTTGTTCAAGTGATCTAATAGTGACAGTCTTTGTGCCAAACATAAATCCAAAGTGCTGCGTGCTCATAAAAAAGTGCTGGTGCTCTCTGTTCATGAGTAGGTGCTCCCCTCTTGGTCCTACTCACCAGAAGCCAATTAATAAACCGCTTTAAGGATTTTCTTTGGTAGTGATAGCCTCGATGGACCGCCAAACAATCAACCTTATAAGGTACACTGCAGCTCACAACATCCAGGTAATATTCATAAAAGAGAAAGATGCTATCATCGTGCAATATGTCAGGACTTTATTAATTACGCATGTTAAAAGTTACACTTACAATGTAGCAGAAAATAAATTGCCTTAACACCATCCCACGGGCCGCCAAACAAATGGCCGTGCTCTCTGCCCGTGTCCCCGGAAACCGGAAGTCGGATGTGGCCGGACGTGACGTAGTACTACCTGACGCTGCGGTGCGCGGGACGGGTGCAACTTTGATCTGGCTTCCTGAGGCTGGAATCTTTTATCCTGCTCTGCTGCAATTGATAAATTAGCCGACTGTTGTGTCCCAGCCCGGTCCAGCATTGGTTTGGCCTATCAAGGCACTCACTACCCCGCGTCCATTCAGGACCTGGGGGAGGGTCCGGCACCACTTTATACGCACTTCCAGCTATGCAGTTCACAGTTGCTCTGCTTTTGTTTATTACGTGTTGTGTTTAGAGTCATTGCGAGAGGTCACAAGTCACTTGGTCCCTGACGAAGCCATTGAAATGGCGAAACATGTAGGACCCCAATGACCCCCTGCATCTCCTCGGTTTACACGAACGTAGTATTCACATGTGTTTCTACTGTAACTTCCGTTTTATGAAATTTGACCATGAACTTCTGGATACAATTTTTGTATCTTTTTAATTCACAATGTTAATTAATAAAATTCAATATTTTTAATTCAATTTTTGTTTGCTCTGTCTGTACCACAGTCATACACCTTTAAAGTCCCATAATTTTGGTGGTTTCATGGCTGGTTTTCCAGTCCACTGAACACCGGATTCTGCTTTTACATGTTCATACCAGGGATGTGGTGGTCTTGGTTGGCCATAGGTGTAACTCTGTCAGTCACCCAATTCCATTTTGTCTGTATCTAGTTTACTTAATATAGTTTAGCACTAGCACTTTAAGCACAATATTATGATTAATTTGGTTTATACACATATCTAGTTGGTTGATAAGCAGCGCAGGTACTATTATATTTTACTTATCTCTCTATTGCTGTTCGAAAACCAGTGTTCTTCTGGTTGCTTTGTACAGTTCTCACATGTCCAGGCATCAAAAGCCAGCCATAGACAGTGCGATTTTCCTTCCTGTAACCGCAGGTTGCAGGAAAGAAAATTGCTTGATTCCCCCATCATCACTGAAACACTGACTGTCTGAATGCCTCTCGTGGAGCTATTGTGTTCTTCTGGCAGGGGGCCATAGGGAGCCATCCCTGCCCCTGGGAGAACACACAGTGATTATGGCTAGCAGCTATATCTGCTTGCCATAATCGCATGAAAAATCTGACATGCTGATTGTACCCAAGTTTATTATTTAATCAACTTGGATACAATCAGCCTGCTCATATATGGTTCGAATCTCGGCATGGTAAGGTTTGGAGTTTTTTGTTTCTGTATTCTGCCTGTGAAGGGGCAGCAGATGGGCTTAGAGGTTAGCACTTTTCCCTTGCAGCACTCTGGTTCTTGGTTTGAATCACAACCAGGGTGCATGGAGTTTGCATGTTCTCCCTGAGCTTGCATGGGTTTTCTCTGGGTACTCTTTTTCCTCCCTTGCTACAAAAACAGTTTTGGCAGGGTATTTGACCCTAGTATGTACTTTATGCATGTGAGATGGGTAAATTAGAGTGTAAGCTCCTTGAGGGAAGGGACTCACGTGATATACAATATGTAAAGTGCTGCTATACCCATAATAAATAAATATATATTGTAATGAAAAACCTTACAGTGGGGATCGAAAGGTAAAAATAGGGAAAATTTAACTGATAATTTATTGTCCAGCAGACGACACAAAAAACTGCAAAGCTGAGTCAGGGAAGGAGAGGTGGTGGGAGGGGGGGAGGCAGTAATGTCACCTGCTTTGCTATGCAGTGTGTGGCATTGGTGTGTCAATCACAAGACTGGCTGAACAGAGTAATATTTGCTAAAAAGTCCACATATGTAATATATTGTACTGTACATTTAGCTGTTTGCCTCTTTCCCTGCCACGTTCATGCCATCTGGCACACTGTGACACACTCAGCAGCTACGACTTTCTCTCTCCAGCTCTGCTTCTGCTTGACAACCACAGAGCTCATCTGGGATTGCAGCTTTTGATGGTGATAATTTGTTTTAATAATTCGCACCAAAGCCTCTGCCCAAGGGGTTACGAAGCATGGGGAGATGAAGAAAGCTGGATGCATTTATCTGATGTTATTTGGGAGCCAACAGGGGGTCCTAGAACTGACAGATCTAAGGGGAGACTTAGAGCAGCTAAAAAAAAAAAATCTATGGAAAATCTCTGTTCCATTCTCGCTGTTTTATTGGAACCTGAAAAATTATTCTCTCCACAATGGAAAGTATATAGGGGGGGGGGGGGGGGGAACCATTGTATACAGTCCATTTTATGATACAAAGCACACAGGAATTATAGATTAAAAATTGATCAGCCTTAGGAGTGTTTTTTTTTTTTTTACATACAGTACTTACTTTCAAAAAAGACCAAAAACCTCAGGGATGACCATTTATGGCAAAAAAAAACCCCACCCCTTAAAGTAGTCTATAGGCAAACTAGAAAAGATATTACATATGGGTAACACATTTTTTTTTTGTTTTATATCCTGTATTTATATGCCAGGGAAAAGCACCAGGTTCACTTAAAGTGAAGTCCTGCAAAATCACTTCAGGTTGGCCCCTTTTGCACTAGAGACGAAAAGAATACAGAGGGCGCACCAGCCTAGCGCATTACCTTTGCAACAATTTATTATATAAAATGCATCACACTCACAAACGAGATGAATAGTCAATCGTGATAAAAAGATATGTATAAGTCCAACAAAAGTCCACTCAGCAATGATCTACTGGTTAAAAACAGCTGTGGGATGAAAATCTCTAAATAAATCTGACGTGTTTCGAGGATGGCCCCTCTTCTTCAGAGCTGGATTTGGAATGCAGGTAGCTGGTCTTTAAATTATCAAAAGAGTCACATGACCTCCAGGGGGCAGGCTTATGAAATTAAGTAATTTAATTGGATACATCTTGATGTATATACATATACATAAAGTAATAGATAAAAGCAGGCATGCCCGCACCTCCATATATATGTGTCAGGAAGGTCCTGCCAGGAGACAAGCTGGCAACCGCAGGCAAGGTCCTGCCCCTTGAATTTCCCAAAGCTAATTGGCTAATTGGCAAACGTGAAAGCCCCAGCACGTCAATTTGAGTGTGCTGCACACCTGATGACAGTTAAGCATCAAGAGGCCTATTTAAGCTGGATCTGCTCCCAGGATCAGTGCTGTCTCGTCTACAGCATTCCGTGCCAGTCCTGCTTCCTGTTACCTGTGTTGTTCCTGAGATCTTGACCCGGCTTGCCTTTGACCACTCCAGTTCTCTGCCTGCATTGACCAATGCTTGTTCTTTGACCATTCTCCAGTCTCTCCACTTGTACCTGATCTGACCTCTCTGTGTATGACCCGGCTTGTCTGACTCTGCTTACCTTCCAGTATTCCTCGAGGCTCCCTAGTTGCTGCATTGGTCCAACTACTCCCAGGACACCTGCCTCCATCTGGAACTCTACGCTACCAGCAGTCCTGCAGCCTGCACATCCACCGGCACTCGTGCGAATCTGCACTCTGCGCTTCCTGTTTACTCTATCAGGGGCTCTGAGTCAGAGGTGTAAGAGAGGCCTTCCTCCGCACATTCAGGCTCTACCTACCAGGTATGTGACAATATGGATTTACCCCAATAGACTTTTCATCAGGGTCCACTGAAGAAAAAAACAAAAAATTCAACAGGATATGCATATATATATATACTCCTTTTCGAACTTATTGTAATTATAATGAGTGAATGTCATAGCTCGAAACCCTGCAACTAAGAACCGTATCAAACAATGTGCAGAAAAAGATCACAAGTAATTAAAAAATAAATTCCTACATTACCCTATGGGCTTATGGTATATGAGGGTTGCCATCCTGAGGATCCTGCTGTATCTGGTTTAAAGTGTTCATCACATAATTATACATAGCACGTACATCTGTGTAAAACATTAAAAATAGTGTCTAAATTCCAGTAATACACTGACTCACCCTGCTTTGCACATGCTCAGTTGCTCTCCATTTTTAGGCACTGTGCTAAATTTGTAGAGGCCGATCTGCTGACAGCCTTAAAGCGGAATTAAACTCTTCTATCCTTTACAGCCAATGAAGCTGCTTCTGTTTGATCTGCAACTGCATGGTGCTCCACATGTGATCAGTTATGGCACCAATTAGTTGATGGTTTGACGGTTATGGTTGAGGACAAAAGCAAATGGGACAGCTATCAATCCCAGATTGGGAATGTAACCGTTCTTTGAGATTGTTAAATCAAGGGATTTAGTTCAATTTTGTGATTTACTGCTGTTTAGGGGCTCTGGGCTTCAGCAAAATGGCAGCCTCCAGCAAGAAGAAACAGGAACAACACCAGAGGCAATTTATAGCACACACTAATTTTGGTAGCATAATTATTAATGTGGAATGTATGTTCCTTGCTAAAGAACATTATTTCTCATCAAGTTGTTATGGGTAAAGTTCCACTTTAAAGTGTAAGTTCATTTTTCAAGAAGATTTCCTTAGGAAATTCCCCAATGAAATTCTAGATCTAATGATTATTACATACCATAGCTCCATTTGTTGGAAATGGTGAAGGTCCTCCTATTCAAGATGGAGTTGTTTTGGGACCTCCTCTCTGTTTTATCATGCTTATTAGGGATGATCGAACGGTTTGGGTCGACCATCGGTTCGACCCGAACATTGGGTGTTCGAAATTCGGCCACCAGAACCGAACCAAAATGCAATAGGACAGGAACTGGGCTTTAAAAGCCCATGATTGGCCCAGAAACATCAGTAAAATGTTATTGGAATGGCTACGGGGTCCAGAGCCCAATGAGGAGTGAATACGCCCCCCCCATACGCCCCACAGTATATAACATAGCCCCGCCAAAACTCTAGCACTGTAATACAGAGCCTGTGGAAGAGAGTGGAAGCATTTGTGTTGCTCCAGTGTCATTTTGCAATTATTAGTGTGATTAGGGATATGCAGTGTAGTTAGGGTACTATATACCACTATAGTTAGATTCAAAAATCTAGTTTTTGTAGGGATAGCTTTAAGTGTCAGGGTGACTGTAGTGTAGTTTAGGGTGACCTGACTTTAGTGGATTTAAAGTGAAGGCTCAGTTGAGCCCCTTCTCAGTATCCCATGTGTGGCAGCAGCTTCAGCAGTAACCCCGTGACTTCCCCCTCCTTAAATATGCACAGGGAGCAAAGGCAGGGCCAAAAAAGCCTGGGAAAGGAGTTTGAACCCAGTTAACACCTTTCCAGCCTGGGCAGGCAAACTATATTGCTAATGTAGCACTGTCCCCATAGGGCTTGCTGTATGATGACTTTTTGGGCCTCCTCTGATTACCTGCAGACAGTCACTTAGGGACAGTTCACACATCTATCCTTACTCCCAATGGCTCGTTACTCAATAAACAGGGGTTTTGGTTTTATATTTATTGTGGAACTTGGATGGGGGAAGGGAATAGTGGGACACTCCAACTGGAACTATTTACAGTTGATAAGGACAATTCTCACTTGGCCTCTCCAGGTTCTTTGTGGAAGCAGACACACCGTTTTAACCATACTGCCACTTGTATGGAGGAATTAGGTTTCTTGCTCTCTCTAGCAGCAGACTTGATGCAACTACATTATAATCAGTACACTCTCTAGCATCCCCTTGACTGACCCCTTCTAGCAGTAGGGATGGCCCTCTCAGGACAGGCCCCATGACACAGATCCGTAATCACTATATGCAGGCTCAGATCCTCTCCAGTGTCTCCCTTCCAGTCAGCTTTGCAGGACCTCTGAGTTCAGTTCCTCTCAGGCTCTCAGGTTGACCACCTGAGGCTGCATGGCAACCTCTACAGAGGAGGGGCAGCTGCCCCCTCCCTCCGGGACTCCGCTCTCCAGCTGAAAAGACCCTGGGCACATGTTCCCTTGGCATTTATACAGTATCCCACCATGCATTGAGGAACTTTCCTCTGCCAATCACCAGGGCTGTACTAAATGCCTCTGCACTCATTTGTCAGGTTTCCCCCCAATATGCCTCCCTAATGGACCAGTGTGAAACACTTCAGACAAGCTGAGCTGCACCTGAGCACCCTGAGCAGACCTCACTAGAAGATCCTGCTCTCTGGTAGGCAGAGAATAATATAGATTTACCTGCCAATCTCTCTGGTAAGCAGATAAGATCCCAAACTATACTCTCTCTAGAACCTACCTAGGAGGGTGCTACAGTAAGATAAAACCTTCATCGTAGGCAGCATGCGTCCCCCTAGCAACTGTTCTGGGCCTTTTAAACGTTGCATGTGCGCAGTCTCCTCTAGCTGGGAGCGTTGCACATTCTTGGAGTTTTCCACTACTGAGGATAGCTGGAACCAAGAGAGGTCGCACACTCACAGTTTGAACAGCCTGAACTAGCTGCTAGGGGAGAATAGCAAAATTAAGCCCCTCCTTCAAACAGCAGGACATAGAGGTGTGAGGCTGATGGAGAACATGTCATTTTTACCTTGTTATGGCTTCATAATACATAAGAATGCCTGGTTACCTAATGCTACAGGACTGTCATCATGAACTGACCAACTGAAAAAGCCTCTTCCGGAATGGGTGCTGTTTTTCTCATGGCACCTTCTAGCGTCCTAGATTAGATGTACATAGTTAGTTGTTAGTGTAGGAACATGTGGCTTTGCTGAGAGCCAGGCCTGAGTTGAATCTTGGTCAGGGCTGAGTGACTCAGGGAGGCTGGATGACTCAGAAAGCAGCATCACTGGTGACTCCCCCTACTTTCTGGAACCTTGGAGAAGCTTCCACAGGCAGCGGGGTGGAGTCTAGAAGGAACTGCTTGATGAGGGCCCCAGCCAATCCCCAGCAAAATGGGCTGGTATTAGCAGGCCACCTCATAAATACTCATTGGTCCTGCCAGCAGCGGCAGTCGGGTGGCAGATGGAGTGCTGAGGAGGCTGTCGGTGGCCCTTGAGGGCGCCCCCCTAGTCTGGAGGGGGGTAAATTCAGGCCTGGGGCTCAGGTGCTAAAGGGACCCTCTAAAACACATGGAGGAGTCCTTCCTGGAGGTACGGGAGCAAGTGAGAGGCAAGTGAGAGATCCCTTCGGGTTCCTGCCTATAACAAGCTGTTGCTACAATATGACTTTTTGTGTTTTTGTCAGATCCACGAACAGTGTGCCAGCTGAAATTCTGCAAGCAAGTGTGCTGGAGGAAGTGAGGAGTGTATATAGACTGTATATAGATGAAGTTGTACCTAAAGTTGTATTGAAAGTGGGGATGTGGATGGGATTATTATGGGATGCCCACTTGACTTCAAATAACTCTTCAGGGACACTTCAACTATATACATAGTCTATATACACACTATATACAAAATCAAAGATCCAGCTATCACACTGTTTTATTGATGTGACAAAAAGAAACAGTCAGATAAAGCAAAGGACCTTTAGCCCCCGTTCACCTGACAGGTCGCCTTCCATAGAGAATCTGCGGACCCGTTCTAATAGGAGCGACACAAGTCGCTCCGACTTAGAAAAAGGGTCCGGAGCTTCTTTTGGGGCGACCCGGAGCGACCTGCATAGACTTCAATGTTAGTTTTTATGTCAATCACCCAAAATTTTCTGTCTGTGGATAGTGCCCTTAAGACAGGGAGGAGCTTTTCTTCAGTCCAAGCTTCTCCTTTAATTTCAACCACCAGGCCATTTTCCACTGTGACATTCTCTTCCTTGCACCACTCAGCTGCAGCGGCAGGATCCATTTCTGCGTAGGAGGGGATTCTGTAGCCAAGAGGGTTGTGTTGCAGGACTGTAGAAATCCCGGACGAGCCCCCACGTGTAGCACCACCCCCGCAGGAGCTGCTGATTATGTTATTGGGTCTACACCCTGCCTAACAACCCTATTGAACTGGCTCGATCCCCCCTCAGGCACAACTGACCCAGAATAGGACTGGACTATCAAATGGACACACAGGTTGGAATACAGTACTTCAATATGCAACAGTAAATTATTACCTTCTTGGTGGTAGTCCTTCAGGTTGACACAATAGGACAGCACACAGAATTGTAATTAACCAAAGCTTAATTTACTGTATATCAAATTGAACAAGGGAGATACAATAAACACAGTTCCTTAAAATGGGTCACTTAAACCAGCTTTAAAAGATAAAAGAAATACCCCACACTACTCCCTTATTGATGCTAGACACAGTACCAGATAAGTAGGCCTATCTGAGTCCCTCCCCCAAAGTCCTCTTCCTTCTTCTTCTTTGGTCTTCGCTAGCCAAAGTTATTGAAGAGAGCTCATTTATAATCCAAATTAGGAATGAAGATCTCTGAGAGAGAAAAGAAAGAACAGTGGACTGTTGACTGTCACTGCAGGGTGTCTGTGTAGCTGAGCGGTAACTTCCGTGAGTGAGGTAGGCCTATGGCGGCTCCTTTAACGTTATTATTGATTGTCTAAGAGTGTCCTGAAATGATATTCTAATCTACCCCGGGGTATATCACCTTCTATTGCGCTATCGCTATGCAAGTAAAACTACTTCTTCAGAGAGACAAAGTCAGTCTTTTTGGGCAAGTGCCCTCTCACCACAGGAGTTTCCCTTGCGCGCGCTCCACTGCGATCTCAGTCCTTTGGCTCGATATCGGCCTCGCGCGGTCTTTCTGGTGGATGGCTCTGGTCTCTGCTAACAGCGGTAAGGAGCTCCGGGAATGTGTCTCGTGCTTGAGATGGGACGGTTCAGCGTCGTCACTCCAGGCTTAGAGGCTTTGGCCTAATATCCAGCATCAGTCCTCAGCTCCAGCTTCTTAGTTCCTCGGAGTCCAGCGCAGAAGGGCCGAGCTTGGCTCCTCCCTTCCTTTAAATAACTTCCCCCAGAAAGCTGTGCGGTGCAGCCGTGCACCCTGGATCTTACAATGCACACTGGGAGATGTAGTCTTTTTATCAGGCCAAAAAGGAAATCACAGCCCGGGAAATTCCATGCAGCTACCACTAGAGGGAGCCTAATTCCTTCTCACATATCAACAGTATCTTTAGGCATATTTAACCCCGCTACACACTCCCCCCACTTGAGAAACTTTGGTCCCCAAAGAGGTCAACAGTATGGACCCTAGTGCATAAGTTGGCATAAGATAACAAAAAAACATTAACATATGCCTAACAGGGAGTTATCTGGCTTTTCAGGAGCCGAAGCCAAACTCAACAACTGCATATTACAACACAGGTTCGACAAGGGTACCTCCCACCAATTGTCGGGGGAGGGAAGACAAGTCTGGTCACAGACCCCCGACACTTGGGTGGCTTGTACAGATGTGCCTGGGGGTGAGCTAGGGTTGTCTTCCACCAAATCGGCAGTGGAAGAGCTAGGCTGGTCAGGAGATCTTTTTGAGGTAAAGACAGCTTCTTCTGAACATTCACCCAATTGATCATAGGTTAATCTCTTAGGTGGGTGAATGACTCTCCTTTCCCTCTGTTCCTGTGGAGGCATGTTCACAGACGTACTAGGACCAGGCAATTCAGCGGATTCATCAATGTCCACCTCTTCATGTCCCCATACATAGGAATCTGATGGTTCAAGAGCAGTGAGTTCTTCTTCAGAGAAAGGTGCAACCTCCTCTTCAGGGTCTTCTTCCTCAGCAACTTCTTCTGGAAGCGTGTGAGAGGGTATGAATTCAGGGGCGTCTGCCCGAAGGGCTCCTCTGTCAGCCAAGTCAGCTGAAGACAGGGAGGCAGGTGTGGGTTCTGGCAACTGAGATGACCACAACCAGTCAGGTACCTCCTCTTCATCTTCCAAATCTTCAGATGGAGAACTTCCCTCCCCCTCATCTGGGAGTGTCGTCTGAGATCTGGTAACTGGTCTGGACCGGCGAGAAGTCGAAGGGGCCTCTGACAAATCTTCCACAGGGGGCATACGAACCGCTTCAGAAAGAGGTAGCAAATGGTTCCTATGCCAAGTCTTTAATGGACCCACACTTCCTTCAGGCCGAATTTGGTACACAGGAAGGTTCGGCAGTTGCTTGCAGATAACATAAGGTTGAGACTTCCAGCGGTCTGCCAACTTGTGTTTTCCCGGGACACCCAAGTTTCTCAACAAAACCCTGTCCCCTGGTTGCAAGTCTTGGATCCGAACTTTTAGGTCGAAATTCCTTTTATTCCTCAGTCCACGTTGATCAGATGTGGCCTGAGCTTTATCATAGGCCGATTTCAGACTCTTCCGCAGTCGGTCCACATATCCCTTGTGCGATGCTGAAGAGGTGTGATCAGGCGAGATGCCAAAGGCCAAATCCACTGGCAACCGAGCCTCTCGTCCAAACATTAGACGATAAGGGGAATATCCAGTAGCATCACTGACAGTACTGTTGTAGGCATGCACAATGGCAGCTACATGTTTGCCCCAGTGCTGTTTCTTCTCTGAGCTCAAAGTTCCCAACATGTCCAAAAGAGTCCTGTTAAATCGCTCAGGCTGGGCATCCCCTTGTTGATGGTAGGGAGTGGTTCTAGTCTTTTGAATGCCTAACACATCTAACAGTCTCTTGATCAGTCTGCTTTCAAAGTCCCTTCCTTGATCAGAATGGAGGCGTTGTGGTAGCCCATAGTGTACAAAAAACTTCTCTACAAGAACTTTGGCTACCGTTGAGGCCTTCTGATCCCTTGTTGGGAATGCTTGAGCGTATCTGGTAAAATGGTCTGTTACCACAAGGACATTCCCTTGGCCACTCAGATCAGGCTCTAAGCAAAGGAAATCAATGCACACCAGCTCCATGGGTCCCTGGCTTTGCAGATGGCCCATTTGGGCTGCTTGACGTGGCAGAGTCTTCCTTTGTATACACCGGACACAAGAATGACAGTATCCTTCAACTTCGGCCCTCATACAAGGCCAGTAGAACCTGTCCCTGACAAGCTGAAAGGTTCTTTCGGGCCCCAGATGGCCATGATTATCATGAAGAGCGGTCAGAATTCCCTCTCTGTATTTAGCTGGTAAGAATAGTTGCCACTTCTCCTCCGGATCTTCAGATGGACCTCTCCGGTAGGCCACTCCTTCTCTGATCTGTAACCGGGTCCACTCTTTATGCAACAAACGGGCTCCTTGAGGGGAGTCAGTTAGAAGTAACTCCGGGCGCTGGATCTCCAAGGCCTCCAACAGAAGTTTCCCCAAAGGGTCTTCCAACTGCTCCTTCCGCAAGTCCTTTTTGGACAGTCGGGGCAAATCTTCCCCTCCAACCTGGGTCACCCTGCAATAGTATTTGGGCACTCCGACAGCCGAAACCCCAATCTCTTCTGCTCTTGACCCTCCTCTGGATTGGAATTCCGTTCCCTGATATAGGGCACGCACCCCTTCTGGAGCCAAATGAGTCCATTCTTCCTCAGGTTCCTGTGGAGCATGCAACCTTCTGGATAGGGCGTCTGCATCCCTGTTTCCAATTCCTGGCCGATACTTCAGGCTAAAATTGAAACTAGAGAGGGCGGCCAACCATCGGTGTCCTGTTGCATCCAGCTTGGCCGTAGTCAACAGATAAGTGAGGGGATTATTATCCGTCTTAACAATGAATTCAGCTCCATACAGGTAGTCTTTCAGTTTGTCAACCACTGCCCACTTCAAGGCCAAGAATTCAAGTTTGTGGGTAGGGTAATTCCTTTCAGCAGGTAATAGGCTTCTGCTCACGTAGGCGACAGGTCGCAGATGACCCTCATGCTCCTGGTAGAGTACCCCCCCCAGCCCATCTCGGCTGGCATCGACATGCAGTTCATATGGTTTTGTGGGGTCCGCATAGGCCAACACAGGGGCAGTGGTTAAGGTCTTCTTCAGCTGAACAAAGGCCTCTTCGCATTCTGGGGTCCACTGATCCTGGATGGATTCCTTAGCCTTCCGGGGTCCCATGGTGGACTTTACCGGCTTTACCAACTCAGGAACATCATCTTCTTCGTTCTTCAATAGCTCATTTAAAGGTCGGGCAATCTGGGCGAACCCCTCTACAAACCTCCTGTAATAGGAGCAAAAGCCCAAGAACGACCGGAGCTCGGTCACATTTGTGGGTCTCGGCCAGGAAGCGACAGCATCCAGCTTGTCCGGGTCGGTGGCCACCCCTTCTTCAGACACGATGTGGCCAAGGTAATGGACCGAGGACTGATAGAATTGGCACTTCTCAGGAGAAAGTTTCAGACCTTCTTCATGTAGCCTCTTCAGGACCTTTTCCAGCCTCTCCTCGTGTTCTTCCAAAGTTCTGCCAAACACGATAACATCATCCAAGTACACCAGTACCTCTATCAAATTCATATCTCCGACGGTCCTTTCCATCAGCCTTTGGAAGGTAGCAGGGGCCCCGGACAACCCCTGCGGCATGCGATTGAACTCAAAGAACCCCACAGGGGTGATGAAGGCCGTCTTCTCCCGATCCTCAGGGTGCATGGGGATCTGATAATATCCACTCTTTAAGTCCATCACACTGAACCACTTCGCCCCTGACAGACTCTGTAGAGCATCTTCGATTCGAGGAGTGGTATACTGGTCTGGGATGGTTCTTCTGTTCAGTGTTCGGTAGTCGATACAAAGCCTCAGGGATCCATTTTTCTTCCGGACCACCACTATCGGAGAAGCATATGGGCTCCTGGACTCTCGGATAATCCCAGTCCTCTTTAGTTCTGCCAACTGTTGACGTAGATCTTCCAAGTCACCTAAGGGGACTCGCCGGACTCTTTCCCTGAAAGGCTTGTCCTCACTCAGGCGGATCTTATGAGTGGCACTCCTGGCACATCCCACGTCAAACTCGTCCTTAGAGAATATTTCCCTCCATCGAGCGAGTTGTGCCTTGGCCCGCTTCACCCATTCAAGTGGGAGGGAAGCGTTTCCAGAGCAGAGCTCCTCTATGACAGCTTCGCCCCGTTCCTCTTCTTTAAGATCAATGGGGGACACCGGGGTAGCCGGGTTAACTTGGCCCAAGAGGACTCTGGCCGGTACCTTCACCGGTGTAGTGGAGGTGTTTCTGACACTCACTAAAACCCTTCCACGGTTTTTCTGCAACACCTTCAAAGGGATCACTTCTGGGATCACTTCTATCCCTCTCTCTCTTTCCTTCTGACCTGATTCAAAGATGATAAAAGGACCCGGTTGCTGCCATGTGAGTTTAACAGAAGCCTTAAGACAGGCCACCTCTCCTGGCTGTAGGACCTTTTCCCCTCTGTCCAACTTCCAGAGTCGCCCAACACCTTCTGCGGGGGTCTCTTGTTCCAACACTAATCGTTGGTAGGCCTGCCGTAGCATGGGGTGGATCCTTGGCGCTGGAGCATCTGGTCCCTGAATCAGCTGTATCAGAAGGCGCCTTACCAGGTCAGTGTTTGTTCCTACGATAAGAGAGCTTTTGTTGGCCCCTGGTGGACGAGGACAGACCACCGCTAAGGTGTCGAAGGTTTCCGATTTACCAGCCATTGATGGATCAAAGGTCAGCTTGATTGGCAGATACCCGTCATAGGGAAAACTTTGAGTCCCAATGCCCCATATCTCCAGATCTTCCAACTTCTGCAAAGGTAGATGGGTAAGATGTCTATCGTAGAAATCTCTATACAAAAGAGTCACTTGGGCCCCTGTGTCAAGGAGGGCTCTTGTGTAAATTCCTTCTACCTGAACTGAGACCACTGGGTAGGGCCCGACCAAGTTAGTTGGGAACTCTCTTGATGTAGCCTTGTTGTCTGATTCAGTCCTCTGTACCCAGGCCCTCTTTTCCTTTATCTTCTTTGGAATGGGCCCCCGCTGAACCCGGTGTGCATTGATTTTCCTTCCCTCAGTAACCCGGAGTCTATTACTGGGGGTATTGTATTTGGGCTTGACCCCCTGACTCAGTGTCCCTGAACCGGTGAGTCTCCTGGAGTCCCTGAAAACTGATGGACACCCGGTTGACTCCTTCACCGGTGTCCTCTGAAGTTTCCCGCCGGCTTGCGAGGTTTCGTGGCAACCTTTCCTGGGCTGGGACATACTCCTCTAACATGCCCAATTCCCCCGCAGTTGAAACAAGTTAGCAATCTTGCAGGTCTTGGCTCTGGATCTGCGCTGAGGCCAGCAGGTTCATCCGGCTTCTCCGATATACTCCCCTTGGGCAGAGTGGATACCTGACCAGTCAGGATGGACACCATTTCTATTAACTGAGACACTTGGGTCTTTAGGAGTTCAACTTGAGAATCACCCTCTTCTACACTTATCACTCTCACTCGGGCGGTTGAGTCAAACTGCCGACTTTTCTTTTTGTTATCCAACCTGACCTCTTCCTCTCTGACCATTCGAATCAGGTCGGGGTATTCTAGAATGCCGCCATCTTGACGAGTTCGTAATAGTATGGCAATGGGATCTAAAGGTTGAGCCCCTTTCAGAACCTGTCGTGCACGAGTCTCATCTACTTTCCGGGGGTCTATTCCTTTCTTTAACAGGATCTGATGGATAATCCTATCCAGGCGTTTAATGAACTCGGACAACTTCTCCTCCTCCTCTTGATAACAGTGGTCCAACTGGTATAGAAGTTCAGCCGCGTTCTCCGTCCGACCAAACACATCTTGCAGAATGTCCAAATAATCCTGTGCAGTGCAGTTCTTCTTGCTAAGCTTTAGATTACGTACAGCCTCTAATGCAGGTCCCTTTAAACTCTCTGTGATTCTCTGCTTCTTGTGCTGTTCTGGTACCTCCCATTCCTCCAAAGCCTGAGTGGCGGTGTCTAACCACTCCTCGAACCCATCTTCTGTTGAAGGCACAGGCTGTTTCCCAGAGAATGTCCGGAGTTTCCTATATCCAGTCATCAGATAGCTTGGGGAGTCCTTACTACATTTTGCTACAATCTCCCCAAGGACAGCACACAGTTCTGAGCTGAAAGTCGACAAGGGTGATGACTCAGGATACCCTTCTTGGACACCTGTTTCTTGGCTGGATACCCCAGGAGTGGTGGATGAGGGACCCATAGTTGGAACTCCTGGATGTAATAGGAAAAGTTCTGTTTGGTCAGTAGTTTTTACACTGTTTCCATTAAAATAATCAGGGACCCCTTTCCTCCACTCACACAGTGCATACGTGTGTGGGACGGTGGTGTCGGTTTTTATGTCAATCACCCAAAATTTTCTGTCTGTGGATAGTGCCCTTAAGACAGGGAGGAGCTTTTCTTCAGTCCAAGCTTCTCCTTTAATTTCAACCACCAGGCCATTTTCCACTGTGACATTCTCTTCCTTGCACCACTCAGCTGCAGCGGCAGGATCCATTTCTGCGTAGGAGGGGATTCTGTAGCCAAGAGGGTTGTGTTGCAGGACTGTAGAAATCCCGGACGAGCCCCCACGTGTAGCACCACCCCCGCAGGAGCTGCTGATTATGTTATTGGGTCTACACCCTGCCTAACAACCCTATTGAACTGGCTCGATCCCCCCTCAGGCACAACTGACCCAGAATAGGACTGGACTATCAAATGGACACACAGGTTGGAATACAGTACTTCAATATGCAACAGTAAATTATTACCTTCTTGGTGGTAGTCCTTCAGGTTGACACAATAGGACAGCACACAGAATTGTAATTAACCAAAGCTTAATTTACTGTATATCAAATTGAACAAGGGAGATACAATAAACACAGTTCCTTAAAATGGGTCACTTAAACCAGCTTTAAAAGATAAAAGAAATACCCCACACTACTCCCTTATTGATGCTAGACACAGTACCAGATAAGTAGGCCTATCTGAGTCCCTCCCCCAAAGTCCTCTTCCTTCTTCTTCTTTGGTCTTCGCTAGCCAAAGTTATTGAAGAGAGCTCATTTATAATCCAAATTAGGAATGAAGATCTCTGAGAGAGAAAAGAAAGAACAGTGGACTGTTGACTGTCACTGCAGGGTGTCTGTGTAGCTGAGCGGTAACTTCCGTGAGTGAGGTAGGCCTATGGCGGCTCCTTTAACGTTATTATTGATTGTCTAAGAGTGTCCTGAAATGATATTCTAATCTACCCCGGGGTATATCACCTTCTATTGCGCTATCGCTATGCAAGTAAAACTACTTCTTCAGAGAGACAAAGTCAGTCTTTTTGGGCAAGTGCCCTCTCACCACAGGAGTTTCCCTTGCGCGCGCTCCACTGCGATCTCAGTCCTTTGGCTCGATATCGGCCTCGCGCGGTCTTTCTGGTGGATGGCTCCGGTCTCTGCTAACAGCGGTAAGGAGCTCCGGGAATGTGTCTCGTGCTTGAGATGGGACGGTTCAGCGTCGTCACTCCAGGCTTAGAGGCTTTGGCCTAATATCCAGCATCAGTCCTCAGCTCCAGCTTCTTAGTTCCTCGGAGTCCAGCGCAGAAGGGCCGAGCTTGGCTCCTCCCTTCCTTTAAATAACTTCCCCCAGAAAGCTGTGCGGTGCAGCCGTGCACCCTGGATCTTACAATGCACACTGGGAGATGTAGTCTTTTTATCAGGCCAAAAAGGAAATCACAGCCCGGGAAATTCCATGCAGCTACCACTAGAGGGAGCCTAATTCCTTCTCACATATCAACAGTATCTTTAGGCATATTTAACCCCGCTACATATATATAAGTAAATATATCCATATATATATATATATATATATATATATATATATATATATATATATATATATATATATATATATATGTATATATATATATACATATATATATATATATATATATATATATATATATATATATATATATACTGCATATTTATTTATTTATTTATTTATTTCAGGTATTTATATAGTGCTGTCAATTTACACAGGGCTTCACATATACATTGTACATTCACCTCAGTCCCTACCCTCAAGGAGTGTACAGTCTAAGGTCCCTAACTCACATTCATACATACACATACTAGGGCCAATTTAGACAGGAGCCAATGAACCTACCAGAATGTCTTTGTAGAGTATATGTAGAGTGCTGGGTAAATTGGCAGCACTATAAAAAATACCTGTAATAAATCAATTACCAGTGTAAAATTGGTAAAAAAAAAACATGTACAGTCTGAAAACCAGCATTTCAAATGGCTGAATCCACATGCCCTTCAGAGGCAATGCAAGCACTTCTGACAATGCACTTCAAGTCTCCAACCAACTGAAATGCACTTCAAGCCTCCAAACAGCCCAAAAATGCATGCCCCTCAGAGGCGATGCATGCACTTCAAACCTTTGATCAGCCTCAATGAATAAACATCAGATCAGCCCCAGGCATTGTACTTTTTGGAAAGAGGGCCAGCACACTGGCTTAGTAGTTAGCACTTCTGCCTTACAGCACTTGGGTCATAGGTTCAAATCCCAACCAGGACACTACCAGCAAGGAAATAACATGTGCTTGCATGGATTTCCTCCCACACCCCAAAGACATGCTGGTAGGTTAATTGGCTTTTGTCAAAGTTGGTCCTAGTACATATACGCATGTGAGATATGGACCTTAGTTTAAATGGGTCAAAAGCTGTCCTTTCAAAAGAAGAGAGGAAATACTGACTTCTCCTGCTACCCGTGCCTCTAAAAGTTGGTCTGTTGACGATCTTCCTCTGGAGTTTTCTCTAAAACTGGCACTTGCCAGAGTTTTGCTTTCCTTTCCTTGTCCCCTGCATGGTTTCTCTGCCAACCTACATAACACTACTGTGTCTTTACCGGCATGGAGAAATCATTGAGCACAGCAGGGGACCTGAAGATTGACATTCCCAGAAGTGTTGGCTTCTCAGCAGACTTCATAGTAAGATTTATATTTAATGTAGTGGCTATCATATCTAGGGCCCAAGTCTGCTTTTCTCCATTTCTGATAGTAACAATGTGAATACAAAAGAGAAAACACTCCTTGGTCCCTTACATGCTATATAAAATATTTGAGTTTCACCACATTACCAGTAGCCACCTGTTCTGTGTTATGAATTTATCTGCAATGACTATCATTATAAAAATTATTGATCTCTACAATACATTCCTCTAAACATGAAATACATGGAGCACCTTGAAAGCATCGTAAAATATAATGGGTGCATTCAGCATATAATTTAGAAGAGGTGACTTTCTGTGAGATCGATAACTGCTTTTGTAATGGTGCTAGCAATACAAACAACTGAAGTTACTATGTGCAACATGATTATTTTTGTAGCCTAGTGTGTATCTTCTAATTGTATGCTGGAAGATAAGCTGTGCTGCCAAAGTTCGTATTTGTTTTCCTAGGACTGAATAGGCTCCTAACATCCACAGACTGGCAGTGTTTAGAGCTTATGATGTTAATGCGATAGCTAGACCAGAAGGGCACTTTGAAGTGGAATTGAACTCAAAAAGTGAAAAGTTGCTGTCCTATAGGGGACACCCAGAAATGTTAATTGTACCTAATCAGTATCCTAAAAAATGTATTATTTGTCTTGAATTTAAAGAATATATATTATTAGAATTTCTATTTTACAGTTTTGTTCCCTATAATACGAAATACATGTGATAATTTGCCCCATATTTTTACGTAATTTCTAACCAAAGTTATGAGTGCCAACCTGCTCCTTGCTCTTCTGCTGCAGCCTATCCAATTAACAGCTTTGAAGAAGAAGGTTGATTTATAGTTGCAGCTAGCCTTGGCTGTGAACACTTTCCCAAAGCAAGCAGTGGCAAGAGGAAAGCAAAGGGAGGGCGGAATGTTTCAGCCTCTGCATTTCTCTTGCCATTTCTTGCCCCTGGAAAGTGTTCCTAGCAGAGCCAAGCTGCAGCTATAAATCAAATGTCTTCTTCGAAGCTGTTGTAGAACTGGCCGCACGAGAGGGGGGGGGGGGCAGTTTGGAACTTATAACTAGGGTTAGAAAACATGGGACAGATTACTACATGTAATCTGTCCCAGGGCCATCTATAATATTGATTGGACCCTGGGCAAATATTTTCTTGGACCCTCCCAAATCCACTTATCAACTATTGACCAGCAGTGCGGGCTCAAGGGGCAGCTGCTTTGGGCCCCACAACAATGACTGGGCCCAGGGCAGCTGCCCTGTTTGCCCTGTGTTAAAGATGGCCTTGATCTGTCCCATAGAAGGCAGAAATGCAAAATAAAAGTTCTCATGATAGATCTTCTTAAAGCCTGCAGTATGTGAGGTTTAGTGATGTCAATACTTTGCTGCTCGATAGAAGAGAAGTAGTATCTGAGGTCCTGCAGTGAAAGGATCCATCAGATTCATCCATTCTGTGGGTCTGTACGAATACCACCTCTCCTGCTGCTTCTTGAATATTATTTCACCAGTCAGTGGGAGGACAGCTGTTACATGAGAATGTCAGGCCTGTGAGAAAAGTCCAAAAGGAATGGACAGAGGAATGGCATGACTGGGTTAAAGGGGAGTAGTGGACATGGATAGAGTGTTTAGAAGTTTGAAGGATGCAGGGAGGTGGGGGTACTGATCTGATTAGTGAGGCCAGAGAAGATGAGTGGGGTCCGCAAGGTGTTGTATTCAGGATGGTCCCAAGAAAGTTTCAGTAGGAAGATGGCAGACATCAGGGGATCATAACACCCTCCCTCCCTTGTGTTTATTGATGGTTTTGTTACTTGCAGGAGGTGCAATTCTGGGGATTGGGTGTTTTGTCATAGTGGCTGGCGGGGTTGAGGGCCTAAGAAGGTAGGCAGTAGTGAAGGTCAATAGGTTGGGACCTGTCTTGGGTATGACTCCCCCTAATTTGGTACTTTTATGGTAGTAATTGAGTACCTGAATCTGTCTCCAAGTTGGTGGGGTGTGGCTGGAGGCTTACTTTATGGATCATAGGTATAGGTTTGTTGCCTACAAGGGCCTTGGGACTCCTTTATACATTCAGTCTGTTGCTGGTTATTTGTTATTTATATAGCCCGCAACATGTACATCTAGCATTTATATTGGCTTATTATTTTGGTAATACAATTTATAATTCTGTTAAATAAAGTGTCTGCTGCGGCCATTAAATCCCAGTTGGTGTCAGAGTGTTTTATTTGGTGGTAGGGTTGGGTGGTGGGATGGCCAGGCAGCTTGGGAAGGCCTTAACTTAATCATTTATACCCTATTCTAGCAAAGCCCTGCTTTTATCAAGATGGCACACACAAAGATGCAGTGCAGTACAAGGCATGTTCACTAGTCATTTGAGCTCTGCTTAACTTTAATGGGCACAACGTCCACAGTTCAGGGCCTTTTAAAATGAACCGACAATCACAAAACCCTTTCAATAAATGGCATGACACTTTTCATATTTTGATGCCTAGAAAATCTATGCATTTACCAGAGTGAGCAAAAAAAACTCACCACCACAGTTTTCTTTAGCTCCATTGTCTTACTAAACAGGAGGACAGGATAGAATGTGTCAAAGATTTCTTTGGCATGTCAAGCATCTCTCCTCTTAGCTGTAACTTATGAAAATTACAGCAATGTCCTTTGTAGACCAGGAGCAAGCTCTTTGGCATTCCCCAAGCTTCACCCAAGCTGTCAAGTACTTTAACGCATGCTTTGATGTGTCCAGAGCAGCAGAAAAACTATAAAAAGGTAAACATTTGGGACTTAAAACAATACCAACTATAAAACAGTTATGTAGTAGTTGGCCACAATAGATGTTGGCTGCACTGGCTCAAACTGGGATTTGTTGGTTGGGTCATTAAAGGTAACACCCCTGCCCTCAAACACCAAGCGGGGAAACATCAAAAACTAAAACTTACCAGGGATTTTTCAGTAAGTGAAAAACTCCAATCTCATGCACAATTAAAAAAATAAAATGAAAATACAGCAAGATTTACACTTTGCTCTAGAGTCTAGATGCTTCTTAAGTCTCCAAAGTAGGTGTTGGCATCTCTAGCTTGTGGATATAACAAAACCTGGTGATCACTGGTATCAGAAAGTATAGTGTGAACTGACATAGTAAGGCATTTGGAATTTCTGTAGTCAGAAATGAAATGAAATGAGGTGAAATTTAGAGTTAGGACTGAAGTATATAAGGAAGTACCTTGGCGTCGGCACTGTGGCTTATGCATATGTTTGCAAATGTGTGCAAAAAAAAACTCTGTTTTTAATGGAAACTGTTAGACAGGGTCAATGTGGTTGTTTTGCAGGCTGGCTGGTAAGTGTGGTGGGAAATCATCTGTCTGTTTGTGATGTGCATTGCCCTTCCATGTGCACCTTCCTGCAAAGGCCGTTTTAGGTTGGGGTGGTTACCACTTTTTTGTACAGTTGGATGCAGGGACGCACTGAATGCGTTCACTGCCATTGTGTTCTTGCTGGGCGTCCTGTGCATCCCTGTGCCTTTAAGGAGGGGTGGGCTCTCTCCAGGTATACCTGCCCTTAACCTATACATTCTCATACAATATATGCTCCTACTATGGAGGCTCTGGAAATTTAGAGTTAAGAGTGCAGTATATACAGAGGTCCTTTGACGTGGGCACTGCAGCTTTTTCATAATATTGCAAATGTGGCAAACAAAACCCTCTGTTTTTATCGCAAACTGTTAGACAGTGTAAATTTGGTTGTTTTGCAGGCTGGCTGGTTACTGTGCTGGGAAGTCTTTTGTTTGTGATGTCACACCATGATCCAAACAGGCAGTTGACAGCAGAAACTACAGGAAAAGCCAAAGTCAGAGCAAGTAGTAAACAGCAAGGATTAAGAAATAAGTCAAGGTCAGAGCAATTTGCAAACAGCAGATACCAGGAAACAGCAAGGATTAAGAAATAAGTCAAGATCAGAGCAATTTGCAAACAGCAGATACCAGGAAACAAATAAAGATCCATGCAGACAGCAAAGGGAATAGTACTGTAATTCAGGATACAAGCCAAAGTCAAGGCAGGCAGTAATCAGCAGAATCCAAGAGATAAGTCAAATTCAGAACAGGCAGCAAAGAGCAGAAACCAGGAGACAAGGGTAGGCAGCTGTGACGGATCTTAGATACCCCCGGTGGGCACATCCGCCAGACCTGTGTCTCCTGTCCTCCAAACGCACCCACAGCCTGCCGATTAGCCATACCCAGCCCGTAACCCCTCAATCACGAGACAATCCACACAGGTGTTGAGGGTTAAACATACAAAGCTTAAAACTGTTTATTAAATTCCAAGACATACAGTTTTACACAGTTAGGGACACTCCCCTTAGCCTTGCCAAAGGGGGGAAGGGGACAAGGAACAACCAATGGGAACTGAACATTTGTGCATTGAAACAGGCTACAGATAACCTAATGAGATTATGGTAAACAGGCAGTCCCTCAATACACACCCCCTTGCGGAGAGATGTCTCCAGTCCAGACCATCGTCTATGTGTCATGAATCAACACAATTAGACACAGCAACAAGAGAGGGGGGGGATGGGGAATGAAGGGCTGTAGCATTACATTATATTACATTAACTCAATGCCAGCATGTCCCCAGGTCTTCAGTATCTTCTGGCCCATAGTCTGTCGGTAGGAGGCACGTGCACAGTCCCTTCCAAAACACACAATGACAGTGAGTTCTGTCACAGCAGCAAACAGCGCAAACCTGTAGCATACTAAGGTCAGGGCAGGCAGCATACTGCAGTGCCCAGGGGACAAGCCAAGGTTGGTACAGGCAGCAAACAGCAATAAATAGCAGAGAAGGCAAGACAGGGCAAGCAGCAAAAGGACAGAACCAATAGACAAGACAAAGGTAGGAAGCAAACTGCGAAGCTAGAAGACCAGCCAAGGTCAGGACAGGCAGAAAAGAGCAGTAACCAGGAGACAAGTGCAAGCACCAAGCAACAGGAACCGAGAGACATGCCAATGCAGGGCAGGCAGCAAACAACAAGGAGGATGCAAACAACACCAACTGAAAACATGTCCAACGGTCAGGTAACTATAGAACAGAATGTAGCTTTGCTGAAACAGGAAGTTGATTATACATCCCATTCCCTAAGTTTTTCTATCGTGATTCAGCAGATGGGTCTTAGCTCATGGACACAAGCAGCCCTTCCTCCTTGACTAGGTTGGTATGGATTGAGTTTTGCTACGTGTTTATTGTTCTCCTGAAGTGGTTGTAATGATCTTATAAAGAAAAGTCATTGTTTACCTAATGTGATGATGCTTTTCATGAAATCTCAGTTTACTGATATCAGCCCAGGGAAAGCTAAAATCTTCTTCCTAGGATCTACAACATTTGGCACATCAACAATGTCCTTTGCACCATCTTAATAACTCTGTTTGCATCGACAGTACATATCTACAATCCTATATATGGTTAAAGAGGATACCATCAGATTGACCTTCTGAAGGTCCCTTATGTATAACAAATATGGAAGATTTTCTTGATGTTGTGTAAGTTATAAAAAAATACTTTGCTTTATAATGTGTACTCACGGCAGTCCTAAGTATACAGTAATTCTATAGAGTGTGATTTATAAAAAATGAATTTGGCATATAGAACCAGTTACCTAGAAACATAAGTCTATTCTAAGAATTAATTAGAGAAAGTAATATCGGTGAGACCTCACACAGTAGGCTGAGTTATGAGAAATATTTATAAAGTGTAATCTAATGTTATAGGGGCAGTACATCTTTCTAATTAAATATTAGTATTAATATTTATTTTGCCCAAAGTTCCACATTGGTTCAGCATACTAGCGGTCATGACATCTCTATTTAACCATTAAAAATCAAGATGTGAGATGTGATCTCTGGGTAAATTAGCTAATTGTAGATGATGAAATTAAAAAATTGTAGATGACAGAGTAGAAGAATGTGTTGTTAAAAGCAACTTTGGATAGCAACAGCTGAACTTGGACTTCTTACATTCTGGGTAATGGTTTCAGTCATATTGTAGGTCACTAATGTCAAACAAAAGACCTGTGAGCTGAATCAGGCACACCAGGCCTTGTCATGTGACCCTTGCACCCAGTTTTGCAGCCGGAACATGGCAGAGCTCTATTCTGCTACCTCCCACTCTGACCCTCCCACGCCCCGCTCCTGTAACGCTCCTTGCGTTTCTTATAAGGTGTGGATTTTCAGCTGCAGAAGTAGTTCCACGTCAGTAGTCATGTAGGAGATATGCTGAGATACCAATCCCAACCTCAATGACTCATCATGTATGGAAGGTCTTATTTCAGCCAGTAAATACACACAGTAATTAAGCTGGTTCCTAGTGTGACTTTATATACATGTGGTGAGACAATGATAAAGGTCTTAGGGATAGGTTTGAGTGGAAGTGGTAGGTGACAGACACTTGAGGTGAGACAGTGCAGATGGATGCAGGAAGGGTTAGCGATCATGTATGATAACAGATGACAGAGTAGCAGGTGCATACAGGAGAGATCAACCCAGTGCAGGAAATAGTAGCAGTAGCCTCAAGAGCTAGCAATCTAGTTATGCAGATGTAAAAGACAGTCCTTGCTATGCAGAGCTAAATAGTGTAAGCCTAGTACAAGTCTATAGAGATTTCCCCTGTGGGGTACTTAGCACTAATAGCGATAGCCGAAGGATCGCTCAGGAGATGCGGATGATCCAGTAGCAGGATGCAGGGATCAGCGCAGCGAGGTTCGTCAGTGAGGAGAGCTTGCAAGCATGGAAGCTTCAAGCAAGATTAGTATCCAGGTACTGGTGTTTGAACGAACACATGTGAGTGAGAACCGACGCCCTAAATAGCCATCTAGTCCGGCGCTGGGTGATGACAGCTTCAGCCTTAAAGGGAAACACACCTATATGTGTTTCTTCTGTCTAGGTAGATGGAAATCACCCGGAATAAATGTGATAGGAGGCACTGAGAGTGCCAGAACCTTACAGCTCCCTGCTGTTACCAGTGCCAGAGCCGGGCCAGGTAGGAGAAAGAGATCCGAGGAGGCTTTGGAGGGGGGGGGGGAACCTGAACCCTGCACTCCTGAACCCTGCACTCTGTAAATAACGCACTCATGAACTCTGCACTCTGTACATAGCGCACTCATGAACTCTGCACTCTGTACATAGCACACTCATGAACTCTGCACTCTGTACACAACGCACTCTGACCCTTGAATTTGTACATCTGCACTCTATACGTAGCATAATCCTGAACTCTACACTCTGTACGTAATGCATTCCTGAACTCTGCACTCTGTATGTAACACACCTCAGATACAAACAGCCCTTGAAGGCAACCATATTGCTAATGCATCCCACTATGGTAGGGGATCTAGGAGCTTGACCTAAGTGGACAGGAGAAAGGTGTCAGATTCTCTCAGCGCTGGACCAGCAGTCTGGCAACTCTGGCATGTGTCAGAGCTGATTGTATAGGAAGATCCAAAAGCTGGTCTCCTTGGGTCTGATTAGACTCAAGAAGCTTTAATGACACAGTTGATGCACTTGACCTCAAAGCTGGGATTGACGCCTGTTACAGTGGAACCCCAACCGGTGGAAAAAGGTTATAATCTCTGTCGGGGATGAATTGATGCTTGTGATTCCATTGAGGAGACTGGATCTCACTTGCCATCCTAAGGAATGTTGTCAGGAGGACAGAAGGTAAAGAAAAGTACAAATTGTTCAGTTGTCCCAATAAGAGTGAAGAGTGAAGAGTGAAGAATAGGTCTTCCAGTGGGGCTATTCAAGTGACAACTGTCAACTGTTGGATGTTCTCTGGAGAGATTCCTTCCCGCTTTCTGTTCTTCTTCAAGATAGGAACCTCCTCAACAAAGACACAGACGGCAGTGAACAAAGTTTAGCACTCCTCTTCTTGGGCTCATTTACTGTTAGTCAGTCTGGTGTAGTGTTTTAAGGCAGACATATTTTCCCATATAATAACACGCATTCATTTGAATGGGCTGTCAATGCATCTCAATGACCCAAAAATTGGATATCCGACATGTTTTTTAATGGAGCACACCAATATACATGGTGTATGGAAGGTGGGTTTCCCCGCTGGGGTAACATTGAAAAAAAAAATAAACACAAATTCATGTGGTGTGTGTATTGCTGTGCATTGTGGTAACTTGTGTGTGTGCACACTGCAATGCATAGTTCTAAATGGACTTTTAGGCTGGGTTCCCACTTGATTCGCAGCTAACAGCAGAGGTCCAGTGAGTCCCTGTCGTCTGTTTCATGGACGAATCAGGCCCAAACTTTTTCCTGAATTTGAACCTAAAATAGAGCCAAAGACGCACAGGACCCCTGTGCAATTTGCTCCGCAGTAGCCCTGGAGATGTGTGAACTGGGTCCATTGAGAGCCTGTCACAGTCTCCTGTCAAGCGAATTAGATGCGGGGAAACCCACATCCAATTCGCTCTAGTGTGAACCCAGCCTTAAGGTAAGCAAAACATCTGCTTGAGGGCTCTTTTACACTTTTGGCTGGGGGGGGGGGGCTGGTAAAAGCATATAGTTGAGCCACATTTATACTGTCTCCCCAACCACCCCCCCTTTAAGCTGGAAAGGTAGCTGGAGGGGGTTTTATACATGCTGCTACAAAAATGAAGCCCCCTATCATGTTCAGTGGGAATCACTGCTTGACCAATACTTTTCAGCCTGACTCCTTTAACAAAAATTGATTGCAAAATAAAATTTTGTGGAGCCAGGTGGTGTCACTAAGCCAACCACAGAAATAATTTCATCGGGTTCAGCAGGAATCTCCTGAAATTCTATTTCTATATGGTTGCAGATTATATCCTACATCCATCTTTTGTTTTTTTTCCCTCTGCCTTATGTTTTTTTCTCCCCACTTTTACCTATTTTCTTTTCTTTCCCCTCCCTCTTCCTTTTTTCTGGCCCCTTTTTCCCCCTTTCCCCCCAAACCCCCCCCCTCCCTTTCCCCCCCCCCCCCTTCCCCATTCCCCTCTTTTTTTCCCCTTTTCCTTTTCTATCTTTCCCCATCCTTTATATATCTCTCTTGTTTTCCCTTTGACTTTTTTGGTGATGGTGGTGATTAATTTTCTAAATTATACTAGCCGATAAAACATGTATACCTTTTATAACCAATCTATATATAGTGTCCCCCATGTCCGCCGGTGAGAGGCACATGATGGCTGGGTCCTATAATCTGTGATCTACTCACGCTCCCAATTTTGGGTAAGATGGCTCCTCCCCTATTTTGAGCTGTATGATCTTTGCTATACTGTTCATTGTTAAATGTCATTATTAATCATCCTATTGTCATTACTAGATGCAAGTATTAATGTGCATAACATCCTCCTGAAGAAGTGGGTATACCACGAAACATGTCGAGGTTGCGCATTGTTTGAAGTTTGAAAATCCACTCCAGGATTGCAAAACTTATACTGTACTTGTAATACATTATTTGGAGTATATGGTAACACGGATTGTATCCATATTTTTTGTCATGTGATTTTATTATCTTGTTTTTTCACAATAAAAATTATAGATTTTATTATTGTTTATTATTGAATAAGGTACCTTGAAAGTCCTAGACACATTTCCCCTTCATTTTCTTTCCCTTTTCTTTCCCTTCTTTCCCTTTCCCCCCCCCCTCCCCTTTTTCCCCCCATCGACCAATTGGGAGGTTGGTTGTGTGGTATTCCCAAAATTTCCCATATGATATATCTTTTTGGGATGCTGGTACAATTGCTATCTTAAAATATATTCAGGCGTCCACATTTATATGGTTGCAGATTACTTTTCAGAAGTCTAAAGCTATTGTAAATGAGCCCTGAAAGGTCTCTGAAGGAAGCTATATTTTCTGACTAACGTAGGCCATATATGGCTCAAATTTTCTTTCCTGCAGCCACGGGTTGCAGTAAAGAAATTCACATGATTCCCCCATCAACACAGACAGTGCTGACAGGGGAGAAGACAGTGATTATCATTAGCTGCTATAGCAGCCATTAGCGATAATCATAAGAGAATCCGGCAGGCTGGTTGTACCCAAGTTGATCGATCAATCAACTTGGTATATTCAGGCTGTCCATTAATGGTTCGAACCATTACTAGCATCAATATAGTAAAGTTGGCCATACACATCAAGATATCTCTTGTTCATCCCCACAGACTGAACAATAGAAATTATTTACATAGTTGCATAGCTGTAAGGTTGAATAAAGACACCAGTCCATCCAGTTCAACCTGTGTGGATGTTGCTGTGTTTATGTCAATACCATTTCCCAAATCCCTGTATATCGTGTTCACTAAGATGCCCATCTAAGAGTTTTTTTGAAATTTGTGATACTCCCTGCAGACACCACCAACTGTGGAAGGGAATTCCACATTCTTACTGTTTTGACACAAAAGAACCCCTTATGCAGTTTAAGGTCAAACCTCTTCTTGTCCAACTTCACTGGCAACGTGTCCTGTCAAGCAACCTGAGACTGAATAGTTTCCTCCCTATGCTAGAATCACCCTTAAAGTGGAGTCCCACCCTAAAAATTTACTTTACAGCATCAGTTAGAGTAAAACAACCTGAAAAAGAATTGGACAATTAATATTTTTTTTTTTTGTTTCGCTTACCTTGTTTTTAATGAAAATTTACTTACCTTCCTTCCTCTTCCTCCTTACGCGGCCACGGCCCCCGACGTCACATCCTCCTTTGCATTGCGTCCTGGGAGATGAGTGTCATCAATCACAGGATGCAATGGGAATGGCCGGCAGCTCGCGCATTCGCTGTAGATTGCGAACGGCATTCTGGGAGCCAGAAACCAAGAAGAAGGTCACATTGGGGGACACAGCGGCTTCAGGCGCCCACACCGGATATGGCCGCACTCTGCAATCAATTTTAAAGATAAGATTTTATCTTTATTCAATTACTGTCCTGTACTGTAATGTGGGGTTAGTGTTAGTGTAATTGGGGTTAGTTTAGGATTAGGGGGGGATTTTTAGCTAAAAAATGTCTTTGTGGCCGGAACTCCGCTTTAAGATATTTGTATATCACTATCATATTCCCTCTTAAGCGTCTCTTCTCCAAGGAGAATAAGTTTAATGTTTGTAGTCATTCCTCGTAACTGAGGTCCTCCAGCACCCTTAGCAGCTTAGTCGCCCTTCTCTGGATTCTCTCCAGTTCCAGCACATCCTTTGATTCCATCATTCCCACTAAACAGCGTGAATGGATGAATCTGCAGTATCCCGATAGCACTAATGGCTGTCAGACTACCCGAACAGCTCCTGCATCTGACTGAATGCAGATGTAGCACCCTCCTAGTCAGGTGCTAGGTTTAAAGCATTGTATGCTCTATCTGCCGGAGCTTGATCTATTAGGTTGCCTGTTGCATGTTCACATGTGTGATTCACTTGGTCTGAGGGAGTGTCCCCACTGTATCCAATAGGGGGGGCTGTTGGACAGTGGAGGAAACCCAGCCAGTGCCACATAGACTTTTGTGAGAGTCCCAGTGGGAGGGCACTCCTGCAGTGCATCCTGGGATTGCTTATAAGGGGACATGTGACAGGGCCTCTTTGGTGGGAAGCAGAGTCCCAGGAGGAGGCTGACGACTGTCTCTCCTCCTGCTGACTGAGGAAAGTGGTCCTAGGCAGTCAGCCTAGTGAACCAGGTGTGGAGCTGAGCCAAAAGGATCCTGTAGAGCTGACAGTGGAGCTGCCTGCAGAGTCTTCTGGGAAAAACAGTGTCCGTGAGTACCAGGGGGCTTGCCAAGGGGTCTGCCCAGGAAGGGGCACCACTCTAGTGAAGTCAGAGGATAAAGGTCAGCTCTTACAGTGTGTCAGAGTAAAGGGGGTGCCGTGTAGACCCTGAAGAGTAAGGGTAAAGGGGGTACCAAGCAGGGCCCTGAAGAGTGATTCACCGTACAGTTCGCTTAATTAATACTTCACTATAAAGTGAAGCAGCGGCCTTGCCGCATTCATCTACAGATAGAAGTCCCAATATTGTGCATCGTTCATTCAGTTGGAGTATCCCACTCATCACTTCTCCCATCCCAGTTCTCAATAAAAACAACAAAAACCAAATCCCCTGGACTGTTTTCTGACTGAGCCAAGCACTTAGAATCAGAGTTGTATAAAGTACTTGAAAACCCATACTTGAGTAAAAGTACAAGTGCTCGATCAAAAAGTGACTTGAGTAGAAGTGGAAGTGCTTGATCAAAAAGTTACTTGAGTAGAGGTACTAAAGTATTCAACATTTTTTGTACTTAAGTATTGCAAGTAGTTTTTTTTTAAATTTTGTTACTCAAGTACTGAAAGTAAAAGTACCAGTAGTTTTGAAAAAAAAATTGCTACTCAAGTACTGAAAGTAAAAGTACAAGTACTGTGTTATGTAGTTATTAAAGAAAGAAGTCAAAAGTTTGAACACCATATTGTTTTTTATTATTTCAAATGCAGCTTTTATTTATACATACAGTAGCATTTATTTTCGTATTCGCTGATAATACACATGTTTTGAGCTTCATGAAACCTGCCATCTACTGTTCTGGCAGTGGTAATTTTTATAATAGTAACGAGTAACTATGCAGCACAAAAAAAAAAAATATTATTGTAGAAGTATTGAAATCATCGAAAAAAAGTAGTGAAGTAAAATTGGAAGTAGGAGAAAAAAATTCTACTCTAGGAAAGTACAGATACCGCCTTTCGGTACTTAAGTACAGTAGTGAAGTAGTTCTACTTAGTTACTATACATCTCTGCTTAGAATACATTGAATTGTCAAGTTGTTGCTATGGGTAACCCAGGGCAATCCGTAACCAGCAGCTCCCATGGGAGTAGTGCTACACAGACATTGCTTAGCTGAGATTTTTCAGCTTGGCTCTTTTGACAAGCCTTTATTGCAAAATTAACTTTTGTTGAGCCTTGTGGTGATAACATGGCCACCCATGGAATTAATTGTATCTGATTCAGCAGGAATCATCTGAAATTCAATCTCTATATCGCCCAGGGGCGTAACTACAGGGGTTGCAGGGGTTGCGATTGCTACCGGGCCCCATGCTCCAGGGGGCCCAGTAGCAAACCAGTGGGTGAACTTCCAGGATTGCAAAAGTCACACTTGCGACCGGGCCCTGGCATTGCACCACTGTGGGGAGGCCCCAAGATTGCAGGAAGGGAGCCCACTGCAGAACTTGTGAAAGGATCCTGCTGCGGGACCGTAATAAAAGGCAACGAGAATAAAGAGCCCCAGGATTAGTGGGAAGAGCCCTGGGCTTGAAGGGAAGGGCCCCGGCCAGGGATCTGGGGGGGCCCTTCATGGTTTCTTGCATCGGGGCCCTGAAGGCTCTAGTTACGCCTCTGATATCGCCATCGTAAATCTGAATATCCCAGGTATAGAAACTGTCCTGGAATTGAACCAGAGGCTTCTAACATGGGTATTATAGTTTATGGGAATCATCCTTTAGATGTTTTCAATAATATGTGCTCACGAATAGTTGAATCGTCCAGTGGTGGTCTTATCCAAAGTCACAAGCCGTAGAATGTCCACCCCTGTGTTGGGTTCAGTAAAGGAATTAGTATTCCATGGAGCATGTCAAATCCTCTTATCTCTACAGAGGAATTCAGTTTGTAAGAGGTTAATGAATCCCTGTACTCCTTTGTTGTGAGCGAAGGTATCACCTGGGGAGTTGGGAGCAGATGTGCCGCTCAGTAATTAATTACTTCTGCCTAAAGAGCTCGGAAAATTATCATCTTCAGGATAATGATCTCAATATTTGTGGGGCGACTGCCAGGCATTTAAAGGAGCCATGGCGCAGCAGAGAGAGGAATGTCTAGAAGGAATACAGATAACAGAGTGGACATCAGCGCACTTATCTGTGTTCTAAGACCCAGGGGGGAGTATTCTGTTATCTACATATCAGTGTTCAGATGATTAGTCTATATTTATTATTTCTGTATGAACACACATATGTGCCTCCTGCTCAGATTAGCTACATCACTGTTAAATTTCCTAACAGGTAACTACAGTCTGTTTAATGCTTTTTAAATAAATGTCTAACTGAGATTAATTTATGAATGTCTAAAAGAGATAAGCTTAAAGTGGCTCAAGGCTTTTACTTTCATGCATTCCATGTGTGAAGTAAAAAACCCTTCCGTGTGCAGCGACCCCCAGGGCCATCTTACCGAATGGGCACGCTGGGCAGTTCGCCCCACTTGCCCACCTGCCCAGCAACCCAGTCCCAGCCAAGCATTAGTCCCGATTCCGTGTACATCCCGCCGCCAAACTTAGCAGGTGGCAAGCGCCTGTCGGCCCTGCGCTGCTGTCAGGCCACTTGGGCTGTGAAGGGGGGCCCACAACTGCAGGAATGCCTGTCCGCCTCCACTGGAACAGGAACACACAGGACAGTCGAGTCTGACTCCAGTCCGTGTGTGTGTTGGAAGCCGTCATTAGCCTGGCACTGCTGTACCAATAAATATCGCCTTATCAATAATTATCATTTTTTTTATCGTGGGTGATTGTGTAGGCAGGGCCCCAGTGCACTGCATTGCCCGGGGCCCTTTCATTCTCTTAAGATGGCACTGGCAACCCCCCCCCCCCCAGCTTCACCTAATACATACCTAAGCCCCATCTTGACCCAGCAATGTGCATGAGAGCCTCGGCTCTTCCTGAACTCTTACTCCTCATTGGCTGAGGCTGCAGTGGGAGTCAGTGAGCCAATCAGGGGATAGAGGGGGCAGGGACACACAAAGCCATGACTCGGGAGTGAGTCTGCTTGGGGGCTTCCATAGCAACCTAATTGCACTGGGGGAACTTGGCAGGAGGAAGGGGCCAGGAGCCGAGAAAAGGAGGATCCAGGCTGCTCTGTGCAAAACCACTGCACAGAGCAGGTAAGTATAACATGCTCTTTATTAAAAAAAAAAAAAACTTTAATATCATTTTATAGTATATGTAAACCCTCACCTTGTTAAACAACCCATTCAGTTTAAATGTATAAATATAAAAAAAAAACATACATTCATTTTACCCTTTTTATTTATAAGTGACTACATACCCTCTGCATAAGAGCTGGGGGAGGAGAAGCACACTGGTCTTCCCAATAGATGGCTGTGCTGGAAGGGGGGGGGGGGGGGGGGGTTGGGGCGTGTCAAGACATGCATGATCATTGGAGGAGAGCAGGCTGCATTCTTAGAATGACCAGAGTATGAGACCATGCTGTGCTTTAATGCCTAGTATGGTCAGTAATGAGAAATGAATAATTAATGGGTAAGCAGAGGGACTGGCAGGAACACCAGGGATTTCACACAAAGAAAAAGGAAGCAATACGAAGAAAACAGGATCATTTTTTTATACAGCAGGCACAAATCAGGAATATGAAATGTTGGAGTTACATATTCTTTAAGGGCCATTTTACATGGGTAGCAAAGAGGCAGTAAAAACAGGTGGTTGATCCAAATTTTTAACACTTTGCCCAACCCCTCCCCCCCTAAATCCTAACATTGCAGCCGGACAGTGCAATACTCATGCTACAGCCGCGATGCCCTGCTTGCAGCTACAGAAAATTTTACTCGGCTTGCAGGGTTTGACAGGCGGCACCAACTGTCACACCCGCTCAATGCGGGCAATGGGACTGTGCCAAAACCCTGAGACATCCAGTGGGCTTGTGGTTGTGGCACGGTAATTAAATATAAAATCCCCCTTGGAGTTTTTATTTTAAAAAGCTAAGAACAATAAAACCAGCATTCAGGAGGAAGCAGGACCACCTCCTGGATGCCTGGCAGCCGCTGTTGTACCACCTTCTAAAAAGGGTCACAATCCACAATGGAACGCTTTTCATAGGACAGTAGAGATTGCTGCCCATGTGAAAGAGCCCCAAAACTGAACTCTTGGCAGATACAGTATATTAAAAAAAAAGCCCAGGATTCATTCATAAATCAATATTTGTATGCAAGTAGTTTAAGTACTTGAATTGAACCTGATATTAGCCTCTTGCAAGCCCTGCACAGCAAAGCTTAGGGTGTGGGAGAAACAGAATAAGAAGCCAATCACCTGTGCTGCCGAACTGCTGACAAGGCACATGCTGATAGGAGGAGAGCAGAGTGACAGAGAGATGAGCTCATCAGTGTGCTGCTTCTCCTTTCAATGTCCAGTCACAGACCATAGGAGAAGTCTAACATAAAGTGATTGTAAAGGAAGAAGGTTTTTTTATCTTAATGCATTTTATGCATTAAGATAAAAAAAAAAACCTTCTGTATGCAGCAGCTCCTCTAATACTTTGAAGAGAAAAATAGCCCTAAAAATAGGGCTATCTACAGCGCTTGCTAAAGTTATATAAATTTGAACATAATTTGTGAAATTATATATACATAAACTGTGTACCATCCACAAATATAAGTGCACATGTGCAAAATATTGTGCCAATCAAATGTCCATATTAATCAATTCATAAATAAATTAGTAAAAGTCCATCTCCAAGAAATGCAAAAAAAAATAATATATAACACAACAATGTTCAGTGATTGTTCCTTTTCTTAGGAACTGTGCAGGTGCTCTAAAAGAATTCAATAGTGACTGGTAAAGTGCAGGTGCTGGGTGCCTTCTTCCCGTGCAGCAATTTATAAAGTGGGTAACTTACCAAATGTAGAGGGTCTCATATACCTTACAATATTGAGACCAATCACGCTTAATGGCAAGTCCCCTTTAAGAGCCTCCTGTGCCGATGGTAGTTTTCTTCCTCACCATTCCATAGGGCAGATCATGATGTTAAATTGGAAAAAAGATAGAAAGGCTCCAGATGTTATAATATAGTTTTTCAAAAGGTTTATTCCCATAAAAAAGTGTACAAACTAACGATTCAGCCAGATCCCGCAAGGATCCTACTGCGGTAGTGTCCGCAACAGTCAAAATAACCATGCAGAGTGACGAGCGGAGGTAAATCCGGCTTGCGTTCCAATGGGTGTCACGTTGTGCGGTCCACGTGCTGACGCGTTTCGTCACATCCGGTGACGTTCTCAAAGGGTACGCTTTTTTCTAAGTGGTACTTTTTTTACAAATTCCCTCTAATACTTACCTGAGATCCATTTCTATCCAGCTATATTGCAGGAGAGACTCGGCTGCCCGGGATTCTACTCCTCATTGGCTGAGGCAGCAGCAGAGTTCCATTGGCTCCTGCTGCTGTCAATCAAAGTCAGTGAGCTAATGAGGAGAGAGGGGGGTGGGGCCTAGCGGGGGCCTCCATGTTTGAGCTGTGGCTCAGCTCAGGTGCTCCCATAGCAAGCAGCTTGCTGTGGGGGCACTCGTCAGGAGGGAGGGACAGGAGAGCCGAAGAGGGACCCGAAAAGAGGAGGATCGGGGCTGCTCTGTGCAAAACCACTGCACAGAGCAGGTAAGTATAACATGTTTGTTTTTTTTAAGTAAAAAAACTAGGACTTTAGTATCATCTTAACTGTAGCCAAGGAAAAATCTGACCTTCCAGATAGGAACTACTTTATATGCATGCATTGGGACAAGTAATGTCACCCTCTATCTTACCGGAGTACCTGCAGTACAAGGATCTTCCTGATCCTATTTTATTCATTCTGTGGGACTGTGCTTTCTATACCTCTCCTGCTGCGGTTTAATTATTCCTCCATCAATCATTAGATCACCAGGTATCGTGATGGGAGGGGGAAGTTGTCAGCTTTGACATCAAGAGGCAAAGTCCTACCTCTACCAAGATAGACTTTTCGTTATTTGATCACAGTGCTATGGACTTTTTTTTAATTGTTCTAGAATTCATGAAAACTAAGTATGAAAGAAAGTGTCATCACTTAAACATCAATGACTAATACTGACAGTATTGAACTGTTCCAAGTACAATATCAGACAATGTTCTCTTGTGTACGGGATGACCGTTCGCTGTGTGAAGGTGATAAGTGCAAATTCCCAGTTTACATACTGATTATTTAGCACATGAAACAGACCATAATTATGCATCTAGTTATCCATCGCTCAGCAGAGAGTACAACGCAACCATTCCACAATCATCTAAAATTTACTAGGCCCAGGGGAGAAATACTATTATACCATTATACCGAGGTACCAACACACACGTGCACAATGACTATAAGCTGCAGTAAAAGTTGATATACACAATATTACCAAAAGTATTGGGACACCTGCCTTACCTTTACACGCACATAAACTTTAATGGCATCCCAGTCTAAAGCCCCGTACACACGCGTCGAAAATCGGCAGGGAATTTTCGTCCGACGACCGATCTGCCGATTTTCGGCTTGTTAGTATGATGCTTCCGCCAACCAACTCTGACTTTTCGGCCGAAAAAAATCTGGTGTGCAGGCTATAAAATTTTTGTATGCCGTCAAAACACGGCCGATTTTCATGCAGTCAGTACAGATTTCGACAGGGAAAAATCTGATGAGCAAGTCTGGGCATGCTCAGTGAAGAAAGAACACAAAGAAAGCAAACCAACACATGACATCACTTCTGAAATAGAATTTTGTCGGGCGAGAAAATTCGTGTGCAGTCTAGGCACATTCCAACCAACAAAACACCACTCTGGACAAAAGACGGACGATCGGTCGGCCGATAATCGTTGCGTGTGTACTAGGCTTTAGTCCGTAGGATTTAATATTGAGTTGGCCCACCCTTTGCAGTTATAATCTTCAACTCTTCTGGGAAGGCTGTCCACAAGATTTAGAAATGTGTGTTTATGGGAATGTAGCAGGATTTCCAGGCCTTGGGCCTGAGGTGGGTCTGCCATCAGTAACGGTAACACTCCCAACACATTTAAGTTGTGAACCCAGGTGTGAGAACTGAGACAATGACCATTCCGACATCTTTGGTTTGTTTTGTTTATTGTATCTTGGGGATGGGAGAAGGGAATGAGTGGGATACTCCTCTGGCTCTTCTAGGCTTAACTGGGACTTTGTACAAAAAAATGCTCGCTAGCGCTGTCTTAACGCCAGCTGAATGCCGACCAGTGCTTCCTGACACTTGAAAATACTGCTTTGCTGAATTAGTGCTGGAACCTCGACTTTAACTTATTTGTTAACTCAGAAGATCCAGAACTGTAGAACTCTTGACTCCTGATACTCGATTTAGCTCAAAAGT